>NC_046661.1:83252102-83280009 GCF_010883055.1 Belonocnema kinseyi | reverse complement strand
TTCCAATAAAATATTATTCTGAAAGATACAAAAATATGATTTTTTTATCATTTTAATTTATTTATAAATCAATTTATTTTTAAAATAATGTTTAAACATTATAGTACTTCCAAATTATTATTAAAAATTTTTTTTAATGTCTTCACTTTTAAAATTTCTTTATTCGCTTTCTCAACTTCTTCTTTTAAAATTCTTCCAATAAAAATTATTCTGAAAGATACGAAAATATGATTTTTTTATAATTTTTACTTATTTATAAATAAATTTATTTATAAAATAATGTTTAAACATTATATTACATCCAAAATTATTATTAAACTTTTTAAAATGTTTCTTCACTTTTCAAATTTCTTTATTCGCTTTCTTAACTTCTTCTTTTCAAATTCTCCCAATAAAATATTATTCTGAAAGATACGAAAATATGATTTTTTTATAATTTTAATTTATTTATAAAATAATGTTTAAACATTATAGTTCTTCCAAAATTATTATTAATATTTTTTAAATGTCTCTTTACTTTTCAAATTTATTATTCGCTTTCTTAATTTCTTCTTTTAAAATTCTTCCAATAAAATATTATTCTGAAAGATAAGAAAATACAATTTTTTTATCTTTTTCATTTATTTATAAATAAATCAATTTATTTATAAAATAATGTTTAAACATTATAGTACTTCCAAAATTATTATTAAAATTTTTTTAAATGTCTCTTTACTTTTCAAATTTTTTTCTTCGATTTCTCAATTTCTTCTTTCAAAATTCTTCGAATAAATTATTATTCAATCAAATAAGATGTTCTATTTTTTATGTAAGAATTAAAACACTAAAAACTCAATATTAAAAAAAATCTTTCATATTCTTCCTGGTGATTTCAAATTAATTCTAATAGAATATTATTATAACATATAAAAAATATGATATTTTAAAATTAAAGCGCTAATATTTAAACATGATGCATTAAAAAAGAATATTTTAGTATCATTTAGAATTTGAAATTTCTTTCGTATTTCAAAAATTTTTTATGATAAAATATTATTCTTTATTCTCTTTCTTTTTCAAATTTCTTTCTTCATTTTCTTAACTTCTTTAAAAATTCTATCAATAAAATATTATTCTAAATATAAGAAAATATGATTTAAAAAAAATTTTAATTCTAATCTTTAAACATTATAGTTTATAATACTTGAATCATTATTGTTTTAAAACAAATTTAATTAATTAAAAAATTATTATTTAAAAATTTTAATTTAATTAAAAATATTATTCTAAAATAAGAGAAAATATAATTTTTTAATAATTAAAATTCTCATCTTTAAACATTATAGTGCTTCCGAAATTATTTTAAAACAAATTTTTAATGTCTCTTTACTTTTCAAAATTATTTTTTCGCTTTCTTAAGTTCTTCTTTCAAAATTCTTCTAGTAATTATTATTCTAACAAACAAAAAGTTCTGTTTCTTATGTAAGCATTAAAATACTTAAAAATCAATATTAAGAAAAAATTATTCTTTCATATTAAAAAGAATATTTTATTATATAAAAAGAATATTTTTAAAAATAAATAAATATAAAGTAATATTATATTGAAAAATATAATAAAATATAAATAAATAAATTTAATTCGATTTAAAAAATATATATTTAAAATAAAAATTTAAACAAATTTTGTAAATTAATTCAATTTTAATTTAAATTTAAGTTAAATTAATTTAATTTAATTACATTTTTAATTAATTAAATTTAATTGAAAATTTAAATTAAAAAAAAAATATATGATATAATAAATATAAATAAATATAAAATAAATAAAAAGAATATTTTATTATCTTTCAGGAATTTGAAATTTCTTATTTAAAAAATTTCTTCTGATAAAATATTATTCTAAAAGTTAAAAAATAGGATTTAAAAAAATTAAAGTTCTAATCTTTAAACATTATAGTACTAATTTAAAAACTATTATTTAAAAAATGTTTTAGTGTCTATTTTTTAAATTACTTTCTTCACTTTCCTAACTTCTTTCGAAATTTTTCTTATAAAATATTATACTAATAAATAAAATGTTCTATTTCTTTATTTGAACATTAAAACACTAAAAAATCCATATTAAAAAATTTAATTTCATTCTTAGCCTTCATGTTGATTTCAAATTTATTCTAGTAAAATATTATTAAAAAAGATGAGAAAATATAATTTAAAAAAGTTCAAGTTCTAATCTTCAATTTAAACATTCAAAAATTATAATTTATACAAATTTTTATACTATTTATACTACTTTTCAAATTTCTTTCTTTACTTTTTTAACTTCTTCTTTCAAAATTCTTCTAATAAATTATTATTCTGACAAATAAAAAGTTGTATTTCTTATGCAAGCATTAAAACAATAAAAAATCAATATTAAAAAGAATATTTTATTATATAAAAATAAAATTTATAAAAATAAAATAATAATAAATATAAAGTAATATAATTTTAAAATATATAATAAAATATAAATAAATTTAATTAATTTTTTTTTTAATTAAAAAATTAAAATAAATTTTTTTTGATTAATTAAATTAAATTAAATATAAAAATATAATAAATATAAAATAAATAAATAAAAAGAATATTTTATTATCTTACAGGAATTTGAAATTTCTTTCTTATGTTTCTTTACTTTTCAAATTTCTTTCTTCACTTTCTTAACTTCTTTCAAAATTCTTCCAATAAAATATTATTTTAAAACATAAGAAAATATGATATTTTTAAATTAAAACTATAATCTTTAAACATTATAGTTTATATTACTTCAATCATGATTATTTAAAAAAAAAATTTATTTCTCTTTATTTTTCATATTTCTTTCTTTATTTTCATAACTCAAATTTTTTCTAATAAAATATTATCCTAAAAGATGAGAAAGTATAATTTTTTTATCCTTAAAACTCTTATTTTTAAAAATTATAGTACTTTCAAAGTTATTATTAAATTTAAAAAGGAATGTTTCTTTACTTTTCAAATTTCTTTCTTCGCTTTCTTAACTTCTTCTTCTTCCAAAATTCTTCTAATAAATTATCATTCTAACAAATAATAATGTCTATTTTTTATTTAAACATTAAAACACTGAAAAATTAATTAAAAAAATTCTTTTATATTCTACATGATGGTTTTTAATTAATTCTAATAAAATATTAATTTATCCGATAAAAATACGATTTTTTAATTTTAAAACGCTAATATTTAAACATGAAAAAACAAAACAAAATTTTTGATTTACGATTTTGTTATTCTTTTTTGTAATTTCTGTGTCTCAAATAATATTCTAAAAGATGATTATAATAATTTTATGAATTTGAAATACCTAATTTTTTCTTCGCTTTATTGTTGTATTATTTCTTCTAATTAAAAATTATTCTCACATATAAAAAAGACGATTTTTAAACATTTTTAACTCTAATATTTAAAACAATACATTTTTTATTTCTTCTAATAAAATATTATTCTAACACACAAATTTGTTTATATTTTATTTAAAGTTTATAACACTACAAAAATTTGAGTTTTAATTTTTTATATTTCTTTCTCAATCTTTCTATTTTAAATTAATTTCAATAAAATATAATTCTAACAGGCAAAATATTTTATTTTTTAAATGTAAAGCTTTAATATTTAAACATTAAAATAATGAAAAATTTTTTATTAACTTCAAATTTCTCTTTCGTAATTTATTCTTTTTTTAAATTTCTACCTTTCACAAATTTTTCTAACAGACAAAAAATAGTTTTTTTTCGGTTCGGAAATTTGAAATATTCGGGAATATAAAATATTTTTATTTAAATCTCTAATATTTAAATATTGAAACACTGCGCAAATTATAATTTCAACAAATTTTTTAATTTCTTACCTTCTCTTTCAAAATTTCTTTTTTCAAATTTCTTGTAGTAAAATATTATTCTTAAATTTTTTTATTTAAACATTAAAATACTATAAAAATTAATAATCTTTAAAAAAAACTCATTTTTTCCTTTCTTAATTTCTTCTTCTTTTTAATTTATCTGATAAAATATTCTTAAAAATTAAGTTTTTTATTATTTATTTCAACATTAAAATATAACACAAAGTTAATTTCTTATTATTATTATGTTTTTTTTTGAAATTTAATTTCATAAAATATTATTCTAACAGTTAAAAAATGTTATTCTTAAAATTTAAAGTTCTAATATAATTATTAATACACTGCAAAAATTCAGCATCCTAAAAATTAAAAAAAAATATCTTGTTTTTCTGTCAAATTTCTTCTAATAAAATATTATTCTAGCAATTTTACTTTTTTCAAATTATTTCTTAATTGTTTTTCATTCTTCTAGTAAAATATTAATTTAATAGATAAAAAAAATTTATTTAAAGCTCTAGTCTTTGAACATTCAAATACTACGAAAATTATTATCACTATTATTTTTTATTTAAATCACTAATATTAAAATATTAAAACACAAAAATATTAATATTTTTTAAATTTCAAAAGGTCTCTTCTTTTTGACTATAAAATTTAAAGGTCTAATATTTAAACATTAAAACACTACAAAATTTAATTTTGTGCACAAATTTTATTTCTTTCTTTCATATAAAATTATATTCCTCTCTTTTTTCATTTCTTCTATTAAAATATTATTCTTCCACATACATTTTTTATATCTTTTTAACATTAAAACACTTAAGAACTGATTTTTTTTTTAATTTAAATTTTCTTTTTTATCTTTCTTAATTTATTACAATAAAATATTACTCGACAAATAAAAAATATTTATTTTATTTAAAGCTTTAATAATTTAACATTGAAAAACAAAAAATTATTTTTAACTTAATTTTAATTTCCTCCTTCCTCTTTCAAATTTCTTTCTTACCTTTCTTAATTTCTTCCTTTTTCGACTTTATTCTAATAAAATATTATTTTCACAAATAAAATTTGTTATTTATACATTAAAAGACTAGAAAATAATACTTAAAAAATTTTTTAAATTCTTTTTTCATATTTGTTATAATAAAATATTATTATAAAAAATATGATTTTTTAAACTTAAAGCTCTAATATTTAAATATTAAAACAATACAAAAATTAATACAAAAATTTCTTTCTTCCTTTCTCTTTCCAATTCCTTTCTTCCCTCTCTTAATTTCTTCTTCTTTAAAATTTCTTCTTATAAAATATTATTCCAATACAAAAAATATTTTTTTTGCGTTTTGGGATTTTTAGATGTCTTTCAAATTCTTTCTTATATTTCCCAATTTTTTTATTTCGCCTAATAAAATATTCTAACAGATGAAATCTATGATTTTTGAAATTTAAAGTTCCAATCTTTTTTCAAATTTCTTCTAATAAAATATTCTAATAAATAAAATTTCTTTCTTCTTCCAAATATTTTCTACTAAAGTATTCATCTAACAAAAAAAAATTATATTTTTTATTTAAAGCTCTAATATTTAAACATTAAAACACAAAAAAAAATTAATATATGAACAACTTTAAAATATCTTTCTTCATTTTTGTCTTCACTTTCTTAATTTTTTATAATTCCTTATCAATATTTTTCTTCCTTTCTCGTTCAAATTTCTTTTTCTTAATTTCATATTCTTTCAAATTTTTTCTGATTAAATATTATTCTAACAGATAGCAAACATTTTAATTATTATTTTATTATTATTTCTAATAAAATATTATTCTCAGATAAAAAATATTTTTTCATTTTGTTTAAACCTCAAATATTTAAACATTAAAATTAATATACTAACAAAATTAATATTTGCTTCACTTTTATATTTCTTATTATATTTAAATTTTTCATTTAAAAAAATTTATTTTGTTATATATATTTAAAAGAAATTTGAAAGAAGAAAGAAATGGTCAAAAATAATTTTTTAATTGTTTTAATATTTAAATATTATAGATTTTAAAAATTTTATCGGTTATAATAATATTTAATTCGAAGGAATTTCAATTTCTTTCAAATTCCTTCGAATTAAATGTTATTATAACCGATAACATTTTTTTAAAATTTTTTAATCTATAATATTCAAATATTAAAACAATTAAAAAATTATTTTTGGCCATTTCTTTCTTCTTTTAAATTTCTTTTAAATATATATAACAAAATAAAATTTTTTAAATGAAAAATTTCGGAAATTAAATAAAATGCACTAAAGAACACTTTTATTGTCCTCAACGTCCAGAAATACAAATAAAATTTCAAATGAAAATTTGAGATCTTGAAAAATTCATTTTGCGTTTTTAAGTAAAATTTCCAAAATTTATTCCAGCAGTTGAAAAATGTTATTTTTTTCATAATTATATTTTTTTGATGACCTAAAATTCCCAAAAAATATAAATTCCGACACTAGAAAAATACCGAAAAATAAAATATTCAAAATAAAAAGTTCCCGAAATAATAAAATTTCTTATACAATTAAAAATTCCTGTGTAGAAAAATTCACGGGCCTAAAAAATCTGTGAAAATAAAATTGACGTAAAATTCATGAAAAAGAAAACAATGAAAACAAAAAATTCCCGAAATTATCAAATTGTCGACATTATAAAATTCCTTTTTTTTTAATTATAAATTGGATACAAACCCAAAACTTTTTTTCCTTATAATTTAATCAATAAAAATCCTTTTATTTGTCTTCACATCAATAATGATAAAAAATGTGAATAATATACATAATATACAATCTCCAAAAAGGTCAATCGACCGAGGAATGTTTATAATAACAACTTTAACAACTTTTTTCTCGAAAATAGTGATTATTTTTTTAAACAATTTTAGAGAGATTTGAAATCACTGAAAAACTTTCTTTTCTAATCAATAATAAACGAATTTTTCCCATTTTTCTTAATCCTGGAGTTTCTCCAGCAGTAATTTTTCCAATTTGCGGACATCAACTGCAAATTTGCGAATACCATCGCTCAATTTGTCGGTCGCCATTTGATCCTCATTCAATAACCATCTGAATTTCGCCTCGTCTATTTCAATTTTTTCAATCTCGGACTTTTTCGCTATTTCGACATCGAGATTCTTCTTAATCTGGTCTTTACTTTTTTCCAATTCCTCGAGAAGTTTCGGACTAATTGTTAAGAAATCGCAACCCGCCAATTCCTTAATTTCTCCTGAAAGATCAGAAAATATTTGTAAACAAAAAAAAATTCTATTTAGGGCCTTCGCGGGGGGAAAAAATTTTGAAAATGCGGTCCAGCGGATTACTTTTTCAAAAAAATTGTTGCATTTCCAACAAAATAGATTAATTTTTAATCAAATAGTAGAATTTTCAACAAAAAAATTAATTTTTAACCGAAATAAACGAACTTTTAATAAAATACATTAATTTTTAAAGAACTAATTGACTTTTTAACTAAAAAAGTTACATTTTCAACTAAAAAAAAATTATTTTTTTAGAAAAAAAAACGATTTTCGACTACATAAGGACACTTTTAACCAAATAGATCAATTTTAAACTAAAACTATACAAGTATAACAAAAAAGTTAATTTTTAATAAAGTAGTTCAACTTTCGATATAACTGTTGAATTTTCAAAACAGAAAAACACATTAATTTGTTTTTAATTTTCCGTAAATTAGATTTTTTTAACCACGCAATTGAATTTTCAACCAAAAAAAATTATTTTGTAATCGAAAGTATTTATTTTATATGAAAAAGACGAAATTTCGACCAAATAATTAAACTTTCAACTAGAAATATCTTTTTTTAAGAGTCTAATATTTAAACAATAAAATACTACAAAAATGAATTTTTAAAAATTTTAAATTGTCTTTATGCTGATAAAATATTATTCTTGCAGATATTTTTTTTTAACTCTAATATATACACATTAAAAAACAAAAAGTTAATTTTTTAAAAATGTTTTCTTCTTTCAAATTTCTTCTAATAAAATATTTTTTTAACAAATGAAAAAAATATTATTTTAATTTAAAGCTCTAATATTTAAATAATTAAGAACTTAAAAAATCAACATTTTAAACATTTAAAAATTTCTTTCTTATTTCTGTCTTTTCTTTTAATCAAATATTTTTTGAACAAATTAGACTTTTTTTCAATTTAAAACTCTAATTAATATTTAAATTTCAAAATTTCTTTCTGTCTTCACTTTCTTAATTTCTTCTTCTTTCAAATTTCTTACCAAATTTTTGAATTTTCAACCAAAAAGTTTAATTTTTTTACCGAATTAAACGAATTTTCAACAAAATACATTAATTTTTACGAAGTAGTTGACTTTTTAACTAAGAAAGACCAATTTTCCACCAAAAATGGAATAGTTACATTTTCAGTTATAAAAATAAATTTTTTACAAATAAAAAATATTTTTAAAAAACAATTTTCAACAAAATAAGTACATTTTTAACTAAATAGGTGAATTTTAAGCTAAAATTATACATCTATAATAAAAAATCAATTTTTAACAAACTAGTTCAACCAAAAAATCACATTCAATTTTTAAAGTTTTTCTCAAATTATATTTTTTTTAACCACGCAATTAAATTTTCAACCAAAAACATCAATTTTTAATCGAGAGGATTAATTTTCTATGAAAAAGATTAATTTTTTACCAAGTATTTGAATTTTCAGCAGGAAAATCTTTTTTTTATTAAGGCTCGAAAATTTAATGAATAAAATACTTTAAAAATTAAAAATTTGTATTCTTATTTCTGTCTTATCTTTCTTAATTTCTTCATCTTTCAAATTTCTGCTGATAAAATACTATTCTTCCAGATAAGTTTTTTTTTTAACTTGAATATATATACATTAAAACACAAAAAAGTTAATTTAAAAAAAATGTCTTTCTTCTTTAAAATTTATTTTAATCGAATATTTTTTGAACAAATTAAATTTTTTTATCAAAGCTCTAATTTTTAAATACATATGAAAACACTAAAAAATTAAGATTTAAACAACTTTTTAATTCTGTCTTCTTTCTGGCTTCAGTTTCTTAATTTCTTCTTCTTTCAAATTTCTAATAAAATTTTAAAATTTTCAATGAAATGGATGAACTTGTAACCAAATAGTAGAATAATCAATAAAAAAAAAAAATAATTTTCTACCGAAATAAACGAATTTTCAACAAATTACATTAATTTTTAACGAAGTGTTGAGTTTTTAACTAAAAAAGACAAATTGTCCACCAAAAATGGAATAGTTACATTTTCAGTTAGAAAAATATATTTTTTACAACAAAAACAATTTTCAACAAAATAATTATATTTTTAACCAAATAGATCAATTTTAAGCTAGAATTCTGAATTTTTAACTAGAAATATATTTTTTATTCAGGCTCTAAAATTTAAAGAATAAAAGACTTAAAAATAAAATAAAATAAAATGTTATGCTACAGATGAAATTTTTTTTAACTCTAATATATACACACTAAAACACAAAAAGTTATTTAAAAAACGGTTTTTCTTCTTTCAAATTTCTTCTAATCAAATATTTTTTCAACGAATGAAATTTTTTTAAATTTAAAGCTCTAACATTTAAATACATATTAAAACACTAAAAAAACATTTAAATTTCAAAATTTCTTTTTGTCTTCACTTTCTTAATTTCTTCTTCTTTCAAATTTCTAATAAAGTTATTGAATTTTCAATGAAATAGATGAACTCTTAATAAAATAGTTGAATATTTAACGAAAAAGATTGATTTATTTTTACCGAAATAAACGCATTTTCAAAAAAAAAGACATTAATTTTTAACGAAGTTAAAAAGTTAACTTTATAACTAAAAAGACGAATAAATTGTCAACCAAAAATTGAATAGTTACATTTTCAGTTTCAAAAAAAAAAATTTTACAACAAAAAAAAACAAACGATTTTCAACAAAATAAGTACATTTTTAACAAAAATACAAAATAAGTTCATTTTCAACCAAATAAATGATTTTAAACTAAAATTATGCATCTCCAACAAAAAAAAGTAATTTTCAACAAAGTAGTTCAACTTTTAAATCATGTAGTTGAATTTTCAACCAAGATGAATAATTTTCTACAAAAAAAATGAACTTTCAAAAATATAATCTATATTTTATTCAAAATACAAATTTGTAAGAGAATATTTAAGCTTCTTGGTGACTAATTCCTCTTTTTGATTTAAAATTTCTTTAAAAATTAAAATATTTCGTTGAAAATTCATATACCTTGTTAAAAATTCGTATAATTTGGTAGAAAATTCATTTTATTGGTTGAAGATGGATTTTCTTACTTTAAAATTAGTTTTTTGTTATTTAGAATTTTTTAGACTGAAAATGTAACTGTTACAGTTTTTGTCGAAAATGTACATTTTTTTTATAGAAATCTAATCTTTTTGGTAGAAAATTATACTATTTCGTCGTAAATTTACTTGGATTTATAAAAGTAAATATGTTTTTGGTAAAAAATTCATCTTTTTGTTTAAAAATTTATGCTTTTAGTTGAAACTTCAACTTTTTGGAGAAGAATTCTTGAATTTAATTTAAAATTAGTCTTTTTTGGTAGTAAACTAATTTTTTTGTTTAAAAATTCACCTTTTTTAGTGAAAAGTTCAACTTTTTGCTTGCGAATTCATAAATTTTGTTACAAATTCGTATTTTGGTAGAAAAATTTTTTTCTTTCTTAAAAATTCAACTTTCTGGTTCAGAATTCTTGAATGTTATTGAAATTTTATCTTTTTCGGTAGTAAGTTAATCTTTTTATTTAAAAAGTCATCTTTATTTAATTTAAAATTCAACTTTTCGGCTGATAATCCTTGAATTGTGTTAAAAATTCGTCTTTTTTGGTAGTAAATTAATTTTTTTATTAAAAAATGCATGTTTTTTAAATTGAAAATTCAACTTTTCGGTTCAAAATTCTTGAATTTTGTTCAAAAATCGTTGTCCTCGATAGAAAATTAATTTTTTAGTTTAAAATTTTATCTTTTGGGATATAAATTTGATAATTAGGTTTTATAGTTGAACTACAATATTAAAATGTAAAAAATACTTTATTTACAAAAAATTCAACTTTTTGGTAGAGAAGTCTTGAATTTTATTACAATTTTATCTTTTTCGGTAGTAAATTAACCTTTTTGTTTAAAAATTCATCTTTTTTTAATTAAAAATTCTTGAATTTTGTTCAAAATTAGTTTTTTTCGGTAGAAAATTAAACCTTTTGTTTCAAAATTAATCCGCTATAGTTGAAACTTAATTTTTTGGTTGAGAATTCTTGAATTCTGATAAAAATTCGTCTTTTTTGGTAATAAATTAATTTTTTTCATGAAAAATTCATCTTTTTTAGTCAAAAATTTAACTTGTTGATTGACAATTCTTGAATTCGGTCCAAAATTCGTTTTTTTCGATATAAAATTAATCTTTTTGTTTAAAAATGATAATTTTTCGCTGAAAATTCCAATTTTGGTTGAGATTTCTTATATTTGGTTAAAAATTCGTTTTTCCCGGTAGAAAATTAATCTTTTTTTTTAATTCACAGTTTTTAGTTGAAAATTCAACTTTTTGATTGAGGTTTCTTAAATTTGGTTAAAAATTCATAGATTTTAGTTGAAAATTCAAATTTTTGGTTGGGATTTTTTTAATTTGATTGAAATTTTATCTTTTTCGGTAGTAAATTAATTTTTTTGTTTAAAAATTAATCTTTTTTCGTTGAAAATTCAACTTCTTGGTTGAGAATTCTTGAATTCTGTTAAAAATACGTCTTTTTTCTTGGTAAATTAATTTTGTTGTTCAAAAATTCATCTGACATAATTGAAAATTAAACTTTTTAACTTTTTGGTTGAGATTTTTTGAATTTTATTAAAATTTTATCTTTTTCGGTAGTAAATTAATTCTGTTGTTTAAAAATTAATCTTTTTTAGTTGAAAATTAAACTTTTTGATTGAAAATTCTTAAATTTGGTTAAAAATTCGTTTTTTTTTTATAGAAAATTAATCTTTTTGATTACAAATTTAACAGTATCGTTTTAAAGATTAATTAATTTATTAAAATTAAAAAAAATCCTATTTAAAAAATACAATTTTTTGTAGGAGAATTATTAAATTTGATTGAAATTTGTTTTTTTTTTTTGGTAATAAATTAATCTTTTTGTTCAAAAATTTATACTTTTTCGTTAAAAATTCAACTTTTTGGTTGAGCTTTCTTGAATTTGGTTAAAAATTCATTTTTTTTCGGTAGAAAATTAATCTTTTTGTTTAAAATTTTTTTAAATTGAAACTCAACTTTCTGGTTGAGAATTCTTGAATTCTGTTAAAAATAGGTATTTTTTGTTAGTAAATTAATGTTGTTTAAAAATGCATCTGCTATAGTTGAAAATTCACCTTTTTGGGTGAGATTTCTTTAATTTTATTGAAATTTTATCTTTTTCGGTAGTAAATTAATTTTTTTTTAATTCATCTTTTTTAGTTGAAAATTCAACTTTTCGGTTAAAAATTCTTGAATTTTGTTAAAAATTCTTGAATTTTGTTAAAAATTCATCTTTTAGTTGAAAATTCAACTGTTTGAACGGTTTCGTTTAAAATTCCTTTTTTCTTCTAATTGAAAAATTAATTTGGTAATTAAAAATTTACCTATTTCGTTTTTGTTCAAAAATGTTTCTTTTTTAAGTAAAATTTAACTTTTGGTTTTAGATTTCTTGTACTTTGTCGGAAATTCGTTCTTTTTTTTTATAAAATTAACTTTTTTGATCAAAATTTCAGAATTTTGATTTGATAATTAACCTTTTATATATAGAAACTTCGTCATTAGTTAAAAAGTCATCTTTTTTATTAAAAGTTCATTTCCGTGGTTGGAAATTACATTATTTTGTTCAAAATTAGTTTATTTTTTGGTTGAAAAGTTATTTTGCTAACTGAAAATTTAAGTATTTTATTTTTGGTACAAAAATTATCTTTTTACTACTACTGCTACATAAATTTAAATATTGAGTTGCAAATTTTATAAATTAAATAAGTTAATAAAGAACGTTCCAATGGTCCTAAATTTTTGAGATTACAAAAAAAAATTAAGTTTTGGACATTTTTGTTTGTAAAGTATTAAAGTATATTAAATAAAAATATAAAAATAAAATAATAATAAATAAAAAAATTTTAAATACTTAAATGTTGAAAAAAAAAAGTTTAAATATTGAAAATATTTTATTGATTATAATTTTTTACTTACCAACATTTCGGAATGAGGCACCCATTACAACCGTTTTGTACCCAAACTTTTTGTAATAATTGTAGATTTTAGTGACGGAAATCACTCCAGGATCTTCTTTGCCCTCGAAAGATTTTTTATCTGAATTGGCAATGTGCCTGTAACATTAAAAATTAATTTCAACTCGAAACCCTTAAAAAATAGGTCAAAATGGGTAGAAAAGTTTTTAAATTATTTCACAGCTTATTAGGAAGAAATTTAAAAAGTCGAACTCTATTCTAAACATTTTTTCAATTAAAATAATAAAAAATAAACGACAAATCAAAGCATTCAAAGTGGAACTCTTGAATTTTTAACTTTTAAAATTGAAGTTTAAAAGTTTTTCAATTAAAAAATGTTGTATTAAAATCAAATGGAGATAAACTGAAAAAATTTTGAATTTTGAAAATTCATAGATTATAGAGTTCAAAAATTTAGATTAAGTTCCAAAATAATAAATGTACGTTAACATTATTAATGCTCTAAATTAAATAATCAACCAATAAACTTTAAAAAATTAAAAAATTATATTAGTAAGTTATTTTAGACTAGAAACATTAAAAATTTCACTTTTTTTTTAAATTAAAAGTTCTTAAATTAAAAGTTAAATTATTTTCATTTTAAATAGTTGAAGCATCCTTCAAAAGCTTTAAAATTTTATTTCAAAATCTTGAGAAATCTAAAAGTTGTTTACAATTTTTGCAAATTTAAAATTATTTTTGAAAAATTTTCAGAACTTCTACATAATTTTTAAAATTAATTGAATTTGTTCTACAACTTCTAAAAAATCATGCGAATTAAAAAAAATTGCAATCAAATTTGGATACAAAAAATTTAAAAGCATTTTAAAAATTGTGAAAGGCTCCAGAAGAATAAAACCATTTTCTTAATATTCTTGGAAAATAAAAAAAGAATTTTTCATTTTTTTACATTATTTTAAGAGAATATTTAAAAACATTTTAAGAGATTTTCAATATTGTCAAAAAAGAACCTGGAAGATTTTAAGGATTTTAAAAAAAAGTGTGAAAGGATTTTCTAAAAATTGTAGGAAAGATTTTATTCATTTTAAAATATGTTTAAAAATTCTGAAAACAATTTTCACACACTTCCTTTAAATATCTTGACATCATATTAAGTTTTCAATTAATTTTTTATGTTTTAAGAACATCTAAATATCTTTTAAAACTACTCAAATTTTTTCTACAAGTAATAAGTTTTCAATTGTTATTTATATGTTAAAATTGAACAATTTCATTCACAAATTAAACATTTTCTAAATAGAATAATAAAAATGTTAACGTTTAAAGTTTAAAACATTTTAACATTTTAACAATTCAAAGATTTCTATGTCAAACAATTAACTATCAAATTGCTTACTTTTAAATATTTGGCTTAATAAATTTCTACAAAAAAAAATTGAATTTTCAATCCAGAAAAGACGAATTTTTTGCAACCAAAAAGCATAAATTTTAAATAAAATAGTCGAATTCTCTACCAAATATTTGCATTTTTATACAAGATGAAGTTTTTTCTAAAACAGATAAATTGAAAAAAAAAAAAACTTAAAATAGATAGTTAAATTTTTATCCAAAAAAGATTCAAGTTCAAGATTCAAGATTCCAGCCCCAAAATAAGAATTTTAAACAATAAGTTAATTTTCTGCTAAATAGTCAAATTTTTAACAAAAAAGTATGACTTTTTAACAGGATTATTAAATGTACAACCAAACACTTGCATTTTTGTCTAAGAAAAATGAAAATTCAACTAAACAGATGAATTTTAAATAAAAATAAATAAATTTTGAAAAAAATAGTTGAATTTTCTGTTTAAAAAGATTTCAGTTGACTTTTCACGATGAAAATATACATTTTTAAACAAGATATAAGTTTCTACGTAAAAAAATTTAATTTTCGATATAAAATAATGATTTTTTAACCAAAAAGAATGATTTTTTAACAAAATTATTGAATTTTCTACCAAACAGTTGCATTTTTATCCAAAAAAGATTAAATTTGTTTTAAAACAGATGAATTTTAATTTTTTAAAAATTGTTTAATAGTTGAATTTTCGTCCAAAAAATATTCCAGTTAACTTTTCAAGATCAAAATATGAATTTTATAAGAAAAAATAAGATTCTAAAAAAAAATTGAATTTTCAATAAAAAAAAACGAATTTTTTCAACAAAAAAGGATGAATTTTTGACAAAGTATTTGAATTCTTTACCAAATAGTTGCATTTTTTATTTTATCCAATAAAGATGAAATTTATACTAAAATAGATGAATTTTTAATAAAAAAAGAAAAATATTTTTTTTTAAGATGAACTTTCATCCAGAAAAGATTTTAGTTCATTTTGCAAAGCCAAAGTATAAATTTTAAATTTATGATTTGAAATAAACAAAAGTTAAATATTCTACGAAATAATTAAATGTATAACAAAAAAGAAGAATTAATTTTCAACCAAAAAACATATCTTTTCAACAAAATTGTTGAATGTTCAGCCAAATAGTTGCATTCTTATTTTAAAAAAAATGAAGTTTCTTCTAAAACAGATGAATTAAAAAAACATAAAATAAATAGTAAAATTTTTATCCAAAAAAGATTCCAGTTTACTTTCCGGTCCCAAAATGAGAATTGTAAACAATAAGTTAATTTTCTGCTAAAAAGTCAACTTTTTAATTAGAAAGCATGATTTTTAAGAAAAATGAAAATTCATCTAAAACAGATGAATTTTAAAGGCAAAAAGATAAATTTTGAATAAAAATAGTTAAATTTTCTGTTTTGAATTCTCTACCAAATAGTTGCATTTTTTATTTTAAACAATAAAGATGAAATTTGTACTGAAACAGACGAGTTTTTAATAAAAAAAACGAAAAATACTTTTTTTTAAAAGATGACTTTCATCCAGAAAAAATTTCAGTTCATTTTTCAATACCAAAATATAAATTTTAAACAAAAGGTGAATTTTCTACGAAATAATTAAATTTTTAGCAAAAAAGTAAAATTAATTTTCAAGCAAATATTTCCATTTTTATTCAAGAAAGGTGAAAAATGGTCATTATCGGTTGAAAATAATTTTGTTTTGGGTAGAAAATTTATCTTTCTGGTTAAAAATTCATACATTTTGTTAGAGATTTGTCTTTTTTAGTAAAAAGTTGATCTTATTGTTAGAATTTCAACCACTTTGTCGCAAATTTATTTTTTGTAGACAAAATTCAAAATTTTCGTTTGAATTCATCTTTTTTCTTGAAGATTTAGTAGAAGATTTTTTTTCTATATTTTTAAGTTTGAAATTGTACTTTTTCGTTAAAAAATGGTCATTATCGGTTGAAAATAATTTTGTTTTGGGTAGAAAATTTATCTTTCTGGTTAAAAATTCATACATTTTGTTAGAGATTTGTCTTTTTTAGTAAAAAGTTGATCTTTTTTGTTAGAATTTCAACCACTTTGTCGCAAATTCATTTTTTGTAGACAAAATTCAAAATTTTCGTTTGAATTCATGTTTCTTCTTAAAAATTTAGTAGACAATTTTTTTTACCGTATTTTTAGTACCTTATTTTTAGTTGAAAATTCGACTTCCTGGATGGAAAATAAATCTTTTTAGTTGAAGATTCATCATTTCAGTAGAAAATTAATTTTCTTAAATGAAAATATAAATATTCCATTTTTTGTTGAAAATTTAACTTTTTTAGTTAAAAAATCATGTATTTTGTTGAAAAATCTTCTTTTTTGGTTAAAAAATATTGTTCTTTGTTGAAAACTCACCTATTTGGTTAAAAATCATTTTTATTGAAGATTCATTATTTTAATTTAAACTTTTCGTTTGAAAACTTATCTAAATCTGAAATGTTTACTAATCAAGTTTTAATTGAAAATACTTAATATTAATTAATTAATATTAATTCTTTTAACCAAAAATTTAACTATTCGATTTTTTGTTTGAAAGTGATCTATTTTAGTTAAAAAATTAGGTATTTTATTGAAAATTCGTATTTTTTGGTAAAATAAGAATTTTTTTAAATTAAAAAATGTTGATAAAATAGAAAATTAATTTAATCACCAGTCGAGAATTCTGCCGACGAAAGGAGAAATAAGAGTCACTCCAGCTTCTGCACAAGCGACGGCTTGTGCAAACGAAAAGAGAAGAGTCAGGTTGCAGTGGATTCCATATTTCTCTTCCAGTTCCCTGTAAAATAAAGAAAAAAATAAAATACAAATTTCAGAAATAAAATTCAGCATAAATCGAAATTTTCATTTCTCTTTAAGGTAAAATATTGAAATTTCACTACAAAACTCTTCTAAATTAAAAAAAAAAAAGAAAAACATGAATCTCACGATCGAATTTTGTCGAAAATCTCTTAAGGCAGTGCCAAAAATTAGATAACTGAAAAAAATAGTTTTTCTATGATTGTAAGAATCAAAATATTATAACTGATGTCATTTCAAATAAAAAACATTATTGTTTATGAAAAATATTCAAATTAAGAAAAAAAGATTCAGTTTAATCATGTTTTTTGCAATAGATTTTTTTTTTGGCTGTTGCTTCTTACCAATTTTTGATAAAAGATTGTATTTTAATAAATGACGGCTTATTTTTCCAATTTTGGAAAGTTAATTTTTCTATGACTGAAATCGTTAGAAAAATGTTTTAAAAAGATTTTTCATACAAATAAATATAATTTGAGATTAATTAGTCGTTTTTAAAATTGGAAACAGTAGAGTTGTAAAGAATGTTTTTCCAGAAAAAGTAAGCCTTCATTTACTAACATAAAATCATTTTTCAAAAATTGGTAAGAAGCGAAGGTAAAAAAAAATTCAATTGCAAAAAAGATGGTTAAAATAATATTTTTTGGTGAATTTTCACATTTTTCATGGAAAAAAAATTGTTATTTGAAATGACACCAGCTATATTTCGATTCTTAAAATCATAGAAAAACTGTTTTTCAGAATTCTGACTTTTGGCACAACTATCTTAAATTTCTTTATTTAAACAATAAAAAATAATTTTAAAATTCTTTTAAACAATTTTATGTATTTGTAGTGGTGGAATCGGCTAGAAAGATTTTTCTAAAACTTGAATTTTCAAACAAGAAGATTAATTCTCAACCAGTTATATTTATGCCTAAGAGATAAATTTTTAACAAGAGTTTAAAATTCAACCATATAGTTGATTTTTTTACCAAAATAGTTAAATTTTCAACAAATAAATCAATTCTTATGAATCTTTAACCAAAAAAGATTTTAATATAAAATCAAAAACAGTTGAATTCAACATAAAATACGAAAAATACAAACATTGAACAAAAATGTTAATTTACAACCAAAAACTTTAATTTTCAACTAAAAGTATCAATCTTTTAACAAACAAAAAAAATGTTTTTTTTTTTAGAAATTATTTCAATTTTAAACTAAGTATTTCATTCTAAAATATAAAAATAAATGCATGCAAACTCGTGTTATATAAAAAAAAAAGGAATCCAACGACCAAATTTGGACCACAACGAACAAATAAAAACAAAAAATCCTATTTTAATCTGAAAACCCCCCAAAAAAAAATTTCGGACAAAAATAAAAAAGAGGAAAGAAAAATGAGTCCAAATTTAATTTTTAAAAAAATCTTAACGAAACACAAAAACAGTTGAATTGAAGAAAAAAATACGAATTTTCTACAAAACAGTTGAATCTAGAACCAAAACAAATCAATTTTCAACAAAAAATTAGGATTTTACACCAAAAAAGGGTGAATTTTTAACCAAGAATATTAATTTTCTACTAGAAAAGATCAATTTTTAACCAAAAAATGTAATATTTACAAAGTAATCCAACTTTAAACTAAGTACTTGATTTTTAAATAAAAAAAATCAATTTTTAACGAAACACATAATAGTTGATATTTCAAACCAAAACATTTTAATAAAAAATATTAGAAAAACAGTTGAATTGAAAAAATAAAAATAACAATTTTCTACAAAATAGTTAAATTTTCAAAACAAAAAGACGAACTTTTAACAACACAGTTGAATCTACAACGAAAACAAATCAATTCTTAACTAAAAATTTGAATTTGAAACCAAAAAAGGGTGAAATTTCAACGAAGAATATTAATTTTCTACCAAAAAGACGAATTCTCTACTAGGAAAGATAATTTTTTAATGAAAAATATCAATTTTTAATGGAAAATATCATTTTTTTACAAAAAATTATCAATCTTTAACGAAAAAAATTAATATTTACAAAGCAGTCCAACTTTCAACCAAGTACTTTAATTATATACCAAATTGTTGCATTTTTTTACAAAACAGTTAAACTTTCAACCGGAAAATATTAAGTTTTAATAAACAGATGAATTTTTAACAAATTAAACAAATTTACAACTAAATACCTAAATTTCCAATCAAATTTTTGAACTTTCAAGAAAAAAATACAACATTTTCAACCCAAAAATATTAATTTTTTCATAAAATGATTGAATTTTCACCCCGAAAATATAAATTTTAAACAAAAAAAGTTAATTTTTATCCAAAAAGTTAAATTTTCTACTAAATTGTTAAATTTTGTACAAAATAGTCAATTTTCGACCCGAAGGGGATTTTTCATCCTAAAAATTAATTCAGAACTAAATACGAAGTACGACTTTTTTACCAGATAGTTAAATTTTGAAATAAAAAAGTCGAATTTTCAAAAAAAAAAATTCAAGTTTTCAACCCAAAAATATTTAATTTTGTACAAAATAATTGCATTTTCACCCAGAAAATATGAATTTTAAACACAAAATTTAATTTTTATCCAAATAGTTAAATTTTGTACAAAGTAGTTTAATTTGCAACCGGAAGGGAAATTTTCGTCAAAAAACTTATAATAATTCAGAACTAAATATTTGAAATTTTCACTAAAATTATGAATATTTAACAAAAAAATGTTGTTTTTCTTTTTACAAAGAAGTTCAACTTTAAACCAAATATTTCATTTTTAATTTAAAAAAGATTTTTTCATAACGAAATATATAATAGTTGATTTTTTAAACTAACAAAATTTTAATTTAAAATAAAAAACATTTGAATTGAACCAAAAAATACGATTTTTCCACAAAACAGTTCAATTTTTAAACCGAAAATATAAAGATTTAATAAAAAAGTTCATATACAACCAAAAAGTTGGATTTGCCACTAAAATTATGAATCTTTTAACAAACAAAAATGTTAAAATATAAAAAAAGGTTGAATTGAAAAAAATACGAATTTTCTACAAAATAAATGAATTTTCAAAACCAAAAAGACGAATTTTCAACAAAAAAGTTGAATCTACAACCAAAACAAAACAATTTTCAACCAGAAAGTTGGATTTTTAACCAAGAAAGGGTAAATTATCAACCAAGAATATTAATTTTCTACTAGAAAGGACCAATTTTTAAAGAAAAATATCCATTTTTAACAACAAATTATCAATCTTTAACAAAAAATGTAATATCAACAAAGTAGTCCAACTTTCAATCAAGCACTTTAATTATATACCAAATTGTTGAATTTTTTACAAAACAGTTGAACTTCCTACCCGAAAGTATGAAGCTTCAACAAACAGATAAATATTTAACAAATTAAACAAATTTACAACAAAATACCTGAATTTGCAACAAAATCGTTAAACTTTCAAGAAAAAAATACAAATTTTCAACACAAAAATATTAATTTTTTCAAAAAAGAATTAATTTTCACCCCGCAAGTATGAATTTTGAACAAAAACGTTCATTTTTATCTAAAAAGTTGAATTTTGTACCAAAATTTTGAATTTTCCAGCAAAAATGATGAACTTTCTTCAAAACAGTTGAAATTTCAACAAAAAAATGAATTTTTTAAAAAGTGGCGAAACTTTCAACCAATTAAATAAATTTTCTATTAAATTTGTTTATTTTGTACAAAATAGTTTAATTTTTAACGCGAAGAGAAATTTTCAGCAAAAAACTTAAATCAGGACTAAATATTTGAATTTTCAACTAAAATTATCAATCTTTTAACAAGCAAACAAATTTTTTTTGTTACAAAGTATTTCAACTTTAAACTAAGTATTTGATTAAATTTTTTTTTAAATAGGTAAATTTTCAAACCAAAAAGACGAATTTTCAAAAAAAAAAAAACAGTTTAATTTACAACAAAAAAATCAATTTACAACCGAAAAGTTGGATATCAAATCAAAAAAGGGTGAATTTTCAACCAAGAATATTAATTTTAATTCCTTAAAATCATTTTAGTTCTTAGAAATCCTCATACGAATTTTTTTGAGCTCCCTTCAATTTCTTTGAAATCATTAAAAAAGTTTCAAAATGAACTAAAATTAAATAAAATCTCTTAAAATCCTTACATTTTTTTCGACTCTTTAAAATCTCTTGAAAATCCTTAAATCATTAAATTTTTTGAATCCCTTGAAGTCTCTTAAAATTAATTAGAATCTTTTTAAATAACTTATAAATCTTGAAACGTTTTTGAATTATTTTTAAATCCTTTAAAATAAAATCCCGTCACGTCCCTATAAATTAATTGAATTTTCAGAAATTCTGTAGGTTTTTTTTTTTTAATCCTTTAAATACTCCGAATTTTTTTGAAATCCCTTCAACATCTTTAAAATCATTTAAAATTTTCGAAATTGAGTACATTTAATTAGAATCCTTTGAATTTTCTTAAATTCCTTAAAATATTTTAGAAAATTACATTCCTTGAAAACTCTTCAAATTCATTAAAATCTTTTTGAATAAATTTTCAGTAACTCACTTGACATTCTTTAAAATCATCACTTAACTTCCTTAAAATTTCATCAAATCTCTTGGAAATCCTTTTTGGATTCTCTAAAAAAATCTTTAAAATTCCTTCGAAACCGTTCAATTTTTCTGCATTGTTTTGAAATCCCTTCTATTTTTTTGAAATTGTTAAAAATCTTTCAAGAAATCTTAAGATCACTTAAAGTCTTTTAAAATCCTTTAAAGTCTCTTTGATATAACTTGGTTAACTTGAACAAATTAAATAAATATATACAAAATAATACCTGAATCTGCAACAAAATTGTTTAATTTCCAAGCAAAAAATACAAATTTTCAATCCAAAAATATGAATTTTCTACAAAGAAGTTGAAACTTCAACAACAAAAATGAATTTTAAAAAAAAAGTAGTCAAACTTTCAACCAAGTAGACTAATTTTCTACTAAATTCTTGAATTTTGTATAAAATAGTTTAATTTTTAACCTGAAAGGCAGTTTTCATAAAAAAAATAATTCAGAACTAAATATTTGAATTTTCCACTAAAATAAATAATTCTAAACGAAAAATATGACAGCTCTCATTTTAGAATAGAACATTTTTATATTTGAATCAAAAAAAGTTAAATTCATAAAAAAATCGAATTTTAAAAAGAATAAAAGAATTGTCAACCAAAATGATGCATTATCAGTAAAAAAGATGAAATTTCTACCAAAATAGTTTGAATTTTCATAACAAAATGATGGATTTTCTATAAAACCAATAAATTTTTAACCGAAAAGTTGGATTTCAAACCAAAAAAGGGTGAATTTTCAACCAAGAATATTAATTTTCTACCAAAAGGACGTATTTTCAACCAAACAGTTATATTTTCTACTAGAAAATATTGAACTTTATATTGAACTTTATATTGATTTTTATCCAAATCTTTGAGATTTGTACCAAATTTTGAATTTTTTAGCAAAAAATGATGAATTTTCTTCAAAACAGTTGAAACTTTAAAAAAATGCATTTTTTAAAAAGAGGTCAAACTTTTAACCAAGTAGTTTAATTTTTTATTAAATTGTTGAATTTTTTACAAAATAGTTTAATTTTCAACTCGAAAGGAAATTTTCAGCAAAAAACTTAATTCAGAACTAAATATTGGTATTTTTCACTAAAATTATGAATCTTTTAACAATCAAATGTTTTTTTTCACAAAGTAGTTCAACTTTAAACCAAGTATTTGATTTTTAAATAAAAAAAGATCAATTTTTAACAAGACACATAATAGTTGATATTTCAAACAGAAAAAATTTTATTTTGGTATAAAAAACAGTTAAATTGAACTAAAAAATACGATTTTTCAACAAAATAGCTGAATTTTCAAACCAAAAAAGCGAATTTTCAACAAAATAGTTGAATCTACAAACAAAAAAAAATCAATTTTCAACCGAAAAGATGAATTTTAAACCAAAAAATGGTGAATTTTAAACCATGAATATTAATTTTGTACCAAAAGGACGTATTTTCAACCAAATAGTTATATTTTCTACTAGAAAATATAAAATTTTTATGAAAAATAGCAATTTTTAACAAAAAAATTAATATTTAAAAAATCTTCCAACTTTCAACCAAGTACTTTATATATACCTGAATTTTCAACCAAATTGTTGAACTTTCAAGCAAAAAATACAATTTTTCAACCCAAAAATATTAATTTTTTACAAAATGATTGAATTTTCACCCCGCAAATATGAATTTTGAACAAAAACGTTTATTTTTATCCAAATCTTTGAGATTTGTACCAAATTTTGAATTTTTTAGCAAAAAATGATGAATTTTCTTCAAAACAGTTGAAACTTAAAAAAATGCATTTTTTAAAAAGAGATCAAACTTTTAACCAAGTAGTTTAATTTTTTATTAAATTGTTGAACTTTTTACAAAATAGTTTAATTTTCAACCCGAAAGGAAATTTTCAGCAAAAAACTTAATTCAGAACTAAATATTGGTATTTTTCACTAAAATTATGAATCTTTTAATAAACAAATGTTTTTTTTCACAAAGTAGTTCAACTTTAAACCAAGTATTTGATTTTTAAATCAAAAAAGATCAATTTTTAACAAGACATATAATAGTTGATATTTCAAACAGAAAAAATTTTATTTTGGTATAAAAAACAGTTAAATTGAACTAAAAAATACGATTTTTCAACAAAATAGCTGAATTTTCAAACCAAAAAGGCGAATTTTCAACAAAATATTTGAATCTACAAACAAAAAAAATCAATTTTCAACCGAAAAGATGAATTTTAAACCAAAAAATGGTGAATTTTAAACCATGAATATTAATTTTCTACCAAAAGGACGTATTTTCAACCAGATAATTATATTTTTTACTAGAAAATATTAATTTTTAATGAAAAATATAAAATTTTGAACAAAAAATTTTATATTTACAAAGTATTCCAACTTTCAACCAAGTGCTTTAATTATACCTGAATTTGCAACCAAATTGTTGAATTTTCCCACCAAGAATATTAATTATCTACTAGAAAAGATCAATTTTTAACGAAACACATAATAGTTGATATTTCAAACCAAAACATTTTAATAAAAAATATTAGAAAAACAGTTGAATTGAAAAAAAAATAAAAATACCAATTTTCCACAACGAAAACAAATCAATTTTCAACTAAAGATTTGAATTTTAAACCAAAAAAGGGTGGATTTTCAACCAAGAATGTTAATTTTCTACCAAAAAGACGAATTTTCTACTAGGAAAGATAATTTTTTAATGAAAAATATAAATTTTTAATGGAAAATATCAATTTTTTACAAAAAATTATCAATCTTTACAAAGCAGTCCAACTTTCAACCAAGTACTTTAATTGTATACCAAATTGTTGCATATTTTACAAAACAGTTAAACTTTCAAACGGAATATATGATTTTTTAACAAATGAAACAAATTTACAACAAAATACCTAAATTTGCAATCAAATTTTTGAACTTTCAAGAAAAAAATACAAATTTTCAACCCAAACATATTAATTTTTTACAAATTGATTGAATTATCACCCCGAAAATATAAATTTTGAACAAAAAAGTTAATTTTTATCCAAAAAGTTTAATTTTGTACCAAATTAAAAATTTTGTACCAATTAATTCAATTTTCTACTAAATTGTTAAATTCTGTACAAAGTAGTTTAATTTTCAACCCGAAGGGGTATTTTCATCCTAAAAATTAATTCAGAACTAAATACTAAATACGAATTTTCTACAAGATAGTTAAATTTTCAAATAAAAGTCGAATTTTCAAAAAAATAGTTGAATCTACAACCAAAACAAATCAATTTTCAACCAAAAATTTGGATTTTAAACCAAAAAGGGTAAATTTTCAACCAATAATATTAATTTTCTACCAAAAAGACGAATTTTCAACCAGATAGTTATATTTTCTACTACAAAAGTTAAATTTTCAAGCAAAAATGGAATATTTATATTTTTATTTAAGAACATTAATTTTCAATGAAAAAAATTAATTTTCTACCAAAATGATGAATCTTCAACCAAAAAGATGAATTTTCTATCAAGAAAGTCGAATTTTCAACTAAAAATAAGGTGAGTTTTATATTTTAAACCAAAGGTGAAATAGAACATTTCTTTAGTAAAAAAATTAATTTTCAACCGATAATGCCCATTTTTCAACGAAAAAGTTCAATTTCAAACTTAAAAATATAGATATTGGCATTTTCCACTAAAATTATGAATCTTTTAACAAACAAATATTTGCTTACAAAGTATTTAAACTTTAAACCAAGTATTTGATTTTTAAATAAAAAAGATCAATTCTCAACGAGACATTTACGAGAGATGTTTCAAACAGAAAAGATTTTAATTTGATATAAAAAACAGTTAAATTGAACTAAAAAATACGATTTTCTACAAAATAGTTGATTTTTCAAACCAAAAAGGCGAATTTTCAACAAAACAGTTGAATCTACAACAACAAAAAATCAATTTTCAACCGAAAAGATGGATTCTAAACCAAAAAATGGTGAATTTTCAACCAATAATATTAATTTTCTACCAAAAAGACGTATTTTCAACCAGACAATTATATTTTTTACTAGAAAATATTAATTTTTAATGAAAAATATATAATTTGCAACCAAATTGTTAAATTTTTTCGCAAAAAAGATTAATTTTCTTCAAAACAGTTGAAACTTTAACACCAAAAAAAGAGTTTTTTAGAAAGAGGCGAAACTTTGAACCAATTGTTTAAATTTTCTACTAAATTTTTTAACTTTGTACAAAATAGTTTAATTTTCAATCCGAAGGGAAATTTTTATCAAAAAACTGAATTCAGAACTAAATATTTGAATTTCCCACTAAAATTATGAATCTTTTAACAAACAAATATTTTTTTTTTTACAAAGTAGTTCAACTCTAAGCCAAGTATTTGATTTTTAAACAAAAAAATAAATTCTAAACGAGACATATAATAGTCGAATTTTCAAACCGAAAATATAAAGATTTAACAAAAAAAAGTTCATTTACAACCAAAAAGTTGAATTTTCAAACTAAAATTATGAATCCTTTAACAACAACAAGAAATGTTTTTTTCTTTACAAAGTATTTCAACTTTAAATTAGGTATTTGATTTTTAAATAAAAAAATATAAATTCTTAACAAAACAAATATTAGCTTATATTTTAAACCAAAAGATATTAATTAAAAATAAAAAACAGTTGAATTGAACAAAAAAATAGGAATTTTTTTAAAAATAGGTAAATTTTGAAACCAAAAACACGAATTATCAACAAAACAGTTGAATCTAAAACCAAAACAAATCAATTTTGAATCAAAAAGTTGAATTTTTAACCAAGAATATTAATTTTCTACCAAAAAGGCGAATTTTCAACCAGATATTTATACTTTCTACTAGAAAATATTAATTTTTAACACACAATTTAATATTTATAAAGTAGTCCACCTTTCAACTAAGTTTTTTTAATTTTATACCAAATTGTTGCATTTTTTACAAAACAGTTAAACTTTCAACCGGAAAATATGAAGTTTTAACAAACAGATGATTTTTTTTTAACAAATGAAACAAGTTTACAACAAAATTATTGAATTTTCAAGCAAAAAATGCAAAATTTCAACCCAAAAATATGAATTTTTTACAAACAAGTTAATTTTCTATCAAAGAGATAAGTCTTCTAATAAATAATGCAATTTTTAACCAAACAGCTCCATTCTTAACCAAACAAGATTACATTTTTCATCAAAAGAGATTAATTTTATACAAAATGATTGAGTTTTCACCCAGAAAATATTAATTTTTAAGAAAAAAGTTAATTATTATCCAAATAGTTGAATTTTGTATCAAATTTTGAATTTTCCATCAAAAAAGATGAATTTTCTTCAAAACAGCTGACTTTTTAACCTAGACAATTTTTTACATTTTAATCAAAACCAGTTGAATTCATCAAAAAAGTCGATTTTTGACTAGAAAAGAAAAATTTTCAATCAAAACGATGCATTATTATTCAAAAAAAAATAAAATATCTACCAAAATAGTTTTGAATTTTCAACTAATAAAGATAGATTTTCAAGCAAAAAAAAACTGTTAAATTTTCAATAAAAAAAAAACTAGTTTTCAACATAAAAAAAAATTTTTAATCAGTTGAATTCAACTAAAAAGACGAGTTTCTAACCAGTTAAATAAAACTGAAAAAGAAGCATTTTTAACAACAATTTTCAACAAAATACATGACTTTTCAATCAGAAAGTTAAATATTAAACTCAAAAAGATAAATTTTCAACCAAAAATGGAATCGTTAAATTTTAAATTCCAAAAATTAGTTTTCAACAAAAGCATAATTTTCAAATAATTAAATTTAACTAGAAATACGAATTTTTAACAAAACTACTACTAGAAAAAATAAATTTTTAACAAAAAAATTAATATTTAAAAAATATTCAAATAATAATAAT
>NC_046661.1:83241997-83252002 GCF_010883055.1 Belonocnema kinseyi | reverse complement strand
TTGAAAGTTGGAATATTTTTTAAAAATTAATTTTTTTTGTTAAAAATTGATATTTTTCATTAAAAAATATTGAATATTAATAACCAATCGTATGAAAAAAAATTACTTTGCAGCCTGAATTCCTTCCCAGGTTGAAGCGAGTTTAATCAAAATTCGGTCCTTGCTGATGCCGGCTTCCTCGTAATGTGCGATCAGTTTTTTTGCCTTTTCGATACTGGCCTCTTTATCAAAAGACAACCTCGCGTCCACCTCGGTGGAAACGCGACCAGGAATTATTTTCAGGATTTCTTCGCCGAAAAGAACACAAGTAATGTCCAGAGCTGTCTCAAGTTGTTCTTCTAATGTCCTGAAAATATCAGAATATTTTACAACTGGAAACAGATTATTTCAGACTCAAATTTGACTAATTTCAAATTTATTTATTTTTTAATTCAAGCAAAAAAGTTGAATTTTTGACTAAAAGAAAATGATTTTAAGAAAATAGTTGTATTTTAAACAAAATAGTTGAATTTTTAATCAAATTAATTTGTATCCGATGAAGATAAATTCTCCAGGAAAAATTATTAACTGCCTTTAACAAAAAACAGTTGAAGTTTCAACAAAATAAATTTTGAAGCAAGCAGCTCAATTTTCCACCTGCAAAAATAATTCTTCAACCAAGCAGATAATTTTCTAACAAAAATACTAATTTTTAACAAAATGAATAAATTTACAACTAAACTGTTAAATTTTCAACACCCAAAAATGAATTTTCAATTTTGAACGAAGTTTTTCGACTGTAAACTAGGTAGTTTAATTTTAAACCGAAAAAGATCAATTTTTACCAAATAATTAGCTTTTTAATGAAAAAGGCAAATTTTCCACCATGCAAATATTTTTCTAACAAAAAGATGATTTTTCATAAAAATAAATGAATTTAAAACTAAGTTGTTAAAATATAAAGCAAAGAATATGAATTTTCAATTTGAAAATATAAATTTCCAAAACAAAAAGACGAATTTTTAACAAAAAAGACAAATTTTTAATTTTCAAACAAGTAGTTTAATTTTTGAACAAGTAGTGATTTTTAAACTGAAAAACATACGTTTGTATCAAAATAAATGAATTTTGAACAGAAAAGATAAATTTTCCAACAAGCAGATAATTTTCTGCTAAAAAGACGATTTAAAAAAAAAACAAAGAAATGAATTTGAAACTACTAATTTTTTTCACCAAACATATAACTTTCAACCATATAAACAACAAACGATTTTTCAACAAAACTGAATTTTCAAGCAAGAACTTTTTTACTAAAAAATATGAATTTTCAATCAAAAGGGACGAATTATAATCAAAACAGTTGAATCTTCGACGAAAAAATACTTTTTTTTTTAGCAAAATAGTTAAATTTTCAGCATAATAATTCAATTTTTAACAAAATAGCGGAATTTACAACTCAAAACATATAATTTATATTAAAGAGATAAATTTTCAAGGAATAATGTAATAGTTGATATTTTCAACAAATTTATTAAATTTGTAACCGCAAGATATGCATTATTAAATCAAAAAGTTAAATTTTGAAACAAATAGTTGAATTTTCAACTAAGAAAGGAAAAATTAATATTTAAGTAAAAAAAAAAAAAAAAAAAAAATGAAATAATTTTCAATAAAATAGTCCAATTTTAAACTAGAGAGAACAGTTTTTTACTAAAAGTATGAATCTTTAAAAAAAAAGAATTTTCAACATCACCAAATAATTTGTAATAACATATTTCAAATTTTAACCAAATTGTTAAATTTTCATGTCAAGAAAATTAATTTTTACGAAGTTGAAATTTTTACCCGAAAATATAAATTTTGAACAAAAAAGTTAATTTCTAATAAAAAAAGTTCACTTTCAACTAAGAAGGTGAAAGAAAGAATAAATTTTAGCAAAATATTTAGATTTTTAACTAAACGAGATGAATTTTTGAACCAAGAAGTTGAATTTTCGAACAAATCGTTGAACTTTCAACTAAAAAAGTAAAAGTTAATATTACAGTGAAAGAAATGTAATTAAAAAAAAGACAAAAAATGGTCAAATTTCAAACTAAAATGATCAATTTGCAAATAAAATGATGAATCTTAAACAAAATGCATTTTTATCAACAAAAAAAAAATAATTGTTAAGAATAGACTCCAAATTTCAACCAAAATGTTAAATTTTCAAGCCAAAAAGATGAACTTTTAACAAATAAACATAGAACTTTCAATAAGCAGAATAAAACAATTTGAAATTAAAATAATTTTTTTTTATAATTTATAATCCTTTACAGCTATTTAAAGAAATTCTCTGTCTTTGGCAAGAATTTTAGAAAATAAAAAAAATAAATAAAAATTTTGAAGAAAGACGAAGAGGGTTCGAAAAATTTCAGAATTAATTAATTTTAATTTCAAGTTATTCGAAACTAATAAAATTTCATTTATAAGTTTTCACTCACGTGCCAACTTTTTTGCCATATTGTACAGCCTTGTCGATCAAATGCGAATATTTGCTTTGATTTGCAGCGGACAAAATCAAGGATGGATTTGTCGTCGCGTCTGTCGGCTTGAATTGTTCCATTGCTGAAAAAAAAGGATTGAAGAATCGACTGCAATTTTTTTTTACTATTTAATTTCAAAATTATTTATAATTGCTTACAAATAAATATAAAAATTATTTGTAAATGGAAAGATTATTTTTTTAACTGTTTTTAAATTATTGAGACGCATTAATATTAAATAATTTACTATAATTATTATTGATCTAAATATTCGAAATTGTCAATTTGCCTAATTTGCATTGTTCCAAATTACTATTACAATGTTTACTATTTGGGATTAATGTTTAGCATAATTGTTGTTTTTTAGAATGTCTATTTAGAAATTTTTTTATCCAAGAACCATTTTAAATAAATTTTATTTTTCCAAATGATTTGATTATTTCCGAATAAAAATGAAATAAAAATGATAAAAAGGGGAAATTCTCTGAAATAAACACATGTAAAATAGTAATTCGGTAAAATATAAATTATAATAATAATATAATAAAATAAAATCAGTAAAATAAATAATAGGAAAAATTGAATTGGGGGAATAATGATGAACCTCGGATTTATTTTACAAATTAATTTAATTTTTCTTGAACAGATGCGGATATCATGATTATTATGAAATACAATAATAAATGTAATCACCTTTTAAATTATTTGATTAGTAGTAGTAGTAGCCCGAAATTTTATTCAAAAACTTCCGGAAATTTATGTAATTTCCAGTCATATATAAACAATTTCACTAAATTTTTTAAATTTCATTTTACAAATAAATAGTATTTTTTATTTTTTAGGAAGCAAATGTGAAAGTAATTATTATTCCAGGTTGACAAACATTTTTCACACCCAATGAAATTTAAAAAATCGAACTATATTCTAAACATTTTTCCATATTTCCGCACAGTAGGTAAGAAAAATGGGAAGTTCCCTGTTCAAATCCAGAAGTTTAATGTTTAGAAAATTTTAAATTCTTAATTTAGTTTAATTTAATAAAATTCTTTATTTCAACTCGGAAATAAAATTCTGTTGAAAAAATCCCTGTTCGAATAAAAAATTTTAATTCTTTTCAATAACTCTCCTTTTCAACTAAGAATTAGAATTTTTTTGTAAAACTCCGTTCGAATTCAGAATTTTAATTTTTTTCAAAAATATCCCGTTTCAACTTAAGAGTTAGAATTCATTCTTTAAAAAACTTCTTTGTTCCAAATAAGAATTTATTTAAATTTTAAAATTCCCTGTTCCAAAAAAAATTTTAATTCTTTTGGTTCCAACTATAAATATGTAAAAAATGGAAAATTCCATGTTGAAATTAAAAGTTAAATTTTTTATTTTAAATACTTTAAAAATTCTTAAACTGCTTCGAAGTTTTATTTTAAAATCTTGAAACATCTACATGTTGTTTTACATTTTTTCAAATTAATTCTTTTTAATTCTCCTAAATTAAAGAAATTTTCTTGAAATCTTCCACATTCATTTTTTAAATATTGTAAATCGATATAAATCTTTTTAAATATTCTCTTAAAATTTGTTTATCTAAGCAAAAAATCATTTTCAATTTTCCTAGGAAATGTTTTTTTATTCTTCTGAAGCCTTCCAACATTTTTAAATCTTCTAAATATTTCTTTAACTTATTCGAATTTTTTCTAAGAATAATAGGTGTTCGATTGTTATTTATACATCAAAATTCAACAATTTGACTTACAAATTAGATTTGGTCAAATAGAACAATTAAAATTGTAACGATAACATTTTTTTTTAGTATTGAATATTTAATTTACAATCACTGCTTTTAAATGAAAAGATAGATATTTCTAAATATTAAGTAAGCACTCTTTTTCTAGATTGAAAAATTTAAAATTGCGTGGTTTAAAAATGGAATATTTTAGAGTTAAATTATATTTGAAATTTAATAATGGCCTTTAATTATAAATATATTATGCAAGGGTTTTTATAAAAAAATTTAGATTTAAAACGCTTTTAACTCTTAAAGGGCATACTGGGTGTATAAAACCCAGCGACTTCTTTGCGCTTTAACAAAACGTAAAATTCACTTAAAAGTAAAATTTTAAGTAAAAATATCAAAAACTTAAAAAGTTTTGAATTTTTGAGTGAAAAAAGTCATTTTTGAATTTTTTAAAACTACTTTAAAATTTTAACAATGTTATGAAACCTTTTTCTCCTTAAACTAGATAAGTTAAACATCATTAATTGATTTTCTTGTAAAAAACTATCCAATACCGCCAGCACAACACACGTTTGAATACCCTTGGGTGTTAAATACCCAGTATGTTCCTTATGTAATTTTCGAGTTAGGCATTCTAAACTGAAAGATATTATAATTGAAAAAAATCACAATTAAACTAATTATTTAAAAAATAACATTTAAAATCAAAGTTGGTAGGATATTTTTTTCTAAAGATTTGTAAAATTCCCGGTCAAAAAATAAATTCACTGTCATTTCCCGGTCCAGCGGCACGAAAGCAGCTAAAATTATGCATCCGTTATAAAAAAAAAAGTTAATTAAATTCCTCTTGATACTATGCAATCTACAATTTATTGTATAGTGAGGATGTAAAAATTCTTGTAGAAATTATTATTGTCGCGCAAAAATGTACAAATCATGGTAGATGACTTTAAAAATTTTAACAACTCTAAATAAAATCCATTCAAACGAAGAACCCCGCTCAGAAAATTGATTGAAAATGCCTTAAGGTCAAAATTAGTTTACATGAATCTTAAGAAAAATAAGAATAAGAAAAGTCAGGGAGACTCCCATACAAATTATACGGGCTCCCTTGCAAATTTTTAATCCTGACTCTGACTAGTAGCTACGCCCCTGAAGCGGTAAACAGTATTTCACAAATGTAGTCGCAAACCATGTCTTCAACCATGATGTAACCTTCGCCTTTGACCCGATTTCTGGCGTTCTTACATGAAACGTACTCGTGATTTTTCAACAGAAAACGCTTATCCCCAAGGTATAAAAAATGCTGAACTAACCTTGAAAATCGCCGGTGTCGGCAACAATTGTTGTCATCGTTTTCAACTGGTCCAGAGTATTTCCAGTTTTCACTTTTTTGCACTGCGGTTCACCCATTTTCGATCTATTTTTCAAATTTCCTTGAACAACGAAACAAGAGACGAGAACTTCCCCAAACACGCGTAATCAACTCGAAACGAAATCCAACGAATTGAAGCAGTTAGCAGGGAACTGCAAACTATCGTAACCTTCGCAACAGTGCCGTAATAACAATTTGAGTTTCTCCAGCAGTTGCATTTTTTCCAAATTTTTTTTAAATAAATTTTTTGGCAGAAAATAAAGACTGTTTAATAAAAGTACTTGTGTTATATAATTTAGAATGCAATTTTTTTTTCAAATTTTACCATTTTGAAGATGGTAAAATACTTATTCCCTTAGGATTTAAATATTCGCGCGCAAACACTTGTAACTTCTGCACATGCGCAGAAGTCATCATGTGCATCAATTTGTGCGTTTTTTTCAAATTTAAAAAATATTAACTTACGATTTGAATAAAATAAACGTTTAACATCAAAATGACTGAGTTATAAAATTATAACATTATGCGTTATTCAATGAAAGCGAATGAAAAATCCCAAAAAATTGAATATATGTGTGTGTGTGTGTATATATCAGTAAGAATCTAATTCGAAATATATCGCATTTTTCAACTAAATATTTGAATTCTCACCCTAAAAGTTGAATTTTCTACCAAAAAAGAAGAATTTCTAAGCCATAAAGACGAATTTATAACAAATATGTTGATTTTCAAGCTAAGAATTGAATGTTTCAGAAAAGTTTTCAATTTTGCACCCAGAAATATGATTTTTCAAGCAAATAGTTGAAACTACAAATAAGAAAAATAATTAACAAACAAACAGTTGAATTTGCTACCAAATAGTTGAACTATCAGACAAAAGAGTCGAATTTTTAACAAAAAAAGTGAATTTTCAAGTCAGAAGGTCTAATTTTTTAAATAAAATTACGAATTTTCAACAAATAAGTTGAATTTTCAAAACAAAAGATGAACTTTCAACTAAGAGAGATTTTCCAGTCAAGATAGAAAAAAATTCAACTAAATTGTTGAATTTTTAGCCAAAAAGACGAATTTTTATAAAAGAGTAGTATTTTGAACAAAAAATTGAATTGACAATCCAAAAAGTTGAATTCACAAAACAGTTGAATTTCCAACAAATAAGTTGAATTTTTAACCAAAAAAGATTTTCCAATCAACATAAGAAAAAATGAACCTATTTCTTGAATTTTCACTACAAAGGGGCGAATTTTCAACCGGAAGCGATGAATGAATTTATCCGACACAGGGAAATTGACGAATTTAAAAAATAAAAAAATTGTTAAAAAATCCTGGCGCCATTGTTGTTGAAAATCTAATTGGCCTTGTATTACTTGAAATTCTATTATACATAAAATTTTAAATTTTATACATTAAACCCCCACGCTTTTAATCTTACATTCGTATTCCACATGCTTTTTTGTATACCTAATAATCTCGTTTTCGCTTTCTTCGTCCCGCCCTACCATTTTCTTCCTTTTTCCTTTACCCTATTTTCCACACCCCTTAAAAGACCTTTAAAATACTTCGTCCACACTTTAATGTCGATTTCTTAATTGATGCCCTTCCTTCCTCCTCTTTTCCTGCTTATCACTTTCCACTCCTTGCCTTCCTTTACCGCCTTCTCTACGCCTTCTTTCGTGCTACTTCTTTTTTTTATCAAGTTCCCCTTTTTCCATTTTCTCCTCCCCTGGATTTTCTTACATTCTTCATGTTATTTATACTTTCCATATATTCATCGTCCCACTAACCTCTCCTAAGACTCACCTCTTCCCTTACCTTATCAATCATTCCTTTAAGTTTTATCAGCAGCGTGTCTAATCCTTCCTCCTCAATACTTTCTATCTCCTCATTTTCTATTTTTTATCTAAATTCTGCCCCCCCACATGTCCATTATCAATTTCGTTCCCCGTTTTTTCCTTCTTCCCCTACCGCACTCCCTTGTTACCCTATCCGTGACCCCCCCCCCCCCTCTATTACCACTAACCTCTTCGGTTCATCCTTTGTCGATTTTCTTATTGTTAACCCTCTTCTTTTCTTGTCCTGTACATGTGTAAAACATCCACAAACACTTTTCCTATTTTTACTCTTCTCAATAACTTCTGTCCTTTTCTTGTATATACTCTCCCTCTTTTCCTCTAGCACCACTTTCTTTCTTCCCTCTGACAACATGCCAGCTATCCATCTCCCTTTTATGTAATCCTTTCTCGCTACTTGTATCTTCCACTTGGGTAAAAACCAGTCTATGCCCTTCCAATCTTTCTCATCCGCCCAAACTTCACTCCTCACTTTTACGTCCAATTTTTTCTTGCTTTCCTATATAAAAAACTGAGTACAAATATCGCAATTTGCACAAACACAACAAGAAGCACATACTTCCTTCAAACTGTAAATTATTGCAGATAGTTCAACTAACTACCTCCAATTTAAATCACTTCATTATGTTCATTAGAACTGAAGATAGTTCGGTCGCATATTTATTCACAAAAAACAAACAATTATTTATATTTTGCAAATTTTTCGACGGCAATCTGTTCAGAAATGTTCAAAATACACCATGAATTTTTTCAGATTTTTCCTATTATTTTTTCAATGAAAAACTATGCTTCAAAGTTCACTGTTTTTAAAAGCTATCAAATTTTCTTACTTTTTATCAGATTTTCAGAACTGTACGTTACAAAACATTTTTTAGAATATTACTTCTCGGCTTTCATTACCTTTTGTAATTTTTCTTTGTTTTTATTTTGCATACATACATTTTTTTATTTTTATTTTTACCTTTACATGTACAAGAGCTATAAATAATCATTAAATGTTAATTACTACGCATTAATCACATACTAAACTCGATATGTATTCTGAGCTTTACTTTATGTAATTATTTTATTTAGTAGATAGATAAACGTTTATTTTTCGGTCTGCTGGCCTTAAAAAATTAAGTTGCTTACATTTTCTTTTTTTTACAGAATTTTCTTACAACTATCTCTTACAAATTAACATCCATCTACACCTTATAACTAATACGCTCGCTTCTCTAGCCTAACCTTCCTCGCTGAGCCTCGCCTTGCACCCATGTCGCTCTTTTCCCGCTATGCCTCGCATTGCCAGCCTCTGCCTCCGCAATTAACACCTAATACTTAACTACTATTTACAATATTCACAGTTTTCTTACATCTACTTTCTCTCCTATTTACAATCTTTCCGTCTACATTCCTTTTCTTCTTCTCCATCTTACCCAACACCCTCTTCACCCATGCTAATGCCCCTTTGTCGCCCCCTTTCATGCAACAATACCGCCATGTTTATCCCACTTCTTTCCACCTCTTCATATTCCTCCAACCAGTGCTCAACTTTTGTACCCCCCTTCCCGCACAACTGACACATTCTCTTCTCTCTAGAAAGCCAGAAACTAAGGGTGTGCAAAAAGCTCGAAACTTCGAGTCGAGTCGAGCTCGATTAGCTCGAAATGTCGAGTTCTCGAAATTTTCGAGCTACTCGACCATTTCGAGAATTCACACGGCTTTGAGTACTTAAAAGTTTCGGGTTCTCGAAAGTTTCGAGTTCTCAGACATTCGAGTACTCGAAAGTTTCGAATTCTCGAAGAAATTCGAGTACTTGAAAGTTTCAAGTTCTCGAAAACATTCGAGTATTCGAAAGTCTCGAGTTTCTCTAAAGTTTCGAGCAGCTCGAAAGTTTTGGAATCTCGCAGCTCTTGATATTAATAAGAATTTCTTCAAGCCCGTGTGGAAAAATTGAGGGGGCCCGTATGGGTGGTCCTCAAGCCTTGTGGAATCCATGAGTGCAATCCAGACGAGTTCCTCATGGCAACGACATGCTAATTCACAGGGGCCTAACCTAGGCTTCCCTCATGGATCCCTCATGGTTGACATCATGAAGGGTCTCTTGGTTTTTTTTACCAGTGCTGGCACCTATACTGCCTTCGTTCTCTACCCCGCCCAGTCCTACTGCCTTCGATTTTTTCTACTCCCTTAGCTGCTTCTCTATCTCCTCGTCATTCAGCTCCTCTCCTTCTACCTCTCTCGTTCTTCGAATCCCATCATCTCTCTTCTGTGTATCAGACCCCTGAAATGAATCCTTAAAAAATGTCCATCCATTCATCGCTCTCTATATTTTCTTTAGTATATATAACCACCTATCTCACGGTCGTGAGACGTGATTGTGGCTGAAATTTTACCGCGATTTCGTTGGAAGCGGGTGCAATTTTCCAGATTAGCACCCGCTCCCGGCGAAATCCTGCGGACAAAAGTTGTTCAGGATGAAGGGGGTCAAATACTGGTGACCGTAAATTTGACCTTGAACTTCATTTTCTATGTTTTTTGACGGTCAAACCCATTTTTTTA
>NC_046661.1:83220539-83241897 GCF_010883055.1 Belonocnema kinseyi | reverse complement strand
CCTGAACAACTTTTGTCTGAACAATTTTTTTGTACAATATCACTATTCTGAGATTTTTTGGTAAATAGATTAAAATGGCCCACCCTGTATATATATATATACATATATATATTAAATAATAAGATTGACCAAGTATTCTGCCGATCAGTGCTTGCACAAATCTGTAATCACCGTGTGTTACATCCCAAAAGATGTAACTTACCTTGTACCTTATTTTATTTTAAAATGGTTCCTCGTTTTAGATTCCAGTTTTAAATAGACTAGAGAGCTAGGATGAGGATAACTACTGATTATAAGAAATAAATTAATTGCATTGGAATTTATACATTCATTAATATTTATTTGAGTACAATGAAAATTTAATTCGGGAGATCAAATTTGTCAAAAGATGATAGTTCAGCTTGGTGATATTTTCCTCACGAACCTCAGGATTACCTCGAGTTATTTGACTTTTTGGTCCACCTTTAAATAGGGATGACCAATTAATCAAATGTTCATTGATAAGAGAGAAGATTTTATAGGTGTTAAATAACATTTGGTTACTTACAGAGTTCTTTTGTGTAGAGAGTGGATAATTCACCCTCTCGTTCCTCGAACCGAAAGTACCTCTTGCTTCTGTTGGCACCCTGTATGGGTACCCGCAGGGGGTAGATGGTGCTGAATATGGGTCTGCAGGCTGAGGTGGACAGGTCAACGTATCTGGCCTGTGTTGTCCCTTTGTGACAGATGTTCTCGACTTGGGCTTCTATACACAGAAGCTATTCTTCGATAACTTTATATTTAGATGGTTGACGGGCCGAGATTGTTAGACCCACCCAAAAAAAGATTTTCTAATATTGAGAGTACCATATTTTTACAGACATACTCTTAGTAATATTCTTAAAATGAGATTATAGTGGGAAGTTCTTGAAATAAAATGATAGTATATTTCGATACGGGTGTGAAAATTGGTTATTTAGGCGTGATTAGTGAGACTTTTTTCGCACGAGCAAAGCCTCATGTGCTAAAAATCACCTTTCACACAAAGATCTAACCGTATTTTCGACCACAAGAGTCGAAAAAATTATGTTAAAGTTGAGATTTTGAGGTTAGACTGCTATAAGAATAATAGTTCTTAAGGTAAGATGGCCTCCATCGTACATTAAGAATATATTCTTGGCGCCTATTTAAGTTTCCAATACTCTTCAACTTAGTGGGAATTTCTTAAAATTAGAATATCGTTTTTTCGGTGCCGGAGTTTAGGGTTTCGGAGATTCTTTTGTTATAATCTGAATTGTCTAACTGAAACTCAACTGAGATGGGACTAAAAACTGAGGCTGAATTACAACAGACTAAATGGGACTGAACTGTCCAAACTGATTTCTGCTTCCAAATCTGATGTATTTATGCACAAGATTCCTTCACAGATTCCCGCAGGGGTGAGTGATTTTAGAAGTAGAGATTCCTCTTGTTTCCAATCAGCGTTGATAACCAATTAGGTAGAAGACAGGTAAGAACCTAAATTATCCAATGGGCGTTGAGAATTATATGTAAGCCCATATATGGAAAGTGTCGTAGTAACCATAATGCCATATCCCTTCCTACACTGAAAAAACGATATTCTAATTTCTAGAATTTCTCACTAGGTTAAAGAATATTTACAACTTAAATAGGCCCCAATAATATATTCTTAATGTTAAATGGAGGCCCTCTTCCCTTAATAATATATATTCTTGGCTATAGGATGAAAGATAATTAATTATTAGTATGTTGTATTTACCACGTTTCTTTAAAGCGAAATACTCAATGCCCAAAATTACAAACAAAAGCTACTGCTCTGAAGGCACGTGGCACGAAACATTAAAAGAAATTATTGAAAAGAGCAAGGCCCATTTTCCTTTGCGAATTTCTGCTTCCTCAATAATATTCTCATTTCAAGAATATTTTCTTCCTTTGGTTAGATGTTCCTGTAAGAATATGAAGCTCCTAGTATTAGAATGCCGTTCTTTCGGTGTAAGTACCAAGGAGGTAATTAGTAAGATAGCCAATCAATGAATAGGAATCGTGATGTACCCAAATATGGAGAATGGCGCAGTTACCAAAGTAAATGGAATCCCTTCCTAGATGTCAGAGGGTAAGATATTATAATGCTTAGAAGATCATAAGATTTGCTTGCGTTCTTTTGGTTGTGTGTGAAAGGCTCACCCCCGTATAGCTCTCATCTTGATTAAGATGTTTAGTGCTTTTAGATTTAAGATGCTGATCTCCGGCATTGAAATAAGAAGGTCAAAATGATCAAATAATGTAAATGGGTAGTGTAGGTACCAGCATTTTGGAAACGTATGGGACTGAAAATCTGGTCTGTTCTCAGTGTTGGCTTGTTGATTGTTTTATAGCTCTTCAATTAATGTGTAGTCTGCTGGTTGTGTTAGTTATGCGAAAATTTATGTATATCGCTTATTTTCGTTTATTGCACTGTGTAAGTGCTTATAGTTACCAGCATATTGTGAGCGTATGAGATTAAAAATTCAGCTGTCTTTTCTGATTTCTTTGTTAATTAATCTTATTCTTTTAAATTAACATGTGTCTGTTTTTTGTGCAAAAGATGATGCATAATTTTTCTTGGGCTGTTGCGTTCCTTATGCTGTTCACGGAGAAAAATGTCTAGTTGGGTTAACAAGGATTCTGGTTAGCCGTACTAGACAGTCTAGTAAAATATGAACAAACACGCTGTCTAGTTAAACGCACCAGACAGTCAAGTTAAAATCTGTATAGTTAGAATTACAAGCCATGAGGTATAGGTTACCAGACATCTAGTACGGCCAACATTTCCATGGCTAGTAGATCTAACTAGCAGTCTAGTAAAATCAACAAAACGTTGTGTTAGGCTTACATGACAGTTTCTAGGTAATTTAACTAGTTTTTTTGGTAATATTTACTAGATATATAAAGTTCGAGTAGTTGTTTTTTTTAAATAAGTATGTTTTGAGGATCTTTGGGATAGATTTGAAAATGTATGCAATACAATAAAAGTACAGATCTTTTATTAAACACTGGTCAAAAGTAGGATTTCATATTTCACGAAAAAATCGCACGGCCTGTAGCATCATCTTCAAAAGAACATAGCGAAGAAACTTAAGAAAAAAAAGTTTACGTTCCTTGCAAGATAACCTTGTAGGAGAAAAGGTTTCACAAGTTCAGCAGATTATCCACTGTGTCGTCACGGAAGTTACTGATTCTAATACGCGAATATAGAAACAAAATTCCAAACACTTCGCTTCTCGCAACTCTGAAAATGGTCAGAATAACGCGTGGTACACGGAAATGCAAGCGGCTAAAAGAAACTGGAGCTGACGACGCCGAATATTAGATAGGCAAGCTAGCCAGTAGAGGGAAGAATATTGATGGTAAAGGGTATAGGAGGGAGAAACGAAGGGAGTACAGGAGTGGTGGGGGGACATTGCTACTAGACATCTCGTTATGGGGACTATTTGAAATAACACGATGGATCGGTAAAATCTACTAGACTGCTTACAAGACATTGAGTAGGAGTAACTAAACTTTTGTCTTAAATTTACTAGACCTATTTCTCCGTGTTGGTTCGACCCTTACACTGTTGCGTCGTTCCTTACCACTGTGATCTTCACGATTGATTTGAACAATACTATGATTGTTTTAAATATGAGTTTGACAATGATAATAGAATATTGAATATACTCATTTAACTTGTCGATTTATTATTGAATATAAATGTTATGTAGTTATAATAAATTGTTTATAATTAGTTAATGTTATTATAAAAGTCGCGGGACGTGACACTTGTATCATCCTGTTCCTTAGAGGGCAGGACTTTTCTTGAATAAATACAAATAAATACAAAAAATTTTACTTAGAACAACTGCAGTAACGTTCTATTGAGCACATACAGTGTAATAACGTTCAATAAATACCATTTTTAATAATCGTCACGCAACTCTAGGTTTTGACTGTTAAAAAAATATTAATTTTGTTTAGAATATTATTTTAAACAAAATTTATATGAACTATTGGTTAATATTTTAATGCAATAATAATTTTTGTCAAATTTTTAACATTTGTATGCCAAATCTCTCTTACTGCTATATCCCGATCTTCAGTATTGATTTGCTCAGGTGAAAGTTTTTATTTTTGCAAAAGATTAAGAATTTGTTTTTTAATCGCCATCTAAGGCCGAATTTGAAAACTAATAAAATTTTATTCTCTATATTCTCAGCCCCTTTTCTCGGAATTGGCTAAATTATTTGCATCAAACTTTATTTGCTCGAATTCAGAAACTTAATATCTCGGAGGATTGTTTTTATTTTATTTTTATACTGCAAAATGAATTTTTTTCGCAATACGCAATCAAGTTTGGCTGTCTACTTCCACAACCATTTTCTCAATTCTGGATAAATTTCTTTGACAAAACTTTTTTGGCCTCACTTCAACAACACTTCGGCTCGAGAATAAACAGTTAATGCAGATTTTACTGCGTATGACAATCAAATGTAGCCAGTGCATGTCTATGCGTGACAAAAAAATCAGTGAAGAAGGTGAAGAGACTTATCCCCATTTTTTACAAAAAAAAACATTCTATAATTAAAAAAACTAAAATGATAAAGTTTTATTATTTTCTTAGCTGAATTGAATGCAATAATAATTTTGTTTCACCGAACTCGATGTGAAAAGTATTATTTGCACTAAAATTTGTTATAAAACGTTTTGTTTAAATCTTCTTCCGTATGTAGTGGACCATGTTTTTAAAAGAAAGTGTTTACACATACCAATAAATGCGGTTATTTCTACAGAAATTTCGATATAAACAGCCCCTTTTTCAGCACCACCTATTGGTACCGAACATTTTCAAATTTCGCCCATTCGAGATTACCAATCACAGGCAAGCAGATGACTTCCATATCATTCGTTGTTTTCACGACCAAAGATCTTATAAACATCACGACTAACTTTTCAGATGGCCCTACGCTCTCATAACATGCTGATTTTGAATAAAGCATCGTACATCACTCATAGAGTTAGATATGTAATCACGTTGAGCTCAATGTTTGCCATGGTTTTACAACTCGTCCTGCAAACATTTATCTCCCCGTAAAGACCTATCGGACCCTACTTGTGATGTAATATACTATTATTTAATTTACACATTTTTTATTCTTTATTATTTATTTATTAGTAAAACTAAGCATTGAGTGTTTAGGTTAGAGAATCTTCCGGTGTTCGAAGTTTTATGATGTCAGATAATTAATACTCGGTAAAAAAAATTGAGCTGTGACAGGGGTATTATTCCTTATTATAGCCAAACATTAGGCTGAAAACGAACGAAGGAATTTAGAAGGGATATTAAGAATAGGTGTTTGAAACAAATATCGGAAGAGCGCCGGTGCATTATGGGAGCAGCGAAATAAAATGGCGACAGTCTAATCGGGAGCAGTGACAGTTGAGATTTACTTTGGACAATTAAAAGCTTTTTACCACTGAAAATGTTCGCGATTGTTAATGTAAAATGGAGTTTATGATGCAGTAATAATAATTTACATTTGTTTCGATTGTAGGCGATAACTATATTGAAATATCAATAAACGCAATAAAAACAACAAACTTGACCTCCAAATGCATTACACGGATTTCAGGGAAATTCATTTTCAAGATACCAGACGAAAAATTGGCTACTGTAAGTTAACATATTTCTATAACAACTAAATCTTTTTTCTAATCTTAAGATAATACAATTATACATAATCTGTCGAAAATAATAAACTTTCGAACTTAGCAATTTTGTCCAAATTCCTGATTTACGAGAACAATTTACATAAAGTAACTAAATGTGTAACTCTTCTATCTAAACGTTTTACCTAATCCAAGCGTACACTTTCTTTGAGTTTAATATATTCTCGATTCACTCGTTCGCCTCAAGCATTTTTTTCCCGTATATAATATCGGGAATATAATTTCGGGATTTATGTATTAGCGGGACTTTACAAATTATAAACTGCCGGGAATTCGATTTGATTTTTAGAAATTTTCATATTTATTTTCCTAAATAATTTAACAGGCAAATGTTTTGATCTCATGCAATTACAAATATTTTATTTATCCTATTAATGATAAAACTCATCAGTTTCAATCTCTGGTTTCCTTAAGTAAAAATAGTAAAAGGTAATAATTGAAGAGGTATTTAAAAAAAATGAAAATTATATTTACTGATATCCATGTATACAAAATATATTTTTACTGATAAATAAACTATTCTAATTTATTGATTTGAAGGTGATTAGTCGTGATTAATTGCAGCAATTAAAAATAAAAAATTCAAGAATGTCTCCTTGGAAAGGATATTTCTGTCCACAGAGCTTTCCTGTGAAATACTGAACCTCGGAATTTATTCATCATTTAGACTAGCGAAAGCCATAAGATAATTACATATCTCGGAATGAAGGGATAATAGCCTTTTCTTGAAAGTACTTAAATAATAGAAAATGTTTAGTTTTTAATTTCTCATTTCAAGGGAATAGCTGGTGAAGTCCACGTCATCTGTTCATGTCAATTTTCATGTCGGAATGGGATTTGGCTTCAATTCAGGATATATGAATTAAAGTGAAGAAATAGCCCACCAAATATTGTTCGAAAATTCGTAAAAATGGCGGACTCATGGGACTCTCAATTTTTGGGAAACTTTTTTTTGAATGCCATATCTTTGATTCTAAATGACTAAAAAAAATAAAACAAGAAACTGGCCAATTAGCGCATTTTTTAGTTAAGGTTGTTTAAATAATTATAAATTTTCAAAGGGTGAACGAATATGGAGAAAAAATCCACGTGCTCGAAAAGTCCCCTAAGCTTTAAACAAATATTTTAATTTCAAATAAATATTGAAATCAAGTCTGTGTTCAAACATGCTGGTTCTATCTTTTGAAACTTCCGAACTATATTTAAAAATCTAAATTCCCCGCCAGAATCAATAGTGAGTTAAGAAGTGACGTCACGCGATTCTGACGTAATTTCAGCGCGAAATTTAAATCAAAAACCATTTTTGTTCGTTTTAAAAGTATAAAGAAGACTTTCTTCAATTAAATGTGACACAAAGCTCCGCTGATAACAATGTGTTCAAAATCTTATTAACATTTATTACAAAAAAACCTTCAAGTCAAATGCTTAAACATTTTTTTTTTAAATTAATTTAAAGTGTATGTTATATCAAGTTAATTGAGTTGTCAAAAAGTTAAATTGGTTAATTAGAACCAAAAATATAGCATTAAAAAAATTGCAAGCTCAAAGTCCCGTAAGTCAGTCACTTTTTTGAAAAATATTTGGTAGTGATAAAAAATTAACTTTTCAACCAAAAGAAACAACTAAATAATCAATTTATTTCCTAAAATGATATGATTTTATGGAATAAAATGTAAATATTTAGAATATTTTTGAAACATTCTATTATTATATTTAATTTCAGACTTTTAGAGTTCAAGATCTCATCGAAGACAGTAGTGTAAAATAAGAGAGTGAATTTTGAAGAACCTGAAAAAATAATTGAGTTTAATTTCTACTTTGCTATAAAATATTGAATTAAAAAAATTATAATACTAATATATATATATATATATAATTATATTTACCTTAGAAAAATTATTTAAGGACATGACGTACATTTTTCCAGCTGTTAATTTACAAGGAATTCTGCTTCTCATCATAATCATTATTAATAATTTTTGCGATTTTAAAGGAATTCGATACCACGTTCCTTCAAGTCTATTTTTTAAATTTCAAAACAAGATTATAACATTAAAAATAAATTTAATTTATTCAACATACTTACATATGGTCTGGAATAGAAGTGCTGTAATCCATTAGCTTTTGGGCAGGTAAATTATTAAAATAGAGGTCGATAATTAATCCAACTGTATAAACACCAAATTTTATCGCATCATCAGTTTCATCTAAATGCACTATAATCTGAAAAATAATTCTACATAAATCTAATTGTAAATTCCTAAAATAAAAAGAGCAATAAAAAAAATTAATTGTACCTCAATTAGGGTAGTGCTTATCAGAATGACACTTAATCCCATTATAAAGAAGAAACAGGGTGAGAAACAGGATTCAATTGTTTCAGAAAACCTGATTACATTAAAAAATGAATTACTTAACTTTTTAATTGGGGGTGACTAAAATATTCCGCAAATAAAATTTCCGGCATGGTATAATTCTCACAAAAGAAAATTTCCGAATTTAAAATTCCCGTATCAATAAAATTACAAGATTGTGTTATTAATAGATAAATATTACTTTGTTTATAAAAGAATTTTTATTCTATTTTATTATTTAAAAATTTTCTAATTTTTTATATTCTGGAATTTTGCAATTCATGAATTTCCTTTCGTGGGATTTTCCAGTGTCGGAAATAATTATTTTTTAGAATTTTTCAGTCGCCCCTTCAATTAAAACTTTAAAAAATTTAATATTTTTTAATAATGTATATCTCGTAAAAAAATATTTGAAAATACAAACTCTATCGCACGTAAATGATTCTCTATACAGAAAGTTACATCTTTGTAAATTGCATCTTCTAAATGTGGTTCCATCCTCACTTTATCAGAATCGATATTGTTTATCGTATTTTTTAATCGATTACTGAAAAAGAAACTTTTGTTGGAAAAAATTGAGGTTTGCAAAAATTAATTAACATATTGATACATTTTTGGTTAATTACCCGGCATTTGAAAATAATCCGCAGGCATGATCAGTAAGAACTGAGCATGTTGATCTACAACCGATTAAAACACAAGCTTCAATTATAGTTATGATAATTATATGTACCAAAATATATTCGAAATTTTCTTCCCAATTTACGAAATATTCCACCCTAGATGGTAATTTTTTTGGTCGAGTTTCATTCAATGGTAAAATAATATTCAGTATTTGAGGGGTCATTGTCGTTAAAATATATGTGACCGCTGTCAGAGTTATACAAGCTGAAAAATTTCAAATTTATTTTATTTAAAAAGTGTTATCTAATTATACTTCCAAATAGTCACCATAAGATTTTGTTTAAAATATAAATTTTTCTTTTTTCAGTTCTAGTTCTGTCCCTACACTTCCCCAAAATTAATCGAAGTCGGATGGGACTGTCTTTATAACTGGACTTTCCACCTAACAAGAGCTTGGCTAATTATTTTGGACATAATTTTTACTCGCAAAATACACTTCCTGCATCAAATTGGTAGTTGAACGTACACTTTAAACAATGAATAATATAAACAACAGAGAAGCCTCGGAATGGAATAAAACTTTGGTTCACGAAAGGGAAATTCGGTAAAGTTTCAGGCAGTGAATGGAGACTGGGTGTTTGGAATCCTAGACGCGTGAATGATAGGAAAAAAATGATGAGAAACAACACATGCAAGGAAGCTATGTGTACCTGCAACAAAGAAAAAGAATGCGACAGTAGAGTGACAGAAAATAGGGAGTTAAAGTACAGATTTGAACTATGATCAGGAAGGGACTGCAAGTATAGTTAAAGAAAGCCATGCACCTTAAAAAGGTAATGGTAAAGTTTCATTCACAGAATGGACACTGGGTGTTTGGAATGTAAGAGGGGTGAATGATCTTTACAGGAAAGATAATAAAATAAATAATACTCGTAAGAAAGCTATATATTTAATACCCTGGATATCCTAGGGTTATCCCAAGGATATCCAAATTTCCACCTTGAAGGATATCCGACGGGTTATATCTGGGACAACCTGGGAGATAAATGGGATCAAATAGGATATCCCGGTATATCCTATTGCTGTAATGGAAAGAAAAAGGAATGCGATACAAGAGTGACAAAAAATCAGGAGTTAGAGCACGGATTCGAACTATGGTCAGGAACGCACTAAAGCTTTAATTGTTAAAAGGCATGCACCCGGTGAAGGTAAAGTTTCAGGCGCTGAATGGGCACTGGGTGTTTGAAATGCAAGAGGGCTGAATGATCTTAAGAAAAGACCATTACAAGAAACAATGCACGCAAGGAAGCTAAATATAGCCTAACAGATAAAGGAATGAGACAGTAGAGTGACGAAAAATAAGGAGTTAAAGTACAGACTCGAACTATGATCAGGAAGGGACTGAAAGTTTAATTGAAGAAAGTCATGCACCCTAAAAAGGTAATGGTAAAGTTTCATTCACAGAATGGACACTGGGTGTTTGGAATGTGAGAGGGGTGAATGATCTTTAGGTAAGATAATAGAGAAACAATACACGTAAGAAAGCTGGATATAGCAAGAAAGAAAAAGGACTGCGACAGTAGAGTGACAAAAAATAAAGAATTAAAAGCACGGACTCAAACTATGATCAAGAAGTGACTGAAACTTTAATTCAAGAAGGACATGCACCCTAAAAAGGTAAAGCTAAAGTATTAATCACTGAATGGACACTGGGTATTTGGAATGCAAGAGAGGTGTATATTTTCAAGAAAAAACTATTACGAAAAACAATGCACATAAGGCAGCTAGATATAGCACAAAGAAAGAGGAATGCGACAGTAGAGTGACAGAAAATAGAGACTGAAAGTACGGACTCGAACTATGATCAAGAAGTTACTGAAACTTTAATTGAAGAAGGGCATGCGCCCGGTAAATGTAAAGGTAAAGATTCAGGCACTGAATGGCCACTGATTGTTTGGAATTCAAAAGAGGTGAATGACCTTAAGGAAATATGATACGAGAAATAATACATGTATGAAAGCTAGATATTTTAAATATACCTGCAACAAAGAAAAAGGAATGCCACATCAGAATGATAGAAAATGGGGAGTAAAAGGACGGACTAGAACTTGGTCAGAAAAATAAAGGAACTTTAGTTGACAAAAGGCAAAAGTACCCAATAAAGGTAAAGGTAAAGTTTCAGGCGCTGAATGGACACTGGGGGCCGGTTCCACCAACCTCAGTTAAATCATTGGTTAACTGACAGCGGGTTAAATGTAATACCATAGGTAAGCGTCGAACGCGTTCCACCACGTTTTTGGAGGTCCTGGTTATCTAACCAGATAGTCGTTTCGACATAACTCCTATTTTACTTTTAACCATTCGCGTGATTGGCTACTTGTCGGTTGAGTGAAAAGCAAAGCAATATGGCCGTGCGCGCCAAATCCAAATAACTTTCATTCCACGCTCGTGTCCACACTAACCTAAAAAAAGTGAATTTGTATGTGTTTTTTGTTCGTGTTATATTTCTGTTTTATTCGTGTTATCTGTGATAAGATGGAAGAAAATAAAGTGAGATCGCCTAATTTTCTTCCTAATGCTCCTTCGATTTGATTCAGCAGATCATTTACACAAGCTTTTCTTAAGCGAAATCTCGTTTGAAAATCAACGTCGTCGAAATTATCAAAAAATTCACTTTTTCTTTGAAAATTCGCAGTGTTCTGCGGATAAATTCAAAAATGTCTTCTTCCACTTCGTCATCAGACGACCTCAGAACTTCTTCCAAAAACTCCATATTTCACAATGACACTGCACTTTTTAGGTTAAAGGACGATTAATTCGCCCTCACCGACCAATCTTGAACGGTTAGATTTAACGGTGGTAATTGCGAGTTAACCGGCTGTTAATAAGAGGTGGAACGCGTAACTAGCTTTAACCTAGGAATACATCTTTAGCCGAGGTTGGTGGTACCCGCCCTGGGTGTTAGGAATGCAAGAGGGGTGAATGATCTTAAGGAAAAACAATTATGAGAAACAATGCACGTAAGGAAGCTAGATATTTTATGTGTACCTGTAACAAAAAAAAAAAAAAAAAGAAATGCGACAGTAGCTAACAGAAAATGGGGAGTAAAAGTACAAACTCGAACTATGGTCAGGAAGGGACTGGAACTTAAATTGACGAAAGACTGAAAGTGGGAATCAGAAGACTATTTATCATAGCGTGCTACGATCCAATTAATGGTGATAAAAGTGAAAAATACGTCTTCTGGGACACTTTAAATGATACTATAGGTACTTGCGATCATGGAAGAGAAAATGAATGGTAAGGGGATGGATGGTAAGATGAATGATAAGATGGATTAGCTTATGTTCAGAAAAGGTCCTGTTCATTGCAAATACTTTTTTCACGCATAAAATTATTTACTTATATACCTAATGCAAAGGCGATAACGCAGTATAAATGAATTTATTGTGGCCGATAAGAGAGTAAGTGAACTGGTAAGAGATGGAAGGGTTATGAGTGATTCTGAATGTAAAACGGATGATTACCTCTTAGTATAAAAAATGAACATCGGTCAAAGATGGAAAATAAATGAGAATTCAGAAGGCTAAACAGACGCGAATCAAGATAGAGAATTTACCGAAACCGGAAGTGCGACTAGATTTTCAGAATAAGATATACGAACGCATTAATCGCATAAATAGGGCAACTTGGGAGGAGCTAATATGCAATGAAGATATAGAGGGCGCATGGACTGTGTTCCGGGAAAGCATTGCTAGGAGAACGAATGAAGTGTGTGGTACTGTGATTACAGGAAGAATGACTGGTGATGCGTGGTGGAATCGTGAAATCCGAGTAGCCATTAGAGAAAAGAAGCAAGCGTATCCAAGAAAATTTATATAAGCTACACGGGAATTCTAGATTAATTTGAAAATACCTCCCCCCCCCATACCACATACACTTTGTTCTTTCACGTTTCTCATATGGCCTTATTGATCCCCCACAGTCTAACGAGGCAAGAACCGAGTGAGTCACGAACACCACAACAGGGCTTTGGCTTAATGGTACATTAATAAAATTAAGTGCATTAATGTAAAATTTAGTGTAAATATCTAGTAAAGAATTAATTATTATTTAAATTGTGAAATCAATTGCATTTTTTTATTCTTTCTGGTGACTTTTTTGGAAATATATTATTATGGAGAATTACAATTTATGAAACAAGTCAATTTTGCATTGATCTTCAGTCTTTAAAACAATAAAAAAGTATTTATAATTTAAAGAGTATACAACTTAAAAAGAGAAACTGACTACTTAACTCCCTTTTGCAAAATCTTCTGGGAAATCCTTTCTCAAAAAAATAAATAAAATACATGTTATGGCTATATTTTTTTAAATACTTTGCTCTTCACCTCTACGGGTTAACTTCTAATTTCCTTTCCAATTTTTACCGGAATAAAATAGGGTAAGAATCCTTCCTTCTTCTGCATGACTTTGAAGAATATGAAATTCTTCTCTTGATGAAAGTAATTTCCAGTCACTTGCAATGCAGTCGAAAAGTCTCCTTAGCTTCGTACAAATATTTTTAATTGAAGTAAATAAATGTTAAAAGTAAATTGCACATAAAAAATACTGATTCTAATTTTTAAAGAATCCGAAATATACTTTGCAATTTAAATTTCCCGCCAGATTCGGTAGAAAGCAAGAAGGTGACGTCATACAATTTTGGCGCCATTGGAGCGCGAAATTTAAATTCAAAACTTTTAGTTTCTTAAAGATTTAGAGTAGACTTTGCTAAATTAGATGTGTAACTAAAAAACCACTAATTTTACCAATTAAATTCAGTCAAGATGTCCTCTTAGCTTCATAAAATATTTTAAATTCAAATAAGTTTTATAATAAAATTTCTTATCAAAAAGGCTGATTCTAACTTTGAAAGCATCAAAAATATATTTTTTAATCTGATTTCCCGCCATAAACAATAGTAAGCGTCATTTCGCAGCGCAATTTAAATCAAAATATTATTTTTTGGCCTAAAAAGTTTAGATGAGACTTTGCTAAACTAAATGCAACTAAAAAATCACTAATTTTTCAAATTCAATGCAATCTCACTTGTTTCTCCTTAGACATGTAAGTGATGGTGCATACCAAACACGCAAAGGCAGTGAAAATAGGTATAAGACACTCGACCATCAAATCCAGCTTACCCCATACTTCATACAATCCACCCACCTAGAAAATATAAAAAATTTCATTTTCCTCAAATTAAATTTAAAGTTCGCACCACAATATCATCAACATTGAGGGTATGTTTAAATGTGGCAAGTACTGTGGCGCGAAATTAAACTTGATTTCTTTTCTCGTTTTTTGAAATTATTGCAATCTCAGGGATCACAGTAGTACAACAGTTAAATTGTAGGGAAAATAGACCTATTTTTTCGAGAAAAGGGAAATGTTGTGTTTGAATCGTAGTTTTTCTAATCTAATCGTAATTTCTGAATTAATGGCCGCGTATTTCGTATAATCTTGAAAAATTACTCACGGCTTAAAAAAGAGGAGGGGGGGGGGATTTACAAAATTGTCAAATTTAGAGATTATAGGGAATTTTTAGAAAAATGGGGGTAGGGATGGAAAAGAGGAATATGTGACTGACTGTGATCCCTGAATTTTAGGCTCAGTAGCTCAGGCACTAGCGCTTCTGCTTCTTGGCCGACAAGTTGCGTGTTCGATTCTCACTATCTGTACTTTATTTTTTATTTAATAAAATGTTTATAAATATAATTTCCTTGAATAATTTTTAAAAAATATTGCCCATATGAATATTTATAATGTAATTTTCACGGTAAACTGACTTTTTTTAACATTATCATGTTTTTGCAACAACAAAATTATTGTCGATAGATGCTATTAATTTTTTGCATAATTTATATTTAAATTACGTTTAAAATTAGATTATGAAAAAAGTTTTTATACGAAAAATCGTATTTTTTATCAAAATTTCTACACAGAACAGAGATATTTCTTTGATGAGTCATTGTTTTCTTTTAAATTTCTGATAGAAATTTCCATTTTTCGTATTAAAAATGATTATTATATTATTATGTTCATAATTTTTGAAGATTGTTGATTTAAATTAAATTTATTAACATTTGAATGTATAAAAAAACTTGCAGACAGTGAGAATCGAACCCGCAACCTTCCGACTATAAACCCGAAGCACTACTGTCTGAGCTACCGGCCGATTGGAATATTTTAATGTTGATATTCTCAAAAAACGGCCAAAAAGTGCATATTACTGCTATTTAAATTTTTTTAAATTACCGTAGGGATGAGATAAAGTGTAACAGCAATAAGAACAATAGTTCGCATAACACGTTTTCGTCCAGTGCTGAGATAAGGCCATAATCCGGTGCATGATAGGAAAAATTTATTGATCCGAAAATAATGATTATCGAAGACACTCATTCTTCGAGAAAAGTCGCAGCAAAACTGAGGGCTTACAATTCCGGATATTCTATTCTAGTGACTTCTTCCCCTTGTGCAATTATCAGATTAAATATTCATAGGTCGTTCCTCCGAAATGAAATTCGCGTCTATAGATTTCCCGTCAAAGAGAAAATTATTTCGATAATTATTCAGCAACCAAGTTATAAGATAATTTCCCACCTATGAAGCGGTGAATAATTTTAGCCTTTCTCAGAAACTAAAAACTATATTCTAGGTTCGCACTCGTCTGTGCTATTATCAAGAAATAGTCGCTATTTGTATTCGAAAGGAGAATTTTCTTCTTGAAAATTGAAAATCAACTCTTTTCTTCCAAAAATAATTTTTTTAAATAAAAGAAGAAAAGAAAATATAGGACTTGGGACCACTAAATCCAGATTAGGTATTACTATCGTTAAAGATACAAAGAGTCATCTCTCTGGAGGTTTTCTTTATTAAGGTATAATGTTATAAACATATTAATGCACAAGGTTATTTTTCGGGATTTGGAATTTTAGCTCGTAATTGAAACCTAAAGTTTCGGTATTCATTGTTTGACGATAATAATGAATGGCTTTATAATCATTGTTTCTGGAATCAACTGAAATTTTTTTCCGTTGACTTTATTTTGATACTAAGTAAATTGAGAATTTATAATTTTTAAACAATTTTAATCGCAATTTAATACAAAAATTCCTAGTTTGAATGTTTGAATGAATTGACTTAATTAATTAAATTTTATCTGTGAAAAAGTATACCTCGCCTTCGTTCCGCTGGGAAACGAACCCAGGTCTTCCGACTGCCGGTCGGCATGTCTGCGAAAAAAATAATTTCTTTCCATCTCTCCCGTAGCGTAGTGGGTAGAGCACCCGATTGACAATCGAAAGGCTTGGGTTCAATTCTTAACGAAGCGAAAGGGATTTTTTCACAGATAAAATTTGATTTTAAAATTATAAAAAAACGAAAAATTCTGAATTTAAAGGGTATCTTAGATCGATATTGTAAACATATCTATTTTCACGTAATGTGATTAGTTTCTCTTCTGATCGCTAATGTATCCTCACGACGATAAAACAGATTTCCTGTGCTTAATGTTTACAGAATCAATCAAAAATTTATTTCTGATGATTCTTTATTTTAATTCCATGCAAATTGACAACAACTGTTAATTATTTAAACAATTTTCGTAAAAAACTGTAAATATTAACTATTCTTTAATGAATAGACGCCTTTTCTTCGGAATCAACTAAAACTGTCTTACTAATGACTCTTGGTGATGATGCTGTGAAAATTTCCAACAATTTTTAACTATTTTAACATTTTTTGTAAGCAAAGGCTTTTTTATTTTTCAACGATTAGATTCAATTTTTATTTGCGAAATTATTTAAAAATGCCCTTCCATTAGCTTTTTCAATGATACATTGCAAATTAACAACAAATTCAAATTATTTAAACTATTTTTATAAACGAATTTACATTTTGAGTTTTCCAATACATGACGTTATAATTATTGTTCACAAAATCAACTAAAAATTTCTTTCTGATAACTTTATTTTTATACTATGGAAATTGAAAACAATTTTTTATTATTTTAACCATTTTTATAAGCAAAATGTAAATGTTAATTATATTTAAATAAAAAAATAGTATTATTTAAACAATTTAAATAAAAAAATGCACAGTTTGACTATTTTTTAATGAATGGCTAAATTTTTATTTGTGGAACAAATTAGAAATGTGTTGGGAAAGATTCTTTGAAATAATACTGTGCAAATTGACAAGAATTGTTAATTATTTAAATAATTTTCATAAACAAATGCGCAGTTTGTCTATATTTTCATGAGACGGCTTGATTTTCATTTGTGAAATAAACTAAAAATGTCCTTACAATTACTTTTTTCAATAATGCATTGCAGATTGATAACAATTAGTTATTATTTAAACAATTCTTATAAACAAATGCACATTTTGACTATATTTTACTGAATAGAGGTTCGTTTTTTTTGCGGAATAAACTAAAACTGTCTTGGGAATGACTGCAATTATACTAAGCATACTGACAAGATTTGTTAATTATTAAAGCGATTTTCATAAACAAATTCACAGTTTGCCTATATTTTAATGAAACAGCTTGATTTTCATTTATGGAATCAACTGAAAATGTCCTTACCATTACTTTTTTCAATTATGCATCGCAGATTCATTACGATTCTTAATTATTTAAACAATTTTAATAAACAAATTCGCAGTTTGTTTATATTTTTGTGAAAAACATTAATTTTCATACGTGGAATGAACTAATAATGTTCTTTCAGTTACTTTTTACAATGATGCATTTGCAGATTCATGACAATTGTTAATTATTTAAACAATCTGCTTAAACAATTGCACAGTTTGTCTATATTTGAACCAAAAAAATTAATTTTCATTCGTGTAATCAACTAAGAATGTCCTTTCAGTTACTTTTTGCAATGATGCACCGCAGATTCATAACAATTGTTAATTATTTAAACAATTTTCATTAAGAAATGTATATTTTTACAATATTTAAATCAATAGAGATTTATTTTCTTCCGAAATAAACTAAAACTGCCTGGGTAATTGATTTTTGTGATACTATGAAAATCGACACAAATTGTCAATTATTTTAACAATTTTCATAAACAAATGCACAGATTGTCTATATTTTAATGAAACGGTTCAATTTTAATTCGTGGAATTAATAAGAAATGTTCCTCCAATTATTTTTTGCAACTGTCCATTGCAGATTTATAATAATTGTTAATTGTTTAAACAATTTTCATAAACAAATGTATATTTTCACTATACTGTGAAGAATGTAGGCTTATTTTCTTGCAAAATAAACTAAAACTGTCTGTACTAATACTATAAAAATCTACAGGAACTGTCAATTATTTAAACAATTTTCATTAAAAAAATGTACAGATTGTCTATATTTTAATGAAAAAAAAAATATTATTAACAAATTCACAGTTTGACTATATTTTATTAAAGACTTAATTTTCATTTGTGGAATTAACTAAAAACGTTCTTCCAATTATTATTTATTGCAAAGATTAATTGCAGATTCATAACAATGTTTAATTATTCAAACAATTTTTATGAAAATTGTATATTTTGACTATATTTGAATAAAAAGAGGCTTTTTTGCTTGCGAAATAAACTAAAACTGTTTTGAAAATGACTGTTTGCAACGATACTAAGAAAATTGACAAGAATAATCAATTATTTAAACAATTTTCATAAACAAATGCACAGTTTGTCTATATTTTAATAAAAAGCCTTAATTTTAATTCGTGGAATTAACTAAAAATGATTTTTCAATTATTATTTTTTGCAAATATGCATTATAGATTCATTACAATTGTCAATGGTTTAAACAATTTTTATAAACAACTGCACATTTTGTCTATATTTTAATGAAAACACTTAATTTTCATGCGTGGAATTAACTAAAAACGTTCTTCCAATTATTATTTTTTGCAAAGATTAATTGCAGATTCATAACAATGTTTAGTTATTCAAACAATTTTTATGAAAATTGTATATTTTGACTATATTTGAATAAAAAGAGGCTTTTTTGCTTGCGAAATAAACTAAGGCTGTTTTGAAAATGACTGTTTGCAACGATACTAAGAAAATTGACAAAAATAATCAATTATTTAAACAATTTTCATAAACAAATGCACAGTTTGTCTATATTTTAATAAAAAGCCTTAATTTTAATTCGTGGAATCAACTAAAAATGATTTTTCAATTATTATTTTTTGCAAATATGCATTATAGATTCATTACAATTGTCAATGGTTTAAACAATTTTTATTAACAAATGTACATTTTGTCTATATTTTAATGAAAACACTTAATTTTCATGCGTGGAATTAACTAAAAACGTTCTTCCAATTATTATTTTTTGCAAAGATTCAATGCAGATTTATAACAATTGTTAATTATTTAAACAATTTTGATAAAAAAATGTATATTTCGACCATATTTTAATGAATAGAGGCTTATTTTTTTGCGAAATAAACTAAAAATGTTCCAAACTTTTAATATTGAAGTTTAAAAGTTTTTAAATTCAAAAATGGTGTATTCAAATGCTTAAAAATTTATACATACCAAATGAAAGATACTAACACTTTTCAATTAAACAATCTTAAATAAAATGCAAATAAACTGCAAAATTTAGAACTTTTATAACTTATAAAGTTCAAAGATTCAGATTAAGTTCCAAAAATATAAATCCATGCTAACATTTTCAATAGTTAACTTTTTCAACTTAACATTTCTGTAATTAGAACTTAAATTATTTTAATTTTAAATAGTCTAGACATCCTTTAAAAGCTTTAAAATTTTATTTCAAAATCTTGGGAAATCTAGAAGTGGTTTAAAATTTTTCCAAATTCAAAACAATTTTAGAATTTTTTTCAGAACTTTTAAATATATTTCAAAATGAATTAATTTTTTTCTATAACTTTTAGAAAAACCTGCAAATTAAAAAAAGTTACCTGTGAAATAACTTGAAATAATTTCAAATACTTACAGCCGAAGTTAAAATAAAATTTAGATTTTTGCAGATTTAAAACAAAAAATTTAGAATTTTTTTTAGAATTGTGAAAGACTACAAAAGAACAAAAATTTTCTTAAGATTCTTCGGAAAATTGAAAATGATTTTTCATTTTTTTAAATTATTGTAACAGAAAGTTTAAGAAGATTTTAAGAGATTTAAAAAATTATGAAAGAACAGCCTGGAAGATTTAGAGGATTTTTTTTAATTTGCAAGATTTTCAAAAATTGAAGGAAAATTTCTATTAAGTTTAAAATATATTTAGAAGTTCTAAAAAATGTTAACACACTTCGTTTAAAGTACTTGAAATAATTTCAAGTTTTTAATTAATTTTCAATCTTTTCAAAACTTCTAAATATCTCTTAAAATTACTCAATTTTTCCTACAATTAATAAGTGTTCAATTGTTATTAAAGAATCAAAATTCAACAATTTCACTAATAAATTAAACACTTTTTAAATAGAACAATTAAAATTGTAACGCTAAAAATTTAAAAGTTCTTTGAAAATCTAAAGATACAAAGCTTTCTATGCTAAACAATTCAGTTTGAAATTGTGTTTTTTTTTAAATATTTGGTTTCAATTTACTTGTCTTAAATGAACAGTGAAATATTGCTAAATGTTAAATACTTATTCTTTTTCTACATTAAGAAATTTCCAATTAAATGGGATAAAAATTAAATAATTTAAACTCACAATATTTTAAATTTAATCAAAACCTGTAATTATGACTATATTATTATGGATTTATTTTGAAGTTGAAAATAGTAAAACGCAAGTTTACATTTTTTAATGGCTAAAAAAATTAATAGAAATAATATATCAATAAATGTATTCATTAAATTGAGTGAAACAAATAATATAAAGGAAGACCTGAAACTCTGAATTGAAAATATATTGTTGATAAATCACGAAAATTTTTATTTAAAAATAAAATTATCGTAATAAATCTGGAAATTCTCCAATTTCGAACGGATCTAGAAAATAAATTATTTATTTATATTTACAGTTGAAAAAATAAAACTGTTTTTTATCAAAAAATTTCAACATCAAATGCTTTTATTCTTTAATTGTTTAAATCTTCAAAACTGCACTTTAATTATTTAAAATACTGTTAAAATCGAATGTGGGCAAATTTTTCATCTGAAAATTCGTCAATTTTCCGGTCGACGGCCACCTTGTTTTTTATTCTAAAAATCTTCGATTTTAAAAACTTCTGATTTTTCAAGCCTTTAAAACTGCATTTAAAAATTTTTGAAATTAAAATATTTGCTTGTAAAACTTAAAAATCTAAAATGGAAAATTATTAAAGTGAAAGATTTTCGAATTAAGCATTCTAAACTAAATAATATAATAACTTATAAAAATCACATTTTAACAAATTATTTAAAAAACGGTTAAAATCAAAGTTGAACAACATTTTTATTCTAAAATTTTTGTAAAATTTCAGGTCAAAAATTTTCAAAATTTCCAAATCGCAACCTATTTTTCCAATCACTCTAAAATGACCATAAGTTTTTGGCACATTTTGTACCAAATCTGTGGATTTCAATGAGCTAAACAGAATTAATGTAATAATAATAACAATT
>NC_046661.1:83219036-83220439 GCF_010883055.1 Belonocnema kinseyi | reverse complement strand
TTTTTAAATAAGAAATATACCTTTTTGACCAAAAAATATAAATTTTTCAATTCAAACGGACGAATTTTCTATTCAAAGCAGTTAAATTTCTGACGAAAAAGTTCAATTTTTACAAAAAATTAATTTTTAATTAAAAAATTGAACTTTTTGTCCAAAAAAGATGAATTTTTAATCCAAAAGGTTGAATTTTTTATTCATAACAGTTTAATTTTCGACGAAAAATATTAATTTTAATAAAAACTTAATTTTTAAATTCAAAAGATTGAAAAAGATTCATTTTTAAATAAAAAATATAACTTTTTGTCAAAAAAAGATGAATTTTTAACCCAAAAAGACCAATTTTCTATTCAAAACATTTTTATTTTCGACGAAGTCAGTTAATTTTTTTAGTTAATTCCACTTAGGAAAATTAAGTGTTTTCAATAAAATATAGTCATCAGTGAATTTGTTTATAAATTTTTTTGAATGAACAAAAAATAACAAAAATTTATTTTTAAATAAAAAATATAACTCTTTGTCCAAAAAATATTAATTTTTCTTTTCAAAACAGTTTAATTTCCGACGAAAAATATTAATTTTAACAAAAACTTAATTTTTAAAATCAAAAGATTGAAAAAGATTCATTTTTAAATAAAAAATATAACTTTTTGTCAAAAAAAGATGAATTTTCAATCCAAAAGGACGAATTTTCTATTCAAAACAGTTTAATTTCCAACGAAAAAGATCAATTTAACAAAAAATTAATTTTTAACTAAATAATATAACTTTTTGCCAAAATAGATGAATTTTGAATCCAAAAGGTCGAATTTTTTATTCATAACAGTTAAATTTCTAACGAAAAAGATCAATGTTTACAAAAAATTCATAAAAAAAAAGTTTTTGTCCAAACATGATGAATTTTCAATCTAAAAGGTCGAATTTTTTATTCATAACAGTTTAATTTCCGACGAAAAATATTAATTTTAACAAAAACTTAATTTTTAAATTCAAAAGATTGAAAAAGATTCATTTTTAAGTAAAAAATATAACTTTTTGTTCAAAAAAGATGAATTTTCAATCCAAAAAGATCAATTTTCTATTAAAAACAGTTTATTTTTCGACCAAAAAAATTAATTTTCACAAAAAGTCGGATTTTTTTATTGATAAAAATTAAATTTCTGACGAAGAAGATTAGTTTTTACAAAAAATTCATTTCTGAATAAAAAATATAACTTTTTGTCCAAAAAACATGAATTTTTAATCCATCAAAACGAATTTTCTATTCAAAACAGTTTAATTTCCAACGAAAAAGAAAAATTTAAATAAAAATTAATTTTTCACTTAATAATATAACTTTTTGTCAAAAAAGATGAATTGTCAATCCAAAAGGTCGAATTTGTTATTCATAACAGTTTAATTTCCGA
>NC_046661.1:83204995-83218936 GCF_010883055.1 Belonocnema kinseyi | reverse complement strand
CTTTTTCGTCAGAAATTTAACTGCTTTGAATAGAAAATTCGTCCGTTTGAATTGAAAAATTTATATTTTTTGGTCAAAAAGGTATATTTCTTATTTAAAAATGAACTTTTTATTAAAATTTATATTCTTCGTCGGAAATTAAACTGTTTTGAATAGAAAATTCGTCATTGTTGGTTTAAAAATTCCACTGTTTGGTTTTAGTTCAAAGTTTATTCTTTTTTCTCTGAAAATTCGAACGTTTGGTTCAAAATACATTTTTTCAAGTTCAAAGTTCCACTATTCTGTTTAAAAAACTCACTTTTTTTCGTCGAAAATTCATCTTCTTGCATGGAAAATATTTTTTTTTTGTAGAAGTTATATTTATTTATATTTATCTATATTTTGGAATTTTTAACAAGAAAAGCTGAATTTCTAAACAAAATGATAAATCTTCAACTGGATTAGTTGAATTTTCTACAAAAAGGTGAATTTTTGACAAAGTTCATAAATTTTCAAACAACCAGTTCAATTTCTAACTAAAAAATATTCATTTTCAACAAAATAGTTGAATTTTCATCCAAAAAATATTCATTTTCAACCAAAAATAGAATGGTTAAATTTTCTGCAAAAAATCTAATTAGTAACAAAAGTAAAACGAATTTTAAGCAAAATGGTTTAATTTTCTACTGGAATAGTTCAATTTTAAGTTAAAAAAATTGATTTTCAAAAAAGTATTTACATTTTTCAACCTGAGAAATTAATTTTTAATTGAACGAGGAATCTTAACCAAAAAAATATATTTTAAAACAAAAGAGTTTAACTTTTAACCAAATAGTTCAGTTTTCAACCAAAGTGATTAATTTTAACTAAAGTGAGGAATCTTCAACTGAAATAGTTGAATTTTTAACAACAAAAAATTGATATGTACTAAGAAAGATAAATTGTCAATTAAAACTTAAATAATTAAATTTTAAGTTCAAAAAATAAAATTTTAATCAAACAGAAGAATTTTCAACTAAAATTCTAGAATACTCAATTGTAATAAGTTAAATTTTCAGCTAAAGAAATTATTTTCCACAAAAAACCCTAATTTTCCAAAGAAAGTGATAAATTTTCAACTAAAATTTTTAATCTTTAACTGGAATATTTCAATTTTAAACCAAAAAGATGAATTTAAAATAACAAAAGAATTGTTGATTAATTTTCTATTAATTTATTAAATAAATTTTAATTTTATATTTAAAAAATCAATTTTTAACAAAATATATTTCTTCACAATCAAATAGTTGAATTTTCAAATAAAAAAATATCAGTTTTCAACCAAAACTGGAACAGTTAAATTTCAGTTAAAATAATTAGTTTTTTTTACAAGAAAAACATCAAATTTTAAACCAAAGTGATGAATTTTTAAATAAAATGATGAATCTTCAACTGGAATTAATGAATTTTAAACCAAAAAGATGAATTTTTAATAAAAGAGTTTAAATCTCAACAAAGTAGTATTATTTCCAAACAAAAAGATCAATTATTAAATAACATGATGAATAGTTAACTGGAAAACATTAATTTTTAAACGAAAAAATTGAATTTACAAACAAGAAAATTAATTTTCTATAAAAAAATACGATTTACAAAAAAAAAAAACACAAATGAATTTTTAACCAAATAGTTGAATTTGAAACTAAAAAATATCAATTTTCAACCAAAAATGGAATAGTTCTAATTTTTTAAATAATATTTACATTTTTAAGCCAAGTGATGAATTTTCAACTTAAATGGTGAATCTTCAACTGAAATACTTAAATTATAAATAAAAAAAATGAATTTTCAACCAAGAAAAAATTAATTTATACAAAAAATACGATTTTTCAACTAGAAAATATAAATTTTCAAACAAAAACTAAATAATTAAATTTTTGTTTTATTTAAAAATAATTAAAAAGAAAACAATTTCCAACAAACTAGTTTAAGCTTTAACTATAATAGAATAATTTAATTTGTGATAATAAAAAAATTATTTTTCAACCAAGACGATTAATTTATACCAAAAAATACATATTTTCCACTAAAAAAGATTATTTTTCCACCAAAATCGTAATAAATAAATTTGTATTAAAAAAATGAATCTTCAACCAAAAAAATTAATTTTCAACAATAGAATTTAATTTTCAATTCAGTAATTTTATTTTTAACCTAAAAGAGGAATTCTCAACTAAAATGATTAATATTTAATTGTATTACTTAAACTTTTAACAAAAAAAGGAGAATTTTCAAACAAGATTAACTCGCAAAGAAAAAAATAATTTTGTACAAAAAAAAAACGATTTTTCACCAAATATGTGCATTTTCAACGAATTAATTGAATTTTCAGACAAAAAAAAAAATATTTTCATTCAAATTGCTTAATTTTGAACAATAAAAGATCAATATTCAACCAAAAGATGAATCTTCAACTGAAATAATTGAATTTTATACCAAGAAAATTAATTTTCAACCATAAAGATTCATTCTCTACAAAAAAGGCGAATTTTTCACAAGGAACGTACATTTTCAAATAACCCGTTCCATTTCTGTATAAATAAAAATCCATAAATAATGATAATTTATTTAGAAAAAACTTCAACATTTAAATTCTCGGTTTTTTTCGGTAAAGTTTTTCCATTTTCCGGTAAAAAAAATAGTAACATTCATATTTGCCGCTAAACACAAAAAATAAATAAATTTTGAAACAAATAATAATTTTTATAAAAAATGGAATAGTTGATATATGAACCAAAATAAATGTATTTTTAATGAAAAACAGTTAAATTCAATTAAAATAATTAATTCCTGAACTAAAACAAAATTAATTTCTAACAAAACAATTGCAATTTTTACAACAAAATATTTTTCTACCAAAATAATTTAATTTTCCAACCAACTACATAAATTATCAACTATAAAAGATAAATTTTCAACCATAGATAAATTTTTAACTAAAATTATGGAATATTCAACTAGAACAGTTAAATTTTCAATTAAAAACTAATTTAAAAACACTAATTTTTAGCAAAAAAGTTGAATTTCCAAAATAAGCAGATTAATTTTCAATCAAAAAGATGAATTTTTGACGTAAAATTCTGGAATAATGAACTAGATTAGTCAAATATTTATTTTAAAAAATTAATTTTAAACCAAAAATGAATTTAATTTGAAATCAAGTACAGTTAAATTGAACCAAAAAAGACGAATTTTCAAACAAAAAGATTTTTTAGTCAAAAGAGAAGAAAAATGCCAACCAAACTGTTTCATTTTCAAGCTAAAAAATTTATTTTTAACTAAGAAGAATCATTTTCGACCAAAAAGGAGGAATTTTTAACAAAATAAATAAATCCCCCCCCCCCCCAAAAGTAAGTTTCCTGATGATGAATTTGAACAAATTCTACTATTTGCTTGAAAATTTAATTCTTTTTTCGAAAATGCAACTATTTTGTTAAAAGGTAAGTTTTTATCAGAAATTTTTTTTCGTTAAGAACTACGAGTAACTTTTTAAACTGAAAATGAAAGTCTTTCATTTTTGGCTGAAAATTGATATTTTTAATTGGAAATTGATCTTTTCTAATTAAAAATTCATATACTTGGTTGAAAATTTATGTATTTTGTTGAACATTTGTATTTTTCATTCAAAATAGAAATTATATTTTTTGCTTGAAAGTTAAATTACTGAATTGCCAATTAAAATTTTTCTAAAAAATAAATATTTTCTGGTTGAAAATTCAACTATTTTGTTAAAAATTAAAATTTACGCACTTTGCTGAAAATTCGTTTTTATGGTAAAAAATGAATCTTTCTGATGAAAAATGCATTTCTTTCAATGTTAATTCAACTATTTTGTTAAAAATTCATATTTTTCCATTGAAAGTTGAACTACTTTATTAAACAGAATTTTATTTATTTGTAGATGGATCATTTCAGTTCAAAATTCACCTATTTGATTGTAAATTAACTTTTTTATTGAAAACTTATATTTCCGGGACGGAAATTCAACTGTCTTGTAGAAAATTCGTATTTTTGTTAAAAATCTGTTAAAAATTTAACTATTTTGTTGAAAATTTTCTTTTTTTTCAGCTAAAAAATAATTTTTTTCTGACAATTTGACTATTCTATTTTTGTTGAAAATTCTTCTTTGTAAATAAAAAATTTATACTATTTTGTTAAAATCATCTCTTATGCTCGAAAATTTAATGGTTTCGTTAAAAATTCCTCTCGTTCAAAATTAGCTCTTCTGGTTAAAAATAAATTTTATTGACTGAAAATTTAACTATTCTATTTTTTGTTGAAATCATCTTTTTCAATAGAAAATTCATGTATTTTATTGAAAATTCGATTTCTTTTTGGTTGAAAATTGAAATATTTGCTGGAAAACTGATCATATTGTTTATTCGAATTCTTTTGTTTTAAATTAGTTTTTTTTTAACTGAAAATTTACCTATTCCATTTCCGGCTAAAAATGTTATCTTTTTCATATTCAGATTCAAGTATTTTGTTGAATTTTAATATTTTTTAGTTAAAAAATCAATTATTTTGTTAAATATTCGATTTATTTTCGGTTAAAAATTTATTTTCTTGACTAAAAATTAAACTATTCTATTTTTTTGTTGAAAATTAATCTTTTTCAATGGAAAATTCATGTACTTTGTTTGATTTTTTTTCAATAAAAATAATTTATTTTCACTGAAAATGTAAATATTCAATTTTTGGTTGAAAATTGATATTTTTTGGTTTAAATTTCAATTATTTTGTTATTAATTCGATTTATTTTAGATTGGAAAGTAATTTTCATGTTTAAAAATTAAATTTATCTATTTTTCGTTAAAAGTTCAACTTTTTTAGTTGAAAATTCATGTATTTCGTTGAAATTCTTTATTTTAATGAAAATTAATTATGTTAACGGAAAATTTAACTATTCCATTTTTGATAACAATTTATAATTTTTAGTTAAAAATTGATTTATTTTGTTAAAAACTCGATTGAAAATTTAACTACTAGGATTAAAATGTGTGTATTTTTTTTAAATCAAATTTTTTGGTAGAAAATTAAGTTTGTTGGCTAAGAAAAATAATAATTTTAAATGAAAATGTAACTGTTCCATTTTTGGTTGAAAATTGATCTTTTTTAGTTAGAAATTCAAATATTTGGTGAAAAATTCCATTTTTTGTTGGTTGAGAATTATTTTCTTGACTTCAAATTAAACTATTCTGCTTTTTGTTCAAAATTAATATTTTATAGTGGCAAATTCATGTATTTTGTTTATTTAAAAATGAAAATTAATTTTATTAACTGAAAATGTCACTATTCCATTTTTTGGCGAAAATTGATATTTTTTAGTTATTTTTTGTCGAAAATTAATCTTTTTCAATGGAAAATTCATGTATTTCGTTTGATTTTTTTTTTTTAGTTGAAAATTCATGTATTTTGTTAAAATTTTTTGGTTTTAATAACAATTAATTATGTTAACGGAACATGTAACTATTCCATTTTTCATGACCATTTATCTTTTTTAGTTAAAAATCCAATTATTTTTTTAAAAATTTGAATTATTTTTTGGGGAAAATTTCATTTTTTAGTGAAAAATTCATGTGTTTTGTTGAAATTTTCTTTTTTTTTAAATTAAAAGCAATCATGTTAACTGAAAATGCAACTACTGCATTTTTTGTTAAAAATCGATTTTTTTTCAGTTAAAAACTCAACTCTCTGTGTGAAAATTCCTCTTGTTTTTTTGTAAGAAATTATGCTTTATGGGTAAAAATGTATCTATTTGCTTCTTTGTAGATAAAAAATTCAAACTATTTTGTTAAAGTCATCTCTTTACTCGATAATTTAACTATTTTATTAAAAATGCGTCCTTTTGGATTGAAAATTCATTTTTTATTGTGGAAAATTCATCCTTCTCGGTTGAAAAGTTTATTTGAAGATTCTACCACTTGATTGCAAAATGCATCTTTTCAAATATTTTATTAAATATTTAATTCTTTTTTCTTTTAAATTAACTTTTTAGGTAGTACAGGGTGGCCGTTTTAATCGAAGAAAAAAATTCCCGGTTTTTTCCCGGTTCGCAAACATTTTTCACGGCCAATGAAATTTCAAAAATCAAACTATATTCTAAACATTTTTAAAAGTTTTTCAATTCAAAATGCTCAAAAATTTTAAGCTTTTATAAATTATAGAGTTCAAAGATTCAGATTAAGTTTCAGAAATATAAATCCAAGTTAACATTTTCAATAGCCTACATTAAAGAATCAAGCAATGAATTTTCAAAATTATATTATTTTCAGTAATTTTAAGCTAGACACATTAAAAATTAACAAAAAATTTAACTTAAAAGTTCTTAAATTAGAAGTTCAATTATCTTTATTTTAAATAATCTAGGCATCCTTCAAAAGCTTTAAAATTTTATTTCAAAATCTTGAAAAATCTAGAAGTGTTTCTAAATTTTTCCAAATTCAAAATCATTTTTGAATTTTTTGTCACAACTTTTAAATATATTTTAAAATGAATTGAATTTTTTCTATAACTTTTAGAAAATCCTGCAAATTAAACAAAAAAATTAAATTTGAATTTATAAAAAACAATAGAACATTTATTATTTGTAAAAATATTAGAGTAATATTAAGAGATATTTAGAAGTTTTAAAAATATTCGAATTAAATTTAGAACATGAAATAATTTGAAATACTTACAGCCAAATATAAAATAAAATTTCGATTTTTGCAGAATTCAAACAAAAAATTAAAATTTTTTTTAAGAATTGTGAAAGACTGCAAAAGAACAAAAATTTTCTTAAGATTCTTCGGAAAATTGAAAATGATTTTTTACTTTGAAAAATTATTGTAGCAGAAAGTTTAAGAGATTTAAAAAATTATCAAACAAGAACCTGGAAGATTTTGAGGGTTTTTTTTTAATTTGCAGGATTTTCAAAAATTGTAGGAAAATTTTGATTAATTTTCAAATATATTTAGAAATTCGGAAAAAATGTTAACACACTTCGTTTAAATTACTTAAAATAATTTCAATTTTTTCATTAATTTTGAATACCTTCAAAACGTTTACATATCTCTTGAGATTACTTCATTTTTTTCTACAAATAATAAGTGTTAAATTGTTACTTACGCATCAAAATTTAACAATTTCAATTATAAATTAAACACTTTTTGAATAGAACAATTAAAATTGTAACGCTAAAAGATTAAAAATTCTTCGAATATCTAAATATTCAAAGCTTTCTATGTAAAAGAATTCAGTTTCAAATTGTTTTCTTTTCAAGATTTGATTTCAATTTACTTGTCTTAAATGAAGAGTGAAATATTACTAAATATAAAATACTTATTCTTTTTCTACATTAAGAAATTTCAAATGAAATGTAATAAAAATTAAATAATTTAGACTCACAATATTTTAGATTTAATAAAAACCTTTAGTTATGACTATATTATTATGGATTTATTTTTAAGTTGAAAATAGTAAAACGCACGTTTACATTTTTTAATGACTGCAAAAATTAATAGAAATAATATATTAATAAATTTATTTATTAAATTTAATATAGAGAAATAATATAAAGGAAGACATGACACTCTGGATTAAAAATATATTATTGATAAATCATGAAAATTTTTATTTATAAATAAAATTATCGGAATAAATGATATATTAATTTCAATTCTTATCAAGACTTTAGGACTGAAACAAAATCTGGAAATTCTCCAATTTTGAACGGATCTAGAATTGTTTGGTCAAATCAATTATTGTTCAGATTTCTATACTGAAAATACAGATCCATTTTTAAAATAATTTATTAATTTATATTTGCAGTTGATCAAATAAAACTGTTTTTTATTAAAGAATTTCAACTTCAAATGCGCTTAGTTTTTAATTGTTTAAATCCTCAAAACTGCACTTTAATTATTTTAAAACCTGTTAAAATCGAACATGGGCAAATTTTTCTTCTGAAAATTCGTCAATTTTCCGGTCCGGCGGTAAACTTGATTTTTATTCTAAAAATCTTCGATTTTAAAAATTTCTGCTTTTTTAAGCATTTAAAACTGCATTTTAAAATTCTTAAAATTAAAATATATGCTCAAAAATTAAAAATATAAAATGGAAAATTTACAAAGTGAAAGATTTTCGAATGAACCATTCGAAACTAAATAATATAAATTATAAAAATATTTAAAAATGGTTGAAATCAAAGTTGGACAAAATTTTTATTCTAAAAATTTTGTAAAATTCTCGGTCAAAAAATAAATTCACTGTCATTTCCCGGTTCTCCAGGTTTCCCGGTGTTGGAAATTTAATTTCCTTCTAAAAACTTTATCTTTTTGGTGTTAAAATTAAAATATTTTGATGAAAATGCGACAGTTTTTTATCAGATTTTAATATATTTTGTTTGAAAATTTTTACTATTTTGTCGCCACCCTGAATTGAATTCTTTTTTCCTGAAAATTTATCTTTTTGGATTGAAAATATAAATTATGTTAACGAAAAATGTAACTATTCCATTTTTGATGACAATTTATCTTTTTTCAGTTAAAAATTTAATTATTTTGTTAAAAAATTTGATTTATTTTTGGTGATTATTAAATGGTAGAAAATCGTTTTTGGTTAAAAATTTCAGCTATTTTTGTCGCAAATGCAATAGATTTCGAATAATCAGGGGACATGGAAGAAAATGGGGTAAAAAATATTCCAAAATTCTAAACGTATTTTAAGAATAGCCCCTTACCTGATAAGTAGCTGCGTCTAAATTTGAAGCTGATACGTATAAAAGATTGTTCTGAATTATGTAGACTAACGATGGCACGCAGACTTTTAAAGTGTCCAATGGTTGTTTAATAATTGTTGTATTCAGAGTGTGAATAAATTTTGGAAAGTTGCCTTCCTCGATGAAAACGAGACATAAACAGGTGAGGAGTTTCACCACTTCTGACATTACTACCGCTGTAAATTATAAATAAATTGTAAAATTCTAAATTTTTTATAAAAAATAGGGCCTAAAATGTTCTATAGTCCAACACACTTTTTTATAAAAAGGATTTTACATTGCGTAGTCCGAAATCAAAATTTTTGCAGTGAAAATATAACTTTATTTGAATGATTCCTTTTTATTTATAGCAGGCTTTTTTTGTGGAAAATTAATTCTTTTTGATTGAAAATTCAACAATTCGATTGAAAAATCTGAGTTAAAAATTCTTCTTTTTGAGTTACAAGTTCAAGAATTTTGGGACAAAAATTCAACTATTTGGTTGAAAATAAACTTTTGGTTGAAAATTAATATTTTTAAAATTTCAAATATTTAAAAATATTTATTCGTTGAAAATTTGCCTTTTTGTTAAAAAATTAATTTGTTGGTTGAAGATTCGTCTCCTTAAATAAAAAATTAACTAATTTTTTTTAAAAATTCGTTTCTTTCTGGAATTTTTAAACTAAAAATTTAATTTGTTTATAAATTCATCTGTTCCGCTTCAGGAATTATTCATTTTTTATGAATTTTTTATTTCAAATCGCTTGTGGTTGGAATATCAAATATTTTTCAATAATAATTCTTTTATTTCGTTGAAAATTCCACTACTTGGTGTAAAGTTGAATTGCTTTGTTAAAAATTAATTTCTTTTTGGTTGAAAATTGAACTATTTTCCTCAAAAATTCATCATTTGGTCAAGGTTTAACTTTTTTTTGGAAATTCGTCTTTTTTTATAGAAAATTTATGTTCTTGGTTGAAAATTTGTTTTTGTTGTTGAGAATTTATCTCTTTGGTTGAAAGTTTAACTACTTCGTTGAAAATTATATTTTTATTTTGTTAAAGAATAATTTTCTTGACTGAAAAATGAATTATTCCATTTTTGGTTGAAAATTAATATTGTCAGGTTGAAAATGTATTTTTTTTTCAGAAAATTCACATTTTTTGCATGAAAATTCAACAATTTGGTTGACGTTTTTTTATTTTTTGACGGAAAAAACTTTATTGGATGAAAACTTAACTCTTTTGTTGAAAAATCATCATTTTTGTTGAAAAATTTAGCTCCTTTGGTAGAAATTTAATTTTTTTTTGGTTAAGAATAAAACTGTTTCGTTGAAAATAATATATTTCAGCTGAATTTACTTTTGAAGAAATTCCATTCAATTAAATTCAATTTCAAAACTTTCTGCTAATCAGAGGTTAATTTACCAACAATTTCTCATACAAAAGATACAACAAATTTCAAAGATTTAAAAATATTTATTTGTTGAAAATACGTATTTTTGGTAGCAAATTAATCTTCTTGGTTAAAAATGTATCTTTATGATTAAAAATTCATTTTTTGGTTGAAGATTCATCTCCTTGGTTAAAAAATTAACTACTATTGTTGAAAATTCTTTTTTTTTTTTTTTGTGAAAAATTCACTTTTTTTTAACTAAAAGTGTAATTTGTTTACAAATTGATCTGTTTTTCTGCCAGATAAATTTTTTTTCTTGAAATTCGTAATTTTTTGTTGAAATCAACTGTTTTTTATTTAAAATTAAAATATCTTGTGGTTAAATATATCACACATTTTTCAAAAAGAATTCTTTTGTTTGGTTGAAATGAATCTTCTTGTTTGTAAATTTAAATATTTGGATAAAAGCTTTTGAGGATTCATATTTTCGATTGAAAATTTAATGAATTTGTTGAAAATTCAATTTTTATTTGGTTAAAAATTATTTTTCTTGACTAAAACTTTAACTATTCTATTGTTTAATTAAAAACTTAACTATGTGGTTAAAGAATGAAGTAATTTGTTGAAAATTCATCTTTTTTCGTTAAAAATTAGTGTTTTTTGTTAAAAATTTATCTTTTTAGTTGAACCTTCATTTTATTAATTGAAAATTTAAGTATTTGGTTAGAAATTTTGTAATTTAAAATTATATTATTTGCTAAAAAATTAACTTTATTGGTTAAAAATTGGTCTCTTTGATAACAAATTTGTTTATCTGGTTCAAATCTAGCACTTCTGGTTAAAAATTAATTTTATCGACTAAAAATTTAACTATTCCATTTTTTGGTGGAAAATCACCTTTTTAATAGAAAATTTATGTATTTTTTTGGAATTTAAGAAGAATGAAAATTAATAATTTTAACTAAAAATGTAACTGTTCCATTTTTGGTTGAGAATTATTTTCTTTACTGAAAATTAAACAATTTTGCTTTTTGTTCAAAATTAATATTTTTTAGTGGAAAATTCATGTATTTTGCTAATTAAAAAAATGAAAACTAATTTTGTTAACTGAAATTATAAATCTTGCGTTTTTGGTTAAAAATTGATATTTTTTAGTTGAATATCCAATTATTTTGTTAAAAATTCGATTTGTTTTTTATTGAAAATTAAGTATCTTGCCTAGAAATTTAACTATTCTATTTTTTGTTAATAATTCATCTTTTTTATGAAAAATTTATGTATTTTGTTGAAAATTCGATTTTTTCTTTTTGGCTGACAATCAAACTATTAGTTCGAAAATTTATCATACGGTTAATTCGAATTCTTTTGTTATAAATTCGTGTTTTAAATAAAAAATTCCATTTTCTTTTAACAATTATATCTTTTTATATAAAAATTTATCTATTTTGCTGAATATTTATATTTTTTAGTTAAAAATTCAACAATCTATTTTAAAATTGATATTTTTTTGGTTGAAAACTAAACTATTTGTTTAAAAAATTATGTAATTTGTTGAAAATTCACCTTTTTTTGTAGAAAATTAGAGCTTTTTGTTAAAAATTGATCTTTTTGCTTGAATCTTCATTTTATTAGTTAAAATTTCAACTACTTGGTTAAAAATTTTCTACTTCTTTAAAATTAAATTTTTTGCGAGAAAATTTACGTTAGTGGTTAAAAATTAATCTATTTGATTACGAATTTATCTCGTTCAAAATTAGCTCTTCTGGTTGAAAATTAGTTTTATTGACTAAAAATTCTATTTTTATTCTTTTTTTTTGTTGAAAATTCATGTATTTTGTTAAAAATTCGAATTTTTTTTATTGACAATTGAAATATTTGCTGGAAAATTTACCATATGGTTAATTCAAATTATTTTCTGATAAATTCGTTTTTTTAACTAAAAATTTAACTATTCCATTTTCTTTTAAAAATTATATCTTTTTTATATTAAAATTTATATATTTTGTTGAATATTTATATTTTTTAGTTAAAAATTCAACAATCTGTTTAAAAAATTATCTTCTTTTGGTTGAAAACTAAACTATTGAGTTTAAAAATTATGTAATTTGTTGAAAATTCATATTTTTTCGTAGAAATCTAGTGTTTTTTTGTTTAAAAAAATTTTGTTTTTGGTTAAACCTTTATTTTATTATTTAAAATTTTAACTACTTGGTTAAAAATTTTTTACTTCTTTAAAATTAGATTTTTCGCTACAAAATTAACTTTACTGGTTAAAAACTAATCTCTTTGATTAAAAATTTATTTATCTGGTTCAAAATTAGAACTTCTGGTTGAAGGTTGAAAATTAATTCGCTTGACTAAAAAGTTAATTATTCTATTTTTTGTTGAAATTTCATCTTTTTCAATGGAAAATTCATGTATTTTATTTGAATTTAAAAAAAATGATAATTAATTATTTTAACTGAAAATGTAAATAATCAATTTTTTGTTGAAAATTGATATTTTTTAGTTTAAATTCCAATGATTTTGTTATAATTTCGATTCATTTTGGATTGAAAAATAATTTTTATGTTTAAAAATTAAACTTGTCTATTTTTTGTTAAAAGTTCATCTTTTTTAGTTGAAACTTCATATATTTTGTTGAAATTCTTTGTTTTAAATAAAAATTAATTATGTTAACGGAAAATGTAACTATTCCATTTTTGATGACAATTTATCTTTTTTCAGTTAAAAATTTAATTATTTTGTTAAAAAATTTCATTTATTTTTGGTGAAAATTAATTTAGTTGAAAATGTAACTATATTAGCTTAAAAATTAATCTATTTTGTTTAAAATGTAATATTTTGGTTTCAAATATTAGGAATTAAAATGCGAAACATTTTAGGCCCGCGTTAAAAAATTAGTAGAAATTAAATATAAACCTGTCGATGATAAAAACATATCCCCCGATCTGGTGCGAGCGTATCGCATACTGAGACCGACGAGGGCATTTTGAACTGTGAGCGTGACGAGACTAATGTATTTGAGGTGCTGGGCATTTTCTGAAAAAAAAGAAAAAAACATATTTAAAAACATAATTACACAACGTTGAAAAATCATTCCTCGTTAGAAAAAAAGCTTCAACATAGATTTTAAAACAATCTTTCAATAAAAAAAAACAGACTATAAAACTTCAATAATAACTTACAAATATAAATTGTTACATAAAAAACATATTTTTATTCTCAGAATGATTAAAAACGATAAATGCACAAAGTTTCAGGCCTCAATGTATACTTTTTGTACACATTTTTTTATACATATGAAAAAACTTCATTGAATTCATTAACTTTGAAAATGAGCTTAGAAAAGTTCAAGGGAATTCAAAAGAATTTGATGAAATGCCTAAAAATTTAGGGTAAGGTCAAAAATTAAATCAAATGATAATGTAAGATAGCTCCTGATTAAAGATGAATGTCGGAGAGCTCTGTAGTTTTTCTAAATTTTTATTAGTTATGTGTTTATTTGGTGACATATAAGTGCGGAATAAAGTGTTGTATGCACTTATAAACTATTTTGTATATTTGTAAAAGTGATTGGTGACTGCCAAAGTGAATAGTTTATGATTCAAAATCTTATGTGATGATTTGGAGCAGATTAGAGTGTGGAATATAGTAGACTCGTCATACAAAACAGATAATGAATAGGAAGGTTGTTACGGCAGAGTCTATCGAAGACCTACAAAGAATGTTGAATAAACTAGATGCAAGCATGAAGAGCATGGGCCTCAAAATTAACGCAAATAAAACA
>NC_046661.1:83202127-83204895 GCF_010883055.1 Belonocnema kinseyi | reverse complement strand
TTCGTTTCAATGGCTAAAATTGAAGAACTAAAATTCGAATTGATCGAACACCCACCGTATTCACCAGATTTAGCCCCCAGTGACTTTTTCTTATTTCCAAACCGGAAAAAATGGCTCGGTGGACAGAGATTTCCAGACAACGAAGACGTCATTGCCTCTGTAAGTGCTTATTTTGATGAACTTCCGAAAACGCACTTTTCTGAAGGATTAAAAAAACTTGAAAAGCGATTGACCAAGTGTATAGAGCTCCAAGGAGATTATGTTGAAAACTAAAAAAAAATTTACCCAAAAAAATTGTTTTTATACTTCATTCTAAGGATTTATTGAACTACCCTCGTACAAGACCAAATAGTTTGTAAGCTCGATAAAGCCTCAAAGAAAGCTTCAAATTCCACCATAGGGGTGTCAGGGGGAATATAAACTGCAATTAAAAGAAATAAAGTACCTTCCAGTGTAAGTTTGACTGCTACAGCATTGACCTTGGGAGATTATTGAATAACTGGACCAACATCTAGACATTCGGCATTAAACTTTGTTTTTATTGCAACTAATACTCCACCCCCTTTTTTATTTACTCTATCATCCCTAAAGATATCAAATATATATGGATCAAAAATCTCCGAACTATCAATATTACTCTTAAGCAATGTCTCTGAGAATACAATTATGTCATAATCAGACACATCAAGTGATGAATTGAGAAATGGAATTTTCGTGTTTAAACCCCTTACATTTTGATAGTATATTATTATATCATTAATTAGATCTAAATTAGCAGTATATGAGCAATTAAATGAGCGAGATATCTTATCACTAGAACGATCTAACTTCTGTTGTTGACATGAGGTGTCACCTGTTGTCTCCGCTTCACTATTATCAAATCTCCTCTCACCTCCCTGATAATTCAGTCCATCTCTCTTCTTTCCTGACGTTCCTTTAATTCCTTCCTTAATTCCAGCTGACGGGATCTTTGGATTGGAGTAAAGTCTCTGGCCAGAGAGTATTTCACAGTGTTCTCTTGTGAAGTCTCGATTTTCTTCCACTTTCAGTACGCACGTAAGGTTTCCCACATGATCTCTTCTCTGGCAAAGATTATTCGAATAGGCCGAGGTGGAGTAGGACTCTGTTGGCGTTTACCAAATCTTAAAAATCTGATGGAGTTTGGGTCGTGTAAATGATATATGACTTTAAGAAATTTGTTAATTTTTACTGCTTCTTGCTTCTGGATTTCAGATTTACCTTGCTCACCCTCAATCGTTTCCTCCGGACAGCCGAATAAAATTGCGTTTTTCTTCTTATTTAGTCTGTCAGTGACTTCTGCAATACATAAAGACGTGACAGATTTTTCAGTAACCGGAGAGATACTAGTGTTGTGACCATATTCCTTAACCTGGAGTTCCTCACGGTAAAAAAAATTGAGCTGTGACGGGGATATTATTCCTTATTATAGCCAAACATTAGGCTGAAAACGAACGAAGGAATTTAGAAAGATCCCTGGATCAGCGAAAATGAATATCCTTGACCATTTTCCATATACCAGGGATATCGTATAGTCAAACCCCTAATAAGTATAGCTATAATAGGGATATTAAGAATAGGTTTCTGAAGCAATTGTCGGAACAGCGCCGGTGCATTATGGGAGCAGCGAAATAAAATGGCGACGGTCTAATCGGGAGCAGTGACAGATGAGATTTACTTTGGACAATTGAACGCTTTTTACCACTTAAAATGTGCGCGATTGTTAATATTAAATGGAGGTTATGATGCAGTAATAATAATTTACATTTGTTTCGATTGTAGGCGATAACTATATTGAAATATCAAGAAACGCGATAAAAACAACAAACTTGACCTTCAAATGCATTACACGGATTTCAGGGAAATTCATTTTCGCGATACCAGACGAAAAATTGGTTACTGTAACTTAATATATTTCTATAACAACTAAATTTTTTTTCTAATCTGAAGATAATACTATTATACATAATCTGTCGAAAATAATAAACTTTCCAACTTAGCAATTTTGCCTAAATTCCTGACTTACGAGAACAATTTACATAAAGTAACTAAATGTGTAACTCTTCTAACTAAACGTTTTACCTAATCCAAGCATACACTTTCTTTGAGTTTAATATCTTCTCTATTCACTCGATCGCCTCAAGAATTTTTTTCCGTGCTGGACTTTAAGCTCTAGCTCTCTCTACTGCGTCATCAACTTTTGTAGTGTAGGATGAAACATTGCTGGTTAAGCTGCTTATCTGTTCTTGAATTGCACTAACCTGCCTGGAAATGAATACCTCCGACTCATTTTTCGACTTTTCATACTGAGCTTCTAAAATTGATTTGATTTCCTCGATTGTGATATTCACAGGAGGTGTAGGCGAGAGAGATCTATTACTTGGCTTATAATTACAGCATTTTCTTTTACCTGTTCTTTTACTGACAGCATATTTTAGGCACCAGGGGTGATAGTGTTTTCCACATGGACAAGTATATGCATCTTCCGCAATTTCAGCGTTGCATTGCCCACAAGTCCGCTCTTGGTTGGACATAATCAAAGTAAACAAAGTCTTGTAATGTGAACTAAAGTGCCGGACGATTTCAGTAGTAGTATTATTATTATTACACCATTAAGCCATTTCTCTTTCGGGGTAGACGTGACTCACTCGGCAGGGGAATGGAGTAGTGTGTGGAAGGGATAGAGATTTTTCAGATTGATCCAGAATTCTCGTGCTATTTAAGTAAATAACACGTTCGTTCCGCAACAC
>NC_046661.1:83196189-83202027 GCF_010883055.1 Belonocnema kinseyi | reverse complement strand
ACCTTGCACAGGCAAGTTGATGTAGTATTTACAGACATCTCGAAGGCGTTTGATTGTGTGAGTCATGAAAAGATCATTAGTGATCTGTCAAGACTAGGCTTGTCTGATAAACTTCTTAAATTGTTGCGCTCTTATTTAACCGAAAGGAAAATGGCTGTTATATATAATGGGTACACGTCATTTCAATTTGAACCTACATCGGGTGTACCTCAGGGCTCGAATCTTGGACCTTTGCTTTTTGTGGTAAACATAAATGGGATTGATGGTTGTATAAAGTACAACATCCTGCTGTATGCAGATGATGCTAAAATTTTTAAGCCCATTGATGACATTCATGATTGCTATGATCTGCAGGCAGACGTAGATAATTTTACTCTTTGGTGTAATAATACCTCCTTGGATGTAAATCACCGGAAATGTAAGATCATGACATTTACCAGAAAACATGAAGTTATCACTTATGATTATCAAGTCAGTGGAATTATTGTGGAAAGAGTCAAGATAATTCGTGATCTAGGTGTGTATTTTACATGTACTCTTAAATTCAACACACATGTAGATATTTTGGTTCGGGAAGCCAGTCGAATGTTAGGTTTTCTAATTAGAACATGTCGTAAATTTAATTGTGCAGCAGCACAATTAAATTTACATTATAAAAAAGACAGGAATTTCCTACCACCGGGCTCAGATTATCGTCAATTGTGTGTAAGATTCAACGAGTGTACCCTTGAGAGCAGAAGAGACATATCCATGGTCTTGTTTTTATTTAAAATTTTATCGGGTGCAATTAATAGTTCTTATCTGATATCTCAGCTTCCACTCGCTGTGCCCCAATATGAAACGAGAGAATTTGAACCTTTTTATGTAACTGTATCGAGATCTCCATATACAACGCCAATAGACACCATGTGCAAGATGTATAATTCGATGTACTCTACTCAATAAAATTTTGATATATTTAATCAATCTTTGCACTCTTTCTTAAGTAATGTTAACAATTACATTCAATAACGATAATTTAGGGCAAATTTTTGAATTATTACCATGAAACTCTTTATATCTCCCAGCTCGTTATAACCAATATCTGTGAACTGTTGATTCGTAAAAGATGTGCTATATATATATATTTTTGATTTATAACATGAATAATATGTTTATAATAGGTATAATAATCTAAATTTGTAAAATAATAATCCTGTAATTGGTCTTCGGACTGTAGGATTTATTCAATAAAAATAAAATTAAATGAAAATGAAATGAAATAATCGAAATCTTTGGGAATTTTTTGTGTAATCTTTGAAACCTTTTTAAAATATTTGTGAAAATTTTCTTAAATCTTAATTTGATCAATCTTTTTTATTCATTGAAATCATGTAATTATTCGAAATCTTTTCAAATCTTGTAAACTGTTTTGAAATCTTTGAAAACAATTTTTTTATAAAAATTTAATTTCCTTGGTGGAAAATTATACTATTTTGTTAAAAATTTACTTTCATTGATTGAAAACTAATTTTCTTAGATAATAATTAATCATTTGAGTTCAAAATTCACTTCAACTATTCCATTTTTTGTAAAAAAATGTACTTTTTTTGATAAAAATGTAATCTTTTTCGTTAAAAAATGTTCGGGTTTGCAGATAATTTAACTATTCTATTTCTTGTTAAGTATTAATTTCTTTAGGAAAATTTTTTTGAAATCTTTTTTAAAATGTTCTTAAATCTTTGTGGAATATTTTTTATTCGTTGAAATCATGTAATTATTTGAAATCTTTTCAAATCTTCTAAGATGTTTTGAAATATTTGGAATTCTTGAATTCTTTTAAAATCTTTATGAAATTGTTATGAAATCTTTGAAAATGTATCTTTTTGAATAGAAATTTAATCTCCTTGGTTGAAAATTATACTATTTTGTTAAAGATGTACTTTGATTTAATTAATGTTTTTTAGTTAAAGATTTATCCTTTTAGTTGAAAATTCACTTCAGATATTCCATTTTTTGTCCCAAATTTACGTTTTTTGATAAAAATGTAATCTTTTTCGTTAAAAAAGTTTTGTTTTGTATATAATTTATCTATTTTATTTTTTGTTAAGAATTCATTTTTTTGGGAAATTTGTTTGAAATCTTTTTAAATATTTGTAAAATTTTTTTTATATCTTTGTTCGTGGGATCTTTTTTATTCGCTGAAATCATGTAATTATTTGAAATCTTTTCAAATCTTCGAAGATTTTTTGAAATTTTTAAAATTCTTGAATTCTTTTCAAATCTTTATAAAATTTTTATGAAATCTTTGAAAATTGATCTTTTTTGATAAAAATGTAATCTTTGAGGTTGAATATGATACTATTTTGTTGCAAATTTACTTCGATTTTATTGAAAATTAATTTTTATAGTTAAATATTGATCATTTTAGTTTAAAATTCACTTCGCCTATTCCATTTTTTGTTAAAAATTGACCTTTTTCAGATAAAAATGTAATCTTTTTCGTTAAAAAATGCTCTGTTATGTAGATAATTTAAATATTCTATTTTTCGTTCAGAATTAATTTCTTTGAGAATTTTTTTTCAAATCTTTTTAAATATTTGTAAAATTTTTCTTAAATCTTTGTTTGAAAATATATTTTATTCGTTAAAATCATGTAATTATTTGAAATCTTTTCAAATCGTCTGAAATGTTTTGAAATTTTTGGAATTCTTGAATTCTTTAAAAATCTTTATGAAATCTTTATTAAATCTTTGAAAATTTATCTTTTTTGATAAAAGTCTAATCTTCTTGGTTGGAAATTACACTATTTTGTTGAATATTTACTTTGATTTTATTAAAAATTATTTTTTTTGTTAAATATTAATCATTTGAGTTCAAAATTCACTTTAACTATTCTATTTTTTGTTAAAAATTTACCTTTTTTGATAAAAATATAATCTTTTTTATTAAAAAATGTTCTGTTTTGTAGATAATTTAACTATTCTATTTTTTGTTAAGAATTCATTTCTTTAGTTGAAAATTCATTCAACTCTTTGAAAATTTATTTGTTTTGATAAAAATTCAATCTCCTTAGTTGAAAATTAATATTTTTTAGTTAAATATAGATCATTTTAGTTTAAAAATCACTTCAACTATTCCATTTTTTGATAAAAACGTAATTTTTTTTATAAAAATGTAATCGTTTTCGTTAAATTTTTTCTGTTTTGTAGATAATTTAACTATTCTATTTTGGTTAAAAATTCATTTCTTTGGGAAATTTGTTTGAAATCTCTTTAAATATTTGTACTTTTTTTTTATATCTTTGTTTATGGAATCTTTTGTATTCGTTGAAATCATGTAATTATTTGAAATTCTTGAATTTTCATAATATCTTTAAAAATGTACTTTGATTTTATTAAAAATTAATTTTTTTTTAGTAAAATATGGATCATTTTAGTTTTAAAAAGTCACTTCAACTATTCCATTTTTTGTTAAAAATTTACCTTTTTTGATAAAAATGTAATCTTTTTCGTTAAAAAATTCTCTGTTTTGTTGATAATTTAATTATTCTATTTTTTGTTAAGAATTCATTTCTTTAGTTGAAAATTCATCACTGTGATTAAAAATCAATTTCTTTGGCTAAAAATTCGTTTCTTTTTACTTTTCTTACTGCAAATTGAATTATTCTAGTTTTGGTTCGTAAATTTATCTTTCTTAGTTGAAAATTTATATATTTTATTGAAACTGTATCTGTGTAGTAGAAAGTTCATCTTTTGATGTAAAATTAAAAAATTGTGTTAGAAAATAGTTTTCTTTTTATTTATTTTTATTTTAGTTTAAACATTTATTTTTCTAACATTTTATCTATTCTAATTTTGGTTAATATTGGATCTTTTTTAGATGAAAATTCATGTACTTTCTTGAAAACGAGTCCTTTTTTGGCAATAAATTAATCTTTTGGGTTAAAAATTCAACTAACTATATGGTTAAAAATTCATAATTTTGGTTGAAGATTCATGATTTTAGGAACAAAAGTTTTTTTCATTATTATTATTAATCTTCTAGGTGTATAGTTGATTTTATACCTGATTCAAAATGCTTATAAATGCTCAATAAATTCTCAAAATCACATAAATGTCGAGCATATTCTCGTGCACGTGAGAATTTCTCCGAGCACCTAAACACTTTAGAATTTTACCGTTAACTAATAAAAACATTCATAGAGTTCTTAAATTCTCAAGAATTTATGTTGAGCAAATGTTCTCGAGAATATGCTCAGCATTTAATGTTTACACAAATACATATCATATTTAAAATATGTTTACAAAAATATTTGAGATAGAAATAAACATATTCCTTTTTTTTAATTACAGAGGTGCTGCAGATCACGTAATTTCATAACTTCAGGGAATACCTGATAGAGTTAGGCAATTTTCGATTAACCAAAGTTGAAATTAATTTGATTATTATGGTTAAAAATCGCAAATATCTGTTTGAAAATTAATATGTTTTGCTTGAGGATTCAAACAATTTTGTAGAAAATTCATATTTTTTTGGTCGAATTCAACTGTTTTTGGTATAAAATTAAAATCCTTTTTGTGATTGAAGTATCATATATTACGTTTTTCGTTAAAAATTCATATTTTTAAAATAGACAATTCAACTATATTTAGTTTAAGTGAAACCATTTTGTTAGAAATTCATTTTTTTGGTTGATGATTCATCATTTTATTTGAAAAACCTTTCTTTTGTTCAAAATTTAATTTTTTTGTTGAACATTATGTTTTCTAGGTGTTAAATAAATAAAACTTAACTCGTACATGTTTGATCAAAATTAAAATATTTGGTTTCTTATTTAAAATTATGTCTTTTGATCAAAATTTTATCTACTTGGCTAGAAATTATACTATTTTATTGAAAATTTACTTTAATTTATTGCAAATTAATTTTTTTATTGCAAATTTATTTGTTTTCGGTGAAAATTTAACTATTTGTTGAAAATCCGTCTTTTGGTAAAAGATTACTCTCATTAGTTGAAATTTCATTTTTTAAAATAATAAATTAATTTCTTTGGTTAAAAATTTAACTGTTTTGTTGAAAATGAGTTTGTTTTTTAGTTCAAAATTTAGTTTACTTACTGAAAATAATCGTAATTTATTTTTGGTAAAAAAAATTTATATTTTTAGTTTAAAATTCATATCTATATTTGGTTTTTGATAGTAATGTAATCTTTTTCGTTAAAAAATTATCTGTTTAGTAAAATATTTAACTATTCAATTTTTTCTTCAGAATTCATTTCTTTCATTGAAAAATCAAACTATTTAAAATTAATTTTTGTTGATAGAAAACTCATCTTTTGGATTGAAAAATTCACAATTTGATCGAAAATTCACAATTTGATCGAAAATTCACAATTTGATCGAAAATTCATAATTGTAATTGAAAATTATTTTCTTTGGTAGAAAATTCTTTTTTTTTTAGTTGAAAATTAATATTTATAACTGAAAATTAATTAATTTTGCTGAAAACTCGTTTTTTTTTTTAAATGTTCTTATCTTACTACAAATTAAAATATTATATTTTTGGTTTGTAAATTTATGCGTAGAAAATCATCTTTCTTTATGAAAAAAAATATATATTTTGTTGAAAATTCGTTTGTTTTTTGGTTGAAAATTTATTTTTCTGACATTTTAACTATTCTAAATTTGGTTGAAAATTTATTTTTTACCTGAAGCTTTATGTAATTTGTTGAAAATGAGTCTTTTTTGGTAGAAAATTAATCTTTTGGGTTGAGAATTCAACTATTTGGTTATAAAATTAATCTGTTTTTCTTGAGGATTCAAACAATTTTGGAAAAAATTCATATTTTTTGGTCGA
>NC_046661.1:83182640-83196089 GCF_010883055.1 Belonocnema kinseyi | reverse complement strand
TCGACCAAAAAATATGAATTTTTTCCAAAATTGTTTGAATCCTCAAGAAAAACAGATTAATTTTATAACCAAATAGTTGAATTCTCAACCCAAAAGATTAATGTGCAAAATTCATAATTGTTATTAAAAATTAATTTATTCGGTTGAAAATTCGTTTCTTCTTAGTTAAAAATTTATATTTTTTTTTTAGTAGAAAATTAATTAATTTGGCTAAAAACTCGTTTTTTAAATTTACTTTTCTTACTACGAATTGAAATACTATATTTTTTATTCGTAAATTGATCTTTTTTATTTTAAAATTAAATAATTTTGTTGAGAATTAATTGTTATGTTGAATATTGCTTGTCTTAACTCAAAATATAATCCTTCTATTTTTGGTGAGAAAACAATTTAATTGGATGAATAATAAAAAATTTTTTTTTTGCTGAACATTTATTTTTCTGACATTTTGAATATTCTAATTTTGGTTAAAAATTGAATTTTTTTAGCTGAAGATTTATGTACTTTGTTGAAAATGACCCTTTTTTGGTAAAAAATTAATCTTTTGGTTTGAAAATTCTATTATTTTTTAAAAATTCATTTTTTCGTTGATGCTTCATCATTTTAATTAAAAAACCTTTCCTTTGTTCAAAATTTAATTATTTTGTTGAACTTGCAAACAAATTTTTTTACTGAACATTTATCTATTTTCAGTGAAAATTTAACTATTTGTTGAAAATTCGTTCATTTTTTGGGTTGAAAATTGATTTTACTAACTGAAAATTACCATAATTTATTTTTCGTAGATAATTTTTGTTTTGAACATTCACTTTTCTGACATTTTAACGATTTAAATTTTTTGTTGAAAATTGATTTTTTTAGCTGAAGATTTATGTTTTTTTGAAAATTATTTTTTTTGTGTAGAAAATTAATCTTTTTAATTAATCTTTTGATTTGAAAATTCAACTAAATATGTGTTTAAAAATTCATATTTTTGGTTGAAAATTTTTGGCTTAAAACACACAACTAGAAAGTTTTTAAGATATATTTAGAAACAAAATATTTTTTTCCAGTAACATTATTAATCTTTTGGTTTGAAAACTTAACTATTTGTTCAAAGATTCATGGTTGTATTTAAAAAATAATTTCTTTGGTTGAAAATTCGTTTTATTATAGTTGAAAATTAATTTTTTAAACTGAAAATTAATTAATTTGGCTGTAAATTCGTTTTTTTTTTAAATTTACTCTTAGTACTGTAAATTGAAATATTATATTTTTGGTTCGTAAATTTATTTTTTTTTAATTTAAGACTCAATAATTTGGTTGTGAATTCATTTTTTGTGTTGAAAATTGATTATCGTAACTGAAAATTTAATCCTTCTATTTTTGGTTAGAAAATCATTTTTGTTTTGACCAAAAAATATTATTTTGTTGAATTGTTTTTTTTTGAACATTCATTTTTCTGACATTTTAACTATTCTAATTTTGGTACAAAATTGATTTTTTTAGCTGAAGATTTTTTTTTTTTTTGTACAAAATTGATGTTTTTGATTTGAAGCACACAACTAAAAAGTATCTTAAGATATATTTAGAAACAAAATATTTTTTGCAATAACATTATTAATCTTTTGGGTTTAAAACTCAACTATTTAGCTAAAAATCCATATAATTCTGGTTCAAGATTCATAATCTTATTGGAAAATTAATTTCATTGGTTGAAAATGTATATTTTTTACTTGAATACACAACTAAAAAGTATTAAAAATATATTTAAAAACAAAATTTTTTTTTCATTAACATTATTAATTATTAATCCACTGTTTAATGTGAATAATATATTTCTTATTACTTTGACTCCTTTTATCATTTAAATTTAGTACCCTTTACAATTTTAAGTTATACATTTTCCCCCGAAATTTAAATAATGTAATTATTATTGACAAAGATAGAAAACACGATTTTATAAATCCTAATTCAAAATGCTCATAAATGTTCATTAAATTCTCAAAGCACATAAAATGTCGAGCATATTCTCATGCTCACGAGAATTTCTCCGAGCACTTCAAATCTTTAAAACAGTACCGTTAACCAATAAACACACGGCTACGATTAAACCGGAACCAAAAGTGATGAAAAGCGCGTAATTTTCAAAACAATTTTACAATAAATTTACTATTTTTAAAGATAAAATGAAGAAGAAGATAACATGAAATATAAACATATGTAATATATGAAAATAGAAATATTTATTTAAAAAAACCATTCCATTTTTTGTTTAAAAGTTACTTTTTTTTAATTCAAAGTTCAGGTATTTTGTTAAAAATTCGTTTTTCGGATTAAAATTAATTTCTTCCATTGAAAATTTAAAAGTTCTATTTTTAGTTAAAAATTTATCTTTTTTAGCTGAACATTCATGTAGTTTGTTGAAATTAGTGTTTTTTGGAACAAAATTAATCTTTTTGGTTACAATATTTGGTTGAAAAGTCGAAATTAAATCTTTTTTTAGTTGAAAATTCAACTATTTAATTTAAAAATAATGTATTTTGTCCAAAGTTAATTTTCTTGGTTGAAATTTCATTTTCTTGGGTGAAAGATTCAACATTTTGGTTAAAAATGTATTTCTTTGGTTAAAAATTTATTTATTTTGTTGACAATTCGTATAGTTTGTTTTAAAACATTTTTTAAACTGAATGTTTAAGTATTTCATGTTTGATTTAAAATTAACATTTTGAAAAATCAACTATTTTATTAAAAATTAATTTTTGGATAAACATTTTGTTGTTGTTAAAAACTGAAATATTTTGTTTAAAATTCTTCGTTTATTCGTTGGAAATAATTTCCATAAATAAAAATTAACATAATCAATTTTTGGTTAAAAAATAATCTTTTTTAGTTGGAAATTCAAGTATTTGGTGAAAAGTTTATGTATTTTGTCCAAAATTTTTTTTTATAGAAAATTAACGTTCGTCGTTGAAAATTCATTTTCGTGGGTGAAAGATTCATCATTTTTGTTAAAAATGTATTTATTTAGTTAAAAGTTGATTTATTTTGTTGAAAATTCATCTTGTTTCTTTGAAAACATTTTTTTAAACTGCATTTTTAAGTATTTCATGTTTGATTTGAAATTTACATTTTAAAAATTCAACTATTTTGTTGAAAATTCATTTTTCTGGGATAACTTTTTTTGTTTGTTAAAGACTTAACTCTTTTGTTGAAAATTCATCGCTTATTGGTTGAAAATAACTTTCATAACGAAAAATTAACATTTTCAAAATTTCTGTATTTTGTAGAAAATTAATGATCGTGGTTGAAAATTCATCTTTCTGATTGAAAATCCGTCTTTTTTTGGTATAAAATTAATCTTCTTTGTCTATTTAATTTTTGGTTTAAAAATTGTCTTTTTTTTTAGTTGATAATTGAACTATTTGATTAAAAATTAATATATTTTGTCAAAAGTGCATTTTTTTGTAGAAAATTAATTTTCATAGTTGGAAATTCATCTTTTTTGTCAAAAGTTCGTCTTTTTTTCGGTGGAAAATTAATCTTCTTGGCTAAAAACGTATCTTTTTGGTTAGAAATTCAATTTTTTAGTTGAAAATCCAATTAGTTTAAAATTCATCATTTTCGTTAAAAATGTATTTCTGTGACTCAAAAATTGATTTATTTTGTTAAAAATTCATCTCGTTTGTTTAAAAACATTTTTTTCACTGAATGTTTAACTATTTCACGATTTAATTAAAATTAAAATATTGAAAATTCTACTATTTCGTTGAAAATGCATACACATATTTAGTTCAAAATGCGTCTTTTTTTATGAAACATTAATATTCTGGATTAAAAATGTATTTCTTGGGTTGCAAATTCAACTATTTTGTGGAAAATTCATTTTTTGGTTAACTTTTTTTTTGTTAAAAACTTAATTACATAACTCAAAATTAGCATTTTCAATTTTTTGTTCAAAATTAATCTTTTTTAGTATAAAATTCAAATATTTCGTTAAAAATTCATGTATTTTTTAGAAAATTAATGTTCTTGGTTGAAAATTTGTATTTAAAATTAATCTTCTTAGTCTCTTCGATTTTTAGTTTAAAAATTATCTTTTTTTTTTAGTTGATAATTGAATTATTTGATTAAAAATTAATACATTTTGTCAACAGTGAATTTTTTTGTAGAAAATTAATCTTCATGGTGGAAAATTCATCTTTTTCGTCAAAAATTCGTCTTTTATTCAGTGGAAAATTAATCTTCTTGGCTAAAAATTTATCTTTTTTGTTAGAAATTCAATTTTTTAGTTAAAAATTAAATATTTCGGTTTAAAATTCATATTGTCCGATAAAAGATTAATCATTTTTCGTTAAAAATTTATTTTTGTGGCTAAAAAATGTATTTATTTTGTTCAATATAAGTCTTCTTTGTTTAAAAGAATTTTTTTAACTGAATTTTTATTTATTTCATGTTTGATTTCAAATTTAGATTTTTTAAATTAAATTATTTTATTAAAAATGCATTCACATATTTAGTTAAAAATGCGTCTTTTTTATGAAACATTAACAATCTGGATTAAAAATGTATTTCTTTGGTTTAAAATTCAACTATTTTGAAGAAAATTCTTCGTTTGTTAGTTGAAAATAATTTCCATAACTCAAAATTAGCATTTTCAATTTTTTGTTGAGAATTAATATTTTTTTAGCAGAAAATTCAAATATTTGGTTAAAAATTCATGTATTTTTTAGGTAATAAATTTTTGTGGTTGAAAATTCATCTTTTTGATTGAAAATTCGTTTTTTTTTTGTAGAAAATTAATCTTCTTAGTCTATTCGATTTTTTGGTTTAGAAATGATATTTTTTAGTTGAAAATTCAACTATTTTATTAAAAATTAATGTATTTTGCCAAGTTTAATTTTTTTTTGTAGAAAATTAATCTTCGTGGTTAAAAATTCATATTTTTGTTGGAAAATTCGTCGTTTTTTGCTAGAAACGTTAATCTACTTGGCTAAAATTTAACTTTTTTCTTAGAAATTCCACTTTTTCGTTAAAAATTCATATTATTGTGTTAAAGATTATACATTTTCGTTAAAAATGTGTTTCTTTGATTAAAAAATTTATTTATTTTGTTGAAAATTCATCTTTTCAATGGAAAAAGAATCTTTTTAGTTTGAAATTCATCTATATGGTTAGAAATTCAACTATTTGGTTAAAAATTCACTTTTTGGGGGAAAGATTTTAAGATTTTAACTTTTTTGCTAGAAAATTAATCCCATTAATTGTTTTTCACCTTTTTTTTGTTACCAGTTACACCATTTGGTTGAAAATTCTTTTTTTTTTTAATTAATCTTTTTAATTGATAAATCATCTATTTGGTTAAAAATTAATCTTTTCTCTTAAAGATTTATCACTTTAGTAGATTTTTCTTTTTTTCTTTAATTTATATTTGTAGTTTAAAATTGCACTATTTCGTTACAAATTCGTGATTATCGGTTGAAAATTAATTTTTTTAACAGAAAATGTACTATTTCACCCTTGGTTTAAAATATAAAATTTACCTTTTTAGTTCAAAATTCGACTTCTTTGGTAAAAAATGAATTATTTTAGTTGAAAATTATTATCATTTTAGTAGAAAACTCTTTTTTTTTCGTTAAAAATTAATTTAAAATTTAACTACTTTATTTTTGGTTGAAAATGTATCTTTTTTAGTAAAAAATCGTCTTTTTTGGTAAAAAAAAACATATTCTGGGTTGAAATCTCATCTACTTAATAAAAAATAATTTTTTTATTAAAGATTTATAATTTCAGTTGAAAGTTCAGTTTTTTTTTTCTTGAAAATGTATCTAACTTGTTGAAAAAAAAATCGGTTGAAAATATTAATTCTTTTAATTTAAAATTTAACTACTCGATTTCCCATTTTTTTTTATTAAATGAGTTTTATTCTGGACATTTTTTATTATTTCTGAACACGATTTTCTAAATTGACCGCAATTAAGTATTTAAATAAAGAAAACTTGAATTTTATTGCGATAGGAAGCATCTGTTTAATTACAATAACAATTAACTTCACGGTCGCTTCATTATTGATAAAATTTATACAAAACCTGTACTAACAGATAAGGAAAAACGTTATGTTATTGGAAATTGTACTTACTCTGTTGTTTTGTCATAGTAAAAATATTCTTATTTGCACTTTGTTTGACTTGTTGATTACCATCTGAATCCATAGAAGAACATTTTCCCTGAAAACCGACACATTTTATACTAAGAAAAATAACAAAAATGTTACAGCTACAATATTTTGTTTAATTACCCCTCGTTTTTTCATTTTTTTATTTTCCAAAAATTGGAAATAAATTAAATAAATCTTTAAAAATAATATTCTACAAAAATGCTAAGAGAAAATTGAAGAAAAGATTCTTTTTTTTACTGAACACCTGCAATTTTAACTAAGATTCTCATAAATCGCAAGAACTTTCCTTGAAAAATCTGGTGGAACAGCCTCTCGATTTCGAGATCTGCCACGTTATGAAGGTTTCTGAAGATTACTTTCGAATCCGTGGCTTCGGGGCAAAAAAGCAGGGATGAGACGAAAGTAAAAAAAGGGGGATTCTAAATACAAAATTTGGTGGAAGATTACGCACCTTTATGATTAATTCAGGGCACGTTCGGCCGAAGCATCTGCTGAGTTTGTTTCAAGAATGTCCTCGTCTTTCGAAACTCAAAACCCATCACTTGACACTCTCTCGCAAACGTTCGTTCTTGATACATTCACAATCACGAAATACACATCTTCATTTTCTCAACACGACACTTATTGCATCTACTGTCTCCCTTCAATTGCGATGAGTTAAAAGGATAAAAAAAGAGCAACATTTTGAGGTTAGGAAGTTGCTCTTTTTGACTTTTCTCCGCGAAATCAAAGTTATAAACATATTCGTCTTATATCAACTTTTGAAAATTCTCCTAATAACGTATTTAGCAGAATTAGCTCTACAAACTCTTCTCTTTATTTTTTTATTCTGTTTTTTATTTTTTTGTATTTGACATTTTACGTATCGGCGTTTTGTAGGTTAGGACACAACATGGCGAGGAAACAAACTTTCAGCGCGAATATTCAAATTTCGAATATTGAATTACTCATAAATACAGATATTTTTCAAGATAAGCATGAAAAACTAAAAAATATTGAAACTAAATTAGCTGAAATAGAATACAGATCAAAATCGGATAGAAATGAGCAACATTAACCAATATTCTAACATTTCTATTTCAAGGTTGGCGAGTCTGACTTTTTAGAAACGTTTTGATGTTGGTAGTCTTGATATTCGCTATATGTTGTCAGTAGAAGGAATTTCTCGAATCTAACCATGCGAAGATTAAGTGTTCGTTATAAAAAGTAATTAACAATCGGGAAAATGGTGTCAATCATAAAAAATCAGTTGTTGAAACATCTTTCGAGGTGAGTTTTTCCTTTTTCGTGCATTTTGCAATAATAATTTTAGTTTTTCCGTATATTTTTTTGCGGACGGAAAAAGTCGCACCGCCCTTGACATAAACGTAACTTGACACGTTTTATCGTTTTTTTTAATACTCTTCAAGAGGCTAACGATCTTCGACATATTTTCGAGTGATTCACTTTCTCTCTTGGTTTTATCATAATCCAATCGTCTGCGCGAACTATCGTATCGAACGGTCTCTCAAGTTCATCGCTAATTCGATTAGAAATGATTAAAATCTAGATTAACTCGTGCTGAATTTTTGACATCAGCTGTTACCTGTCATTTTGACAGGTGGGTTTTTATTTGTTGTTAATTCGGCTTATGACAATAGAAACACTCTCTGCGGAAAAGACAGGGCGAGAAACTTTGGCATTAAAAAATTGCTCACTTGGACTTTTCCGAAATTACGATAATTATTATTTATCTTTTCGGTGCTTCGCAAAAAAATTTGGTTTATATGAGTTAAATTTTAGACCAAAAAATGAATTACAGCTAAGTAGATTAATTTTCTACCAAAAAGACGAATTTTTTTACAGGATACATAAAATGTTAAATCTTTTTAAAAAATTCGAACTAAGTATTTCACCTTTCAACAAAGTAGTTGAATTTTCAAACAAAAAATACGAATTCTCAATTAAAACAAAACGAATTTTTAATAAAATGGTTTCATCTTAAATCCGAAAAAATACATTTTCAACAAAAAGGTTATATTTTAATAAAATAGTTAAATTTTCTACGATAAAAGACGAATTTTTAAGAAAGTAGTTTAATTTTCAAAGAAATGAATTTTCAACTAAAATGATAAAAATTGTTGAAAAAATCTTAAATAGATTATTTCAAAATTTAATCAAGTAATTGAATTTATAACCACAAAAAAACCTTTAATTCAACAAAAAAAACAGGAATTTTAAGGAAAATAGTTGAATTCTAAACAAAAAATGATTAATTTACAAAAATTAAAAGTTTTTTTTTTTTAAGTTCACTTTTTATCTAAAAATGTAACTTTTCATTTTTTGTTAAATATTTATATGTTTTAGTTGAATATTCAACTATTTTGGTAGGAAATTCATTTTTTCCTTTGTAGAAATTTAATCTTTTGTGGTCAAAAATACAATTGTTTTGTCAAAAATTATTAAATTATGGTTGAAGATTTAATTACATACTTGGTTTAAAGTTGAAATACTTTGTTCAAAATTTTCGTTTTATTTTTTTTGAAGATTCACCATTTAAGTTCAAAATTATTTTCTTCAAGTTTTGTTTAAGTATTTACCTTTATTATTTGAATTTTAAACTAGTTGGTAGAAAATTAACCTCCTTGGCTTCAAATTAATGTTTATGTTATTAAAAACTCATTTGTTTGTTTGAAAATTTAGTTATATTATTTAGTGGAAAATGACCTTTTTTGTTGAAAATTAATATTTTTTGTGGATTGAAAATTTATTTTTTCTAGTGGAAACTTAATGTATTTGGTTAAAAATGCAATCATTTTGATAGAAAATGAATATTGTTAAAAATCCAAATTTGCAAATGCAAATGCAATGTTTAAAAAAATTGTGGTTTGAAAATGAATTTTTTAACTGAAAATTTAAATATTCCATTTTTACTTGAATATTTATCATCTTTAGTTAAATATTTAATTATCTGGTAAAAATGTATGTATTTAAATAAAAATTTATTTTTTTGGATAAAAATTAATTTAATTGGTTAAAAATTGAACTATTTGGTAGAATATTACCTTTTTTTGTTGAAAATTCTTTATTTTCGGATTGAAAAAAAATTTTTATTTGAAAATTCATATATTTGGTTGAAAATTTAATTACTTTGGCAGAAAAGTGATCTTTTTTAAGTATAAATGCAAACAGTTTTGTTGAAAATTAATCTTTTTTGGTAGAGGATTTAACGATTTTCTTTAAAGTTCGTCGTTTTTTATTGAATTTGGCCACAAATTCATCTTTTTGATTGAAAATTTAACTGTTTTGTTGAAAAATGAACTTTTTTAGTTTAAAAATTTTATTGTTTAGTTAACAAAATTTTAGAACCAATAAAATATAAACTAGAAATTAATCAAATAAAATTTGGTCTAAAATCAAATTCATTATTCAAACTATTTAGTGGAAAATTGATGTAATTTGTTGAAAGTTATTTTTTTTTGTTATAAATTCAACTGAAAATTGAACTATTTCATTAAAATAGTTCAATTTTCTACGAGAAAAGACGAATTTTTGACAAAATAATTTAATTTTGGAAGAAATGAATTTTCAAATAAAATTATATATCTTTAAAAAAATCTTAAATAGATTATTTAAAAATTTTAACCAGAAAAAGTTAAATTCAACAAAAAAAACCACAAATTTAAAAAAAAAAGTCGAATTCTAAACAAAAAATATTAATTTTCAAAAATGTATATGTATATTTCCTTCAACACAGTTTAATTTTCAATTCAAAGACATTTTTAACCAAATGGATCAATGTTCTAATAAAGAATATTAATATTTAACCAAAAGTAGTTCAATTTAATCATAAATGCGAATTTTCAACAAGAGTTCAATTTTAACCAAAAAAAATTTTTTGTCAAAAAAAAAAATGTTTAACAACATTTTTGGAATTTAAAGTCAAAATGATTTATATTTAACAAGGCAGTTTAATTTTCAACAAAAAAGTTAGTTCCTAAAAATATATAAAATGATATTTTCAAAAAATAACCAAAAATATGAATTTTTGACAAGAAGAATAATTTCCTTTTTAACTAAAAAGGAAATGTTAAATTTTCATTAAAAAATTAATTTTTCATCAAAAGTGAATTAATTTTCTACAAAAAGTCAAATATTTTACCAAATTTTTGAGCTTACAAGCCAAAAAGATGAATTTTTATAACCAAAGATATAACCAAAAAGACAAATTTTTAAGAAAACACTTGACGCCTCAACTAAAACAGATTAATTTTTAACCATGCAGTAGAATTTTTAACAAAAAAAAATTAATTTTCTACAAATTGCATAAATTTTCCACAAAATAGTTTGAAATGAATTTGATTTTAGACCAAATTTTATTTGATCAATTTCTAGTTTATATATTTTTTTCGTTTCTAAAATTTTGTTAACGAAATAGTAGAATTTTTAAACTAAAAAAGTTCATTTTTCAATCAAATAGTTACATTTTCAACCAAAAAGATGAATTTGTGGCCAAGAAGAATATTTTTCAAACTAAAAATACGAATTGGCAACGAAAAAATTAATAGTTGGTATTTCGACCAAAATATATTTTAATTTTTAAAAAAAGATGAATATTCTCAAAACAATTGAATTTTCAATCCACAAATATAAATTTTCACTAAAAAAATTTATTTTCAATTGATTAATGAAATTCACAAGAAAAATGACGAACTTTAAATTAAAATGGTCTAATCTTCGAACAAAACAGATTAATTTCCAAGAAAACTGTTTGCATTTGCACTTAAGAAAGATTAATTTTCTATGAAAGTAATTAAATTTTTAACCAAATACATGAATTTTCAACTAAAAATTTTTTTTAAAATCCGAAAATAAAGAATTTTCAACAAAAAAGGTAATATTCTACGAAATAGTTATATTTTCAATCAACTAAATTAATTTTCATCGAAAAAGATCAATTTTTATTAAAATGCATAAATTTTTACCAAATATTTAAATATTTAACTAAAGATGATAAATATTAAGTAAAAATGGAATAGTTAAATTTTTAGTTAAACAATTACTTTTAAAACCAACAAAAAATTGTTTAAACAAATAATTTAATTTTCAATTCAACAAAAAAAGACAACTTTAAAAAAAAAGTAGATTAATTTTCAACAAAACATTTGCATTTTTAAAAACCAAAAGATTAATTTTCTACCAAAATAATTGAATTTCCAACCAAATACATGAAGTTTCTATTAGGAAACATAAATTTTTAATCCACATAAAATATTAATTCTCAACAAAATAGTATAGCTAAATTTCCATTAAAACAAATGAATTTTCAACAAAAAAATGAATTTGTAGCCAAGGAGTTTAATTTTCTACCAAATAGTATAAGTTTTCACTAATAACGATAAATATTTAAACAAAAAATGAACAAAATAATTTTCAACTAGAATGGTGAATCTTCAACAACAACAAAATGTTGAACAAAGTATTTCAACTTTACACCAAGTGTATAATTAAATCTTCAACCATAATGTATTAATTTATGACAAAACAATTGTATTTTTGACCACGAAAGATTAAATTTCTACAAAACAAAAAACGAATTTCCTACTAAAATAGTTAAAAATTCAACTAAAAAATATACATATTTGACAAAAAATGAAAAGTTAAATTTGTAGATAAAAAATTAATTTTTAAATAAAATAAAAACTTTTAACAAAATATTCCAAAGATGTATTTTCAGCGAAAGTGATGAATCTTCAACAAATGAAAAATTAATTTTTATCCTATTTTGCAAATCCCAGCCGATTAGTTAAACCTTCAATCAAAGTAGATTAATTTTTAACCAGTCAGATGGATTTTTAACTACAAAAGATTAAATTTCTTCCAAAAGAGATGAATTTATAAACCAAAAAGGCGAATTTTCAATAAAGAGTTGAACTTTTAACCAAAAAATTCGAATTTTCAACCAAGTAGCCCAATTTTTAACTCAAAGAGATTTGGATTTCTTTTGTAAAAGAGGAGTTTATCAATTGGCAATTTTATATGTTGCTCTGTTTTTTAATGAAATTTTTTTTATTATTTAAAAAGAGGAATTTTCAAACAAATAGTTGATTATTTAACTAAAACAGATAAATATTTAACCAAAAATAGAAAAGTTACATTTTCTGGATATTAAAAAAATTCATTTTCAATCAACAAAAAAAGAACTTTTAACAAAACAGTTACATTTCGAAAGAAAGGGATGCATTTTTAACTCAAATGATAAATCTTCAAAAAATAAAAATTGGAAAAAAATATTTAAACTTATAAACAAGTAATTGAATTTTACGATTTTAATTTTAAATATCAGAAGCAGTTGATTGCAGATTATTAACTTTCAACCAAACAACAGTTGCATTTTTTAACCAAAAAAGGTTAAATTTCTACCAAAAGAGATGAATTTTGAATAAAATTACGAATTTTCAACAAAACAGTTGAATTCTCAAACAAAATGTTAATATTCAGCAAAAAATTATAATTTAAAATTTAAAAACAGTTTAATTCAACCAAAAAGACGAATTTTCAGCAAAAGAGTTGAATTTTCAACCACAAAACAAATTTTTTAAACAATGAAGACAACAAATTTAAATCAAGTTGTTGAGTTTTCAACCCGAAATGTGGAACTATTTTAAATTTGAAACTTCTAAATGGAAGCTTGAAAAAATTTGATTAAAATTTAATTTAATTTAAATTTTATTCAATTTGCAACTTTTATATTTATTTTACTTTTCATATGTATTTTATATGTATATATTAATTTTAAAAACTAAATCATTTTAAGGACTTTTAAGTTCTTCTTTATTCATAATGTGTCCCCTAAGGGTTTACATGACTTCCATTCCTTACAATCTTTCCCTTTAATTCTATATATTTTTTACAATCTTATCCTTTCTATATATACAATTATTTACAACTATTTACATAAAGTCTTATATCTAGTTCCTTATTTCTATTTCCTGCGATAGCGCAATTTAGGACTTGTTAGCAAGCGAGTGAGCGAGCGAACGAAAGCGAGAGTGCAAGCGAGAGAGAGTATGAGAACGCAAACGCATCTTAGTCTACTTATCTTTTACTTTACCATTACTTACAATTTTTACGCTTCTAATCTAAGCGACTTCCGTTTCCTTTTTCTTTCACTTTTTTTATACCTCCATTTACCTTTTTCACGTGCATTATTTCATTCTCCCTCATTCGCTCCTCTAGCACCCTCTAACTCCTTCATCCATTCTTCTCCTAATCCATCTTCGCCTAGAATCTTAACCACATTTTCTTGCCAG
>NC_046661.1:83181014-83182540 GCF_010883055.1 Belonocnema kinseyi | reverse complement strand
TATCTTTCCTTTCTTTCCATCCCCATATCTCTGCTCCATAACCTAAAACCGGCCATACCAGCGTATCAAATAACCACATTCTCCTTCTCCAATTTTTTTTTTGAACCTCCGTTTTCCTATTCCTCATATCTGTTTCATTATCCCTGCTGCTTTTTTTTATCGTTTCTCTTACATGAGCTGTATGATCTCCATTCGTCTGCAAGATATATCCCATATATTTATACTCTTTGACTTCTTCTAACTTTATTCCTTTCCATCTCCCTGTCCATTCTTTCTTCCTTTCTCCTCATTTTCTAAACCTCATTATCTTTGTCTTTTCTACATTTACATTCAGCTTTTTCCCATCTAAGTATTTCTCTAATCCTGTAATTAATCCCGCCATCCCTTCTTCATCCTCTGCCATCAACACTATGTCGTCTGCTTATGCCAGTGTATATATCTTTTCCTTCGCTATACTAACTCCTCCCAAACCCTTTCTCCTCATTTCTTCTTCCAAGTCTGATATTAATAAATTAAATAAGTGGGCTCAGAGGACACCCTTGTCTCACATCTCTCACCAACCAGAAACTATCTCCTACTTGCTCTCCTACCTTTACCCTGCTTCTTGTCTCCCTAAAAATTTCTGGTACTCTCTTTATTAATCCCTCTCTTATCCCCTTCTGTACCATAACTTTGTCTATTTCGCCTTGGTCTAATGAGTCAAACGCCGCCTTTAAGTCCACGAACATTGCTATCATTGCCCCTTTTTCCCTTTTAATTCTCTTATTTACTAGATAGTTCAGAACATATATGTTGTCTATTACCCCCATTCCTTTTCTAAACCCTGTCTGATTCTGTGACTCGATCTTTTTTTCTTCAACTTCTATCTTCAATCTTTCCGACAAAATAGTTACATATACTTTATACAGTGTTGGCATCAATGTCACCCCCCTATAATCTTTAACCTCCTCTCCCTTGCCTTTCTTTACTATTGGTATAACTACTCCTTCTTTCCATAACTCTGGCCACCCCTCTCCTCTCCATACTCTATTACACATTATCCATGCCCATTCCTCTAGTTCCTCCCCTCCATATTTCCATACTTCATTTGGGATCTCATCTATACCAGGTGCCTTTCCATCCTTCATTATTCCTAAAACTTTAACTATTTCTTCCCTTGAAATTTCCTCTTCCTCGTCTCTTTCTCTACCATATTTTCCTCCCTTTACAAATTTTCTCTCTACTCCTCCTAGCAAACCCAAAAAATATTTCTTCCATTCTATCATTTCAATATCTTGGTTTACTCTTTTTCTTCTTTCTCTTTCTCTATTTACTACCTTCCATACCTCTTCTTCCGTCCTAGCCTTCTCCGCCTCTTCCTCAAACCTTTTATTCTCTTCCTCTTTCTTTTGATAACACAATTCAGTATACTCTTTCTTCCTTTTCCTATATTCTTCCCCATTACTTTTTTCTTTTCTCCATTTTCTCAATTCCTTTCTGACCTCCTTTTTTTTCTCTTTGCAGTCCTCATCCCACTCACTTCTATT
>NC_046661.1:83138150-83180914 GCF_010883055.1 Belonocnema kinseyi | reverse complement strand
CATAATCAATTACCGTTCCCCTTTCACTTCCTGAGCGTGTATATTCTCCTTTTTCATCCCCTTCTATATTCCCGTTTAAGATATACCATCCCAACTCCTCCAGGCTCTTTAACAACTTTTTTCCCTCCCCATTTAGTACCTTATCTTTGGATCTTCTTCCTTTCTCTTCTCCCCATTCCGTTCCTCCTCTGTCTCCTTTTCTCGCATTGAAATCACCACCTATTATCATCCTAATATCTTCTTTATTTTCTTCAATCATTTCTTTAATCTCCTCTGCTTTTTCCTGCATATCACCGTTCACATAAATCCCCACTACCTTCCACTTCTCTCCTCCTATCATAGCCTCTTCTACTATTACTCCTTCTTTTTGTTCATTCCTGTCTTTTTTATCTTTCCCTGTTATACATTCATTCCTTACTCCCATCACCATTCCTCCCATTGCCCTGCCCTTTTTATTCTTCCTCTTTGCATTTTGCACTTGCCATTTGTAACCTGTTAAGTTATAAACATTAAAAATTGAATGATTACAATTTTTACAAACCAAACACGTTTTAAATTATTAGTTAAATTATTTAAATTTTAAGTCGTATCAAATCAATAAATTGTTAAATTGTCATTCACGCATAAAAATTCATCGTTTTAATTTACAAATAATTTTTTTTTCTAATAGAACAATTAAAAAATTTCCAGTTTTGAATATTTAATTTATTGCTAAATATTAAAAAATTGTTATTTTTATGTAAAATATTTCAAATTGAATATGTTAAAAATATAATATTTTAGGCAAAAACAACATTTGAATAGGATTTGAAATTGAATAAAGGCATTTAATTTTTATTCCATTAGTTTAAAATTATTTGAAAATGGATTACAAATGAAATAAAATAGTTTAATTTTGAACAAATTATGAATCGTCTCGTCGAATCAATTATTGTTTAATTTTTAATACTCGAAATAATTACCGTTTTCAACTTAAAACGCTTTTTATACAAAAACTTCAATTTTAAATGTTTTTAATTTTTAACTTTTTAATTCTTCGAAACTTTATTTTAAAATTCTTCAAATTGAATAATTTCACGAATTCAAAAGTTAACAATTGAATTTAGTATTTTAAAAAAGTTAAATTCGAAGATATTTCAAGTGATTAGACAGATTTTTAGGCCGAAAATTGGTACAATGAAAAATTCTTTTTTCTTTTAGATTCACCAAAAATTTATCGGCAGATAAAATAAATTTTAGTACATTTAAGGGAGAAGGAGAGCTGACAAATTTAGAGCTTGATGAAATCGTTTTAACAGACTTGTTAGAATTACCATCATGGTTAAGATTAACCAGCGCTTGGTGCAACAAAGTCACTTTTCGAATACAATGGACGAAGCTGAAAAGTGTTCCTATATTTCTGGTAAGAAATTAACCAAATCTAATTTTTATTTCAGAAAACTTGAATTTTAATCGCAAGCAGTCATTAAAGTTTGTGACCTATTTCGAAATTTTTTACCTTTTTATGGAAATTTGTCATTATTTTTACTTTTTCTTTTATTGAGAAAGTAAAATTTTATTTACAATTTTAATTTATAAAACCTTGTGTGACCATATCCATTTTAATTCAGTTCAATTTTATACAAAGTTTTGAATATTCAAATTTTATAATTATTTTTTTATTTAAACTAATAGAGACATTTCATTCTCCTTTGTGCATCTTATAAAACTTTCGTGTTTTTTTTTCTCTAAATCGGGGGAAAAATTATAAAATTTAATTCTAAATGTTTTTTAATATTATTGATAAAATATAGAATGGCAATTCTAAGTGATTTCTTAATATAGGGAAATTATTCTAGAAATTATTATATTAAGAAAAAATTTATTTGAAAGAATTTTAAAAAATTAGGAACTTTTTAATAATTTTAGGTTTTATTTTACAAAATTAATTTTAGGTTTTTGAAGATTTAAACATGTGTTTGAAAAAAAGAAAGATTTTAGAACATTTTTATACATTTTGTAGAATTTTAAACAATTTTAGGAAAACAAAATTTTAAAGGGTTTCATGAAAATCAAAGAAAATTGTAAGATTTCTGATTAAATTTCAAATGATTTAAAACATATAAAATAATTTCCCAACATTTCGAAACAGAATGTAGAAGATTATAAAGCCAAAATTTTCAACTTTTGAATGTTTCAAAATTTTAGAAATAATTTGAATAAGTTTAAGAAATATTTAGAAAAGTTTTAAAAAGATTTTAAAATAATTATAAGTTTGTTAAGATTAAAAAAAATGTAAATAAAATGCAGATTCTTGAAAATTTTTCAAACAATTGAAGATTTTAAATTTAAAAAATAATCTGAAAAATTTGAAGGCAATTTTTTCAATTTTGTATATTTTTTTAAAAGTTAAGGGAAAAATTCGAAAAAAATTTTACGTTATTTACTAGGTACTGAAAAGTACTGAAAAGATTGAAAAAGGAATTTTCTTAAGATTCATGGAAAAATTCTAAACGATTTTTTATTTTGCACATAGAATTAGAATACAAAAAGATTTACAAAATATGGTAAAAAAGTGTGGAAGATTTTATAACAAAATATTTAAATTTTTTTAAATTTCGAGAAAATTCAAGAGATGTTTAGAAGTTTTCAAACGATTCACAAATAATTAAAAACTTTTAAAGATTACAAAGAAACAATAAATTTAAATTTCGAATGAAAGAAGTTTTAAAAGTTTCAAGAGAATGGACAGATTTTCTTTAGATTCTTAAGAAAAAAATATGATTTTTCATTTTTATAAATTAATTTTAAGAGAATATTTAAAAAGATTTGAAAACATTTCAAAATATTTCCAAAATTATAAAAAAAGAACATGAAATTAAATTTAATTTAATTTTGCAGAATTTTTAAAAAGTTTTATGAAAAATTTGAAAATTAATTAGAAGATTTGCAAGTTCAGAAAAGATTCAAATAGAAATTTTATTAAGATTCATGGGCAAATTCTAAATTATTTTTTATTTTGAAAAATATCAAGAACATTTTTTTTAGAAATTTCAAAACATTAAAATGATTTCCTAATATTTAGAAAAAGAGTCAAGAAAATTTTAAAGCAAAATGTTACAATTTATACTAAATTTAATTTATAATTATAATTTATAATTTAATTTATACTAAATTTTGTTTGTAATTTGAAAAGATTCTGAAATCATTTTAACCCAATTTAGAAAACGATATTTAGGAATTGAAGAGGTTCGAAAGAGATGAAAAATATTTTAAAACTTGAAAAGAATTTCAGAAATGTATAAAATATTTTTAAATTATTTGCAAACTTCTAAAATTTCTAAATATCTTCTAAACTGACTCGAATTTTTTTCTAATATTTTGCAAAATCCTCTATAATAAAAAAAATGTCTTCAAAATTTTCTAGATTCTTTTTCGACACATCTGCAATCTTCAAAAATCTTTTTGAATTTTCTCAAGAATAACGGAAAATTATATTTATATAACTTTAAAAGCAAATTAATAATTTTTTTTATCTCGAATTTAGGTGTTCGAAAACTTTTAACAAATAAAAAGTGATTCAAAATGTTCGTGTTCAAAATGATTTTTTTCAGGCAATTGAAATAATACTTCTAATACATTATTTATAATAATCTACGTCATTAGCTGTAGGAGATTAACAAATAAAAATATGTTAATAAGCATTAATTCTCATGTTAATTTAATTTATTTTACTTCTTTTTTTATTATTTTTGAACAAAATAATAAAAAAATAAATGAAAATCTTTCAGAGTTTGGATGAAGTTCACATAGAAGTCGAAACGGTTGAGGATTTGAGAAGCATGTCGACTCCACAAGGATTGTCATCTTATGCTGGACCTGCAAAATATTCTTTTATTCATAAAGTAATCGATGGAATAACCGTCGCTGTTAATACCGTTTCCGTAACATTCAAAAGCCCAGCATTTATTGCCTCAGTTCAGGTAAAATATATAAATAATTTTTTTTGAAAACTGAAACCAAGTCTAAGTGAAAATTGAATGCTAATTGCATTTGTTATAATTATATTTCTTTGAGACAAAATAGTTTCTACATAGAATTACATTTTTTTTCCTACTCAAAAGATTTTATACAAAAAATATTGAAACCCATCAAATAAATATTTTCTACTCAAAGTAGACGCTTTATTTAATGAAATAATTATTCCTTTTATTTAAATATTGTTATAAATCCAGTTGAAATATTGAGGCTTCAGAATTAATCTTTTTGGGTTCAAAATTCGACTATTTTGTTGAAAATTTAATTTGGTTCACAAGTCAATTTTTTCAGTAAAAAATTCAACTATTGGTTGAAAGTTAAACTATTTTAATAAAAATTAATTTTATTGGTTGATAACGTAACGAAAAATAATTTTTGTTTGGTTTTAAAATTCGTCTTTTTTAGGTTTAAATTCAAATGCTTTCATTTTTTTGCTTGAAAGTTTAACTTTTCTTTTAAAATTCGTTTTTTTTGTTGTTAGAAAATTAATTTTTTAGCTGTAAATTTAAAATTATTCCATTTTTTCTTGAATATTATTTATATTTAAATTTAACTATTTGCTTTGAAAAAAAGTGTTGGGTAATAATTTCAACATTTTGTGGAAAAATTAAATTATTTTGTTCAAAATTCAACTATTTTGTTGCAAAATAAATTTTTTAAATAAAAAATTCAACTATTAGTTGAAAGTTGAACTACTTTTTGCTAAAAATGCATTTTATTGTTTGAAAATTTATCGAAAATTCATTTTTGTTTTGTTATAAAATTACATTTCTAACTGAAAATTTACGTATGCCATTTTTATTGAAAATATAACTATTTGGCTTAAAACTGATAGTTCATATTTCAAGATGCAATAAAAACTTCGACGAAAAATGGAATAATTAAATTTGTAGTTAAAAAAATTAATTTTCATTTAAGAAAACCTAATTTTTAATCAAGGAAATGAAATTTCAAACGAAAAGTTTAATTCTCTAAGAAAAAAAAAATAATTTCTAACAAAATACATTAATTTTCAATGTAAAATTCTATATTGCTACAAAAAAAGACAGTTTTCAAATAAAAAAGATAAATTTTCAATAAAAAATAACCAATTTTCAACAAAAGAAATAAAACTTCAACCAAAAAGATTAATTTTCTACAAAAAAGAATACTTTTTACCAAAATACATGAATTTTCAATCAAAAAGTTTATATTGCCACAAAAAATAGAAATTTTTAACAAAATAGATGAATTTTCAAATAAAAAAGATAAATTTGTATCTTTTCATCAAAAAATAGAATAGTTTTATTTTAAGTCAGAGAAATAAGTTTTTAACCAAATAAAATAAATTTAATTTTAAATGTAAAAAAAAAGTAATTTTCAACCATGGAAATTAAATTTCAACCGAAAAGATTAATTTTCTACCAAAAAAAAAATAATTCTTAACAAAATCATGAATTTTCAATCAAAGAGGTTATATTGTTATAAAAAAATTTGTTTTTCAACAAAATAGCTAAATTTCTCAATGAAAAAAAATATAACAAAACATGTAATAGTTTAATTTTAGGTTAGAGAAATAATTTTTTCTTATCAAATAAAATAAATTTTCAACCAAATAGTTACATTTTCAACGAAGCAAATAAACTTTCTACCCAAAATATTAAATTTTCTTCAACGAAAAAATTGTCGGCAAAAAATTTAGTTGAAAAAATTAATTTTCAATAAAAAAATCATTTTCAACCAAAGAAACATTATTTTTTATTTATAAAAAATTATTTTTTTACGAAAAAAGAATCATTTTTAATAAAATACATGAATTTCCATACAATTAATATTTGAATTTGCCACTGAAGAAGATTAATGTTCAAACAAATATGATTTAGTTAAAAAAAATTTTGAATTACAAAAAAACAACTAATTTTCAACTATAGAAATAAAATTTCAACCAAAAAGGTTAATTTTTTACCAAAAAATAATTTTTTTTAACAATATTATAAATTTTGAAACAAAAAGGTTATATTGCTACAAAAAGGAGAATTTTTAAACAAAATAGTAGAATTTCCCAGTGAAAAAGATAAATTTGCAACAAAAAATTAAATTTCCAACCAAATAGTGAAATTTTCAACAAAAACAAATAAATTTTCATAAAAAAAAAGGTTCGGCAAAAAACTTGGTTGAAAAAATTAATTTTCAAAAAAACAAGTAATTTTCAACCGAAGAAACATTAATTTTTATTACAAAAGATTATTATCTAACAAAGAAGAATAATTAAAAAAAAAAAACATGAATTGTGAACGAAATTTTTTAATTTTTAATTGTATTTTTGACCTGATAGTTGAATATTGAATCAAATGTTGAGTTTTCAACCGAAGAAGATTAATGTTTAAATAAATATGTTACAGTTAAATTTTTAGTTAAAAAACTAATTTTCATTTTAAAAGGATACTAATTTTGAATCCAAAAATTAATTTTTTTACTAAAAAACATCAATTTTTAATCAAATACATGAATTTTCAAACAAGTTATAGTTCAATTTTCAACTGAAAAAGATTAATGTTCAAAAAAATATGATATAGTTAAATATTTATTTGAAAAATTAATTTTCAATAAAAAAAAAGTAATTTTCAACCAAAGAAACATTAATTTTTATTACAAAAGATTATTATCTACCAAAGAAGAATAATTTAAAAAAAAACATGAATTGTGAACCAAATTTTTTAATTTTTAATTGTATTTTTGACCTGATAGTTGAAAATTGAATCAAAAGCTAAGTTTTCAACCGAAGAAGATTAATGTTTAAATAAATATGTTACAGTTAAATTTTTAGTTAAAAAACTAATTTTCATTTAAAAAAAAAATATTAATTTTCAACTATAGAAATGGAATTTTAACCAAAAAATAATATTTTAAATAAAATTATGAATTTTAAATCATGAAGGTTATATTGCTACAATAAAAATACTTTTTAACAAAATAGTAGAATTTCCTAATGGAAAAGATAAATTTTCAACAAAAAATAGAATAGTTTAATATCGGGTTAGAGAAATAATTTTTTTTACCAAATAAACTATATTTTCAACCAAGCAAATAAATTTCCACCAACAAAAAAGGTTCGGTAAAAAATTTAGTTGGAAAAATTAATTTTCAAAAAAACAAGTAATTTTCAACCGAAGAAACATTAATTTTTATTACAAAAAATTATTTTCTATCTAAAAAGAACTTAAAAAAAACATGAATCGTCAAACAAATATTTTAATTTTTAATTGTATTTTCGACCTCATAGTTCAGTATTGAACCAAATAGTCGAGTTTTAAATCGAAGAAGATTAATGTTTAAGACATTTTACAGTTAAACTTGTAGTTAAAAAACTAATTTTCATTTTAAAAAGATACTAATTTGGAATCCAAAGATTAATTTTTTACCAAAAAAGATCTATTTTTAATCAAATACGTGAATTTTAAAATAAATAGTTGAATTTTCAACTGAAGAAGTTTAATGTTCAAATAAATATGATATAGTTTAATTTTTATTTGAAAAATTAATTTTCAATTTAAAAAAAATCTAACTTTCTACTATAGAAATGAAATTGCAACCAAAAAGATGAATTTTCTACGAAAAACATTAATTCTGAACAAAAGCATGAATTCTAAATCAAAAAGGTTACATTGCTACAAAAAAAGAAAAATTTTCAAAAAAATAGTTGAATTTGTCAATGAATAAGATAAATTCTCAACAAAAAATATAATAGTTTAATTTAAGATTAGAGGAATCATTTTTTTTGTACCAAATAAAATAAATTTTCAACCAAAAAGTTAAATTTTCTAGCAACAAGATTAAATGTCCATCAACAAAAAAGGTTCGGTACAAAATTTGGTTGGAAAAATTAATTTTCAATTGAAAAAAAAAGAAAAAACTAATTTTCAACTATAGAAATGAAATTTCAACCAGAAAGACTAATTTTTAACAAAAAATTAATACTTTTAATAAAATTATGAATTTTCAATCAAAAAGGTAATATTGCTACAAAAAAAGACTGTTTTTTAACAAAATAGTAGAATTTCCCAATGAAAAAAATAAATTTTCAACAAATTAAATTCAATTTTCAACCAGAAATTTAAATTTTCAACCAAGCAAATAAATTTCCACCAACAGAAAAGGTTCGGCAAAAAATTTAGTTGGGAAAATTAATTTTCAATAAAAAGACAACTTATTTTCTACCAAAGAAACATTAATTTGTATTAGAAAAAATTATTTTCTATCTAAAAAGAATACTTAAAAAAACATGAATTGTCAAACAAATTATAAAAAGGTACTAATTTTGAATCCAAAGAATAATTTTTTACGAAAAAAGATCAATTTTCAACAAAATACATGAATTTTTAAATAAGTAGTTGAATTTTCAACTGAAGAAGTTTAATGTTCAAACAGACATGATATAGTTAAATTTTCATTTAAAAAATTAATTTTCAATTTAAAAAAAAAATAATTTTGAACCTAAGAGATTAATTTTCTACCTGTAAAGATCAATTTTTAATCAAATACATGAATTCTACACCAAATAGTTGAATTTTCAACTGAAGAAGATAAATGTTCAACCAAACTTGGAATAGTTAAATTTTCAGTTAGAAAAATATATTTTTTCGATTTTGACAAAATAGTTGAATTTTGAACAAAGCAAAAAAAACACAGAAAAGTGCAACTAAAATGATGAATTGTTAACAAAAAAAAAATGAATTTTTAACAAGTCAGTTCAAGTTATGTTAAAGAAACCGTTTCTATAATTGAAAAGAAATATTTTTCTACATCTTATTTCAATTTTATTTGATAAATGATCGAGAGATGGCAGAAAATTAGAATGAAAAGAAATCCCATTAGCATTAAACTTTCATTTAAAGTTGATTCAACCGCATCGTGAGCAGGAAATAAAAAAAATTCTTTTTCCCAGATGACACGTATAATGGTGGAATCAAAATCTCCGACTTGGCAGCGTTGCGATTTGAGAATGACGAGAGTAAAAGATCCGGATAGGGGTCAGTTGCTCATTTTTAAGGAACTTGAATGGCAAACTGTGCGAATTGAGGCTCGGAGCACCAAAGATAAAGATCTTACGCCGCTTCGTTTGCTCACAAATCAAGCGAGATGTAGAATTACGATTAAGAAACGACTCTGTGGTTTGTAATCCAATCTAAATTTATTTCCTCAATTTATTTAAGGGTCATTCTAAAATTTATTTAAAAAAAAACGAACTGTTTCTTATGAATTAAGAAAATATTTTAACTTTCGACTGAGAATTTTCGAATTTTCGAAAAAAAGATGAATTTAGAACAAAAACTTTAATAGTTGATATTTCAATCAAGAAAAGATTTTCATTTTAAATAAAAAATATTTTTTAGTTAACAAAGAAAATCAAATTCATCCCAAGTGTCAAATATTCAACTAAGTAAATTAATTTTCTACTAAAAAAATTCGAATTCTCAACAAAATATATAAATTATTAAACAAAAGTGGAATTTTCAAGCTAAAAGGATGAGATTTTTGCAAAACAGTTAAATTTGTAATAAAATATTTTCATTTCCATCTGCAAAAAAGTGAATTTTCAATCAAATAGTTTAATTTTAAATTAAAAAATTAGGGCCCAATTAAAAAAAGAAAGGTTTAACCGAATATTTAAGTTTTTAATCAAAAAGATTTATCTTCTGTCAAAAAATACGATATTTAAACCAGTTGAATTTCTAAGGTAAAAAAATCCTTTTTTTAAAACAAGAATGGAATATTAAATTTCCAATAAGAAAAATATTCTACAAAACAGTTGAATTTTCTGCCAAATTTTTGAATTTTTAAGAAAGAAAGTAAATTTTTAAGCTAAAAGGACGAGATTTCAACAAAACAGTTGAATTTTCAATCAAATAATTACGTTTTTAACCACAAAAATAAATCTTTAACCAAAAAGAGAATTTTTTAAATCAAAAACATAGAATTTTCACAAAAATTTCAACCAAATAGTTGAAATTTTAATTTAAAAAGATAAATTTTTTAACAAAACATGGAATAGTTTAATTTTCATTGAAAACATTATTTTTTAATAAAAAAAACTTCTACAAAATAGCTGAAGTTTCTGCCAAAAAGTTGAATTTTTAACCCGAAAATATGAATGTTCAACAAGAAAGTTAATTTTCAATAAAAAATTTAAAAAAAAAATAGTTTTCAACCTAAAACAGAATTTTAAAACAAAATACAGGAATTTTGAACCAGATAGATGAACTTTCAATTAAGAAAATTAGTTTTCTACAAAAAAAATTTTTTTCAACAAAATACTTAAATTTTTAAACAAATAGTGGAATTGTTAAGCCAAACGGACGAGCTTTCTACAAAAATGTTGAATTTTCAATAAAATAATTACATTTTCAACCACAAAATAAATGTTCAGCCAAGAAAATTAATTTTCTGCTAAAAATAAAATTAATTTTCAACAAAATGTATAAATTTCTAACCAAAAAGTTGAAATTTCAAGCAAGGAAATTAATTTGTTTAAAGGAAAAAGATGAATTTTTTACAAAGTACATACATTTCTAACCAAATAGATTAATTTTCAACTAAAAAGATTAATTTTCTAGAAAAAAAAAGAATTCTCAATAAAATATATAAATTTTTTACCAAATGGTTGCATTTTCAAACAAGAATATTAATGTCTTAAATTAAATTAAATTTTTATTTTTTAACATTAAAATAGAAATTTCAACAAAATACATAAGTTTCTAACCAAATAGTGGAGTCTTTAACCAAGTAGATTAATTTTTTTTCAAAGAAGACGAATTTTCAACAAATTACATAAATTTTGAATCAAATCATAAAATTTTCAAACCAAAAACGCGAGCATTCTATAAAGCAGTTGTATTTTTCTGCTAAATAGTTTAAATTTCTACCAAATTTTTTAATTTGTAAGACAAAAGGACGAATTTTTTTATATAAAACAATACAATTGTTAATAAAAAAATATGAATTTTGAACAAAAAACTTTATTTTCAGACAAATAGTTAAATTTTCAGTGAAAAGTGTTAATTTGTAGCTTAAAAAAGCGAATTTTCAAGAAAGTATTTTAATTTTTAACGAAATAGATTATATTTTTACTAAAATTATGAATCTTCGACCAAAAAAATGAATTTTTAAGAAAGTAGTTTAAATTTCAATCAAGGAGTTGAATTTCAACATAAAAAAAAAATAAATTTTAAATAAAAAAATATAATATTTGTAATTTGAACAATACAAGATATTTATTTTTAAATAAAAATTAATTTAATTTTTCCAAAAAAGATTATTTTTCATCCAAACAATTGAAAATTAAAAAGTAACATTTTTAAATAAGAATGATCATCAAGCTTCGCAGTTTTCCACAATTCAAGGTTATGTTAGCGTTTTACACCAGAAATGGGCATTTTGAATCTGAAATTATTAGATTGTGAAGATGAAAATTTTTTCAAAAATTTACCTTTTTGGTTTTTTAAAAATGTTTTTTACACAAAAATCATTAGATTTCAAAGATTTATCATTTTTTAAAACAATTTTAGGTTATGCTAGCGTTTTACAATGAAAATTGGCATTTTAAAACCAAAATCATTTAAATTTGAATATGATTTAAATTCTTTTAACAATTTTCGATTATTTTAGTGCTTTTTGTCGGAAATTTGTATTTAAAAAATATATTTCTTAAAAGAAGATCACATATTTAACCATTTTAGGTTATGTTAGCGTTTTACACATTTTTAATAAAACATTACTAGATTTCGAAGATGAAATTTTTTTTCAAAAATTCGCGTTTTTCGTTTTTTTAAACGGTTTTGAAACAAAAATCATTGAATTTCAAAGGTTCATCATTTTTTTAAAACAATTTTAGGTTACGCTAGCGTTTCACAATGAAAATTGGCATGTTAAAACCAAAATCATTTAAATTTGAATATGATTTAAATGCTTTTAACAATTTTCGATGATGTCAATGTTTTTTTTTCGGAAATTTATTTAAAAAATATATATTTTTTAAAGAAGGTCACATATTTAACCATTTTAGGTTACGTTAGAGTTTTAAGCCCGAAACGAGTATTTTGAATTGAGAAATTATTAGATTTCGAAGATGAAAATTTTTTCAAAAATTTACGTTTTTGGTTTTTTGACGTTTTTGAAACAAAAATCATTAGATTTCAAAGGTTCATCATCTTTTTTTAAACAATTTTAGGTTACGTTAGCGTTTTACAATAAAAATTGGCATTTTAAAACAAAAATCATTTAAATTTAAATAATATTTAGATTCTTTTAACAATTTTCTATTATTTTTTTGCTTTTTGTCGGAAATTAGTATTTAAAAAATATGTATTTAAAAGAAAATTCAAATGTTCCTCATGAACATTTTTTCAAAAATTTATGTTTTTGGTTTCTTTTTAAACGTTTTTTAAACAACAATCGTTATATTTCAAAGTTTCATATTTTTTAAAACAATTTTAGGTTAGTTTAGTATTTTACAATAAAAATTGGCATTTTGAAACAAAAAAATTATAATTTTAATAATATTTAGGTCCTTTTAACAATTTTCGATTATGTTAGTGTTTTTTCTCGGAAATTGGTAAAAAGAAAATCAAGAAAGATTCACATGTTTAAACAATTTAAGGTTATGTTAGCTTTTTGCACCAAAATTGTATTTTTTATGCAAAAATTATTACTTTGTTTGAACAAGATTCAGAATATTAAAATTTTCTTATTTATTTTAGTTATATTTGATTTTTTATTAATTATTAGATTTCGAAGATGATTTTTTTTTAAATTTACGTTTTTGGTTTTTGGACGTTTTTGAAATAAAAATCATTAGATTTCAAAGGTTTATAATTTTTTAAAACAATTTTAGGTTTCTTTAGTGTTTTACAATAAAAATCGGCAAATAAAAAAAATATATAATAATTTGAATAATATTTAATAATTGGATTTATAATTCATCAATATTTTTAAATATTTAACTGATAAATTATGAATAATTTATAATATAAATAATATTTTATAATAAATTGTAATTATTAATCATATTTAGTGTTTTTTATCGGAAATTTGTATTTTTAATGCGAAAGAAAGATTCCAAAAAAGATTCACAAATTTTTAGAATTTAAGATTTCCAGTTATATTAACATTTTTTAGAAGCGATCGGTTATTTTAAAATAAAAATCATTAGATTTCGAGAAAGATTTACAATTCTGAACACTTTTCTCTTATTTATGTTCTTTTTCAGAAATTATTGTTATTTTTAATAAAAAAAAATATTAGAATTCAAAGAATATTTACAATTTTCAATAACTTCAGTTTCTGTTCGTGTTTCACCTGTCATTTTTAATTTTAGATAGAGAATCATTAGTCCTAAATTCCTTAATTTTTGTTTGAAATAATAAAATTTATCAGCTTATTCGTAATTTTTTAATAATTTTAGATTACGTTGAAATTGTACATAATTATTTTTGATTTTCAAACAGAAATTATTATAATTTGAACATAATTTATGATCAAATATTGAAAATATTGTTTTTGCTTTTATTTTCTATTGTGCTAGATAATAGGTACTATGAAGGAAGTAAATTTTGTATAAATATTTATTAATTTTAAAGATAAAAAATATATACGCGCGCGCTCAGCGCGCGTTTTTGTTTTCTAGTGTAGTAAAAATTTATTTTCTTTCCACAATAACTTTCTCTTTATGAACTTTATATTTTTCTTTAGATTGTTTTGTGATGGGATCGAGGCTAGTGATCATTTTAGACGATCTACTTTGGGTGCTGACCGACTCTCAATTAAAGGCTGCCCTCCACTTTATAGATTCCCTCGGAGGTTTAATCGAAAAGGCGACGATTCTGGAAAGAAAGACAAAAGCTGCTCGGAAGCTAGAGGTAAATTTAAATTCTAATGAAATTAAACTAAAGTTCTTTTCTGCCCAAAGAGATGAATTTTCCTGTAAAATTAGACGAGTTTTCCAAATTTAGTTAAATATTTAACTAAATCATACAATTTTTTCGCAGATAGTTGCATTTTTAACAAAAAGTTTACCTTTCAAATGAATTTATAACAGCATAGTTAAATTTTCTTTAAAAAAATATGTAAAATAGTGAAAATTTCCAAAAATAATTAGTTTTTCAACAAGATAATTGGATTTCTAACCATTTTCAGCATACCAAGATGTTTTTTTAATCAAATTTTTAAATTGTCACGACAGAGAGACCAATTTTTTTTTTTTTTTTAGAAAACACCTTTTTTACCCAACATTTTTTTCTAGCCAAAAAGACAAATTTTTAACAAAATATATGTATTTTCTACCAAATAGTTGAATTTTCAACAAACAAGAATTATTCTCTACTAAAAAAAGACTTTTCAACAAAATACATGAATTTTCTACGAAATAGTTGCATTTTTAACTTAAATAATATACAGGATAAAGTTTTGACCAAAGATGGAATAGTTACATTTTCAGATAAAAACTCTGATATAAAAATAGCTTTGAATAAAAAAGCAACTAATTTTTAACCAAATTTTCCATTAAAACGATGAATTTTGGACGAAGAAGATTAATCTTAAAAAAATGACGAATTTCTAACTTATCTAATATAAACGATAAATTTTTTACCAAACATGGAATAGGTAAATTTTCAGATAAAAAAATAATTTTTAACAAAAAAAATGAATTTTCAACAAAGTTTAAAAATTGTCAACTAAAAAAATGAATTTTCGAGCAAAAAGATTACCAAAAAAGATTAATTTTCAGCAAAATACACGAATTTTTAACAACATTATTTAATTTTAAGTTTTTAAAAATATTTTGCAAAGATTACCAAAGATTTCACAAAAATATGAACGATTTCCCCAAGATTTAACAAATATTCAAAAAATTTCAAAAATATTATCAAATATTTTTTATATACTTCAAATATTTTTCTGAAATTTCCAAAGATTTCAAGATTTAAAAAATATATTCCTAGATTTAAAATATATCAGAAACATTTCGTAAAGATTTGGACAGAATTAAAAAATTTCAAGATTATTTTTAATATTTTGCAAAGATTTCAGAAAGATTTTAAAAATATTTTAATGATTTTAAAGATTTCTCATAGATTTCAATAATTTCACAAACAATATCAGATATTTCAAAAATATTTTTACTATTTCGCAAAGATTTCCAAAGATTTTAGAAATATTTTAATGATTTCTCAAACATTTAAAAGATTTTGCAAAGATTTCACTAATTTCACAAATAATATCAATATTAAATATTATTTAAGATTTAAATGATTTTCTAAAGATTTCGAAGATTTCTAATATTTCACAAAGATTTCAGATAGGCTTGAAACATTGAAATTATATCACAAAAAATCCAGATCGATTGCAAAGAGTGCACAAAGATTTCAATGATTTCCCAAAGATTTCTCAAAGAATTCAATAATTTCACAAACATCAAATGTTTCCGTAATATTTCAGAAAGATTACAAAGATTTTAAAGATTTCACAAATATATCAATAATTTCACAAATAACATCAGATATTTCAAAAATATTTTAAATATTTCGAAAAGATTTTATGAAGATTTTAAAGATTCAAAAAGACTTTAATGTTTTTAATAATTTTACAAAAATATAGATTTATATATATAAAAATATTTCAATTGTTTTGAAAAGATCTCAAAGATTTCACAAATATTACAATAATTTCACAAATAATATTAATATCAAATAATATCTAAGATTTCAATGATTTTCTAAGGATTTCAAAGATTTATAATTTTTCACAAAGATTTCAGATAGGCTTAAAAGATTGGACTTATTTCACACAAATTTTAGATCGATTTCAAAAAGTGCACAAAGATTTCAATGATTTCCCAAAGATTTTAACAATTTCTCAAACAATATCAGATATTTTAAAAATATTTTGAATATTTCGCAAACATTTCAAAAGATTTTAGAAAGATTTTACAAAGATTTTAATGATTTCCCAAAGATTTCACAAAGATTTCAATAATTCCACTAACAATATAACATATTTTAAAAATATTTTGCATATCTCGCAAAAATTTCAGAAGGATTTGAATGATTTCCCAAAGATTTTACAAAGATTTAAATAATTTCACCAACAATATCAGATATTTAAAAAATATTTTAAGTATTTCGCAAAGATTTCCAAAGATTTCAGAAAGATTTTACAAAGATTTTAATGATTTCCCAAATATTTTACAAAGATTTCAATAATTTCACAAATAATATCAGATATTTCAAAAATATTTGTAATATTTCGCGAAAATTTCGAAAGATTTTAGAAAGATTCAAATGATTTCTCAAACATTTCAAAGATTTCGCAAAGATTTAAATAATTTTCACAAATAATATCAATATCAAATAATATCTAAGATTTCAAAGGTTTTCTAAGGATTTCAAAGATTTCCAATTTTTCACAAAGATTTCAGATAGGCTTGAAAGATTGAAATTATTTCACAAAAATTTCAGATCGATTTCAAAAAGTGCACAAAGATTTGAATGATTTCCGAAAGATTTCACAAAGATTTCAATAATTTCACAAACCATGCAAGATATTTCAAAAATATTTTGCATATTTCGCAGAGAGTTCCAAAGATTTCAGAAAGATTTGAATGATTTTCCTAAGATTTCACAAAGATTTTAATAATGTCACAAACAATATAAGATATTTCAAAAATATTTTTAATATTTCGCAAAAATTTCTAAAGATTTCAGAAATAATTTTACAAAGATTTCCAAAGATTTCAGAAAGACTTTACAAAGATTTTAATGATTTCTCAAACATTTGAAAGATTTCAAAAAAATTTCAATAATTTCACAAATAATTTCCAAAATTTTAATGATCTTCGAAGACTTTCAAATATTTTCAGTGTTTCACAAAAATATCAGATAGGGTTAAAAGATTTAAATTATTTCACAAAACTGTTAGATCGTTTTCAAAAAGTGCACAAAGATTTGAATGATTTCCCAAAGATTTCAGAAAGATTTTAATAATTTCACAAACAATATCAGATATTAGACAAATATTTTAAGTATTTCGTAAAGATTTTGGAAAGATTTTACAAAGATTTTAATGATTTCTCAAACATTTCAAAGATTTCACAAAGATTTCAATAATTTCACAAATAATATCCAACATTTCAATGATTTTCTAAGACTTTCAAAGATTTTCAATTTTTTATAAAGATTTCAGATAGGCTTAAAAGATTTAAATTATTTCCCAAAAATTTCAGATCGATTTCAAAAAGTGCACAAAGATTTCAATGATTTTCCAAAGATTTCACAAAGATTTTAATAATTTCATAAACAATATCAGATATTTGAAATATTTCGCAAAGATTTCACAAAGATTTGAATTATTTCCCAAAAATTTCATAAAGATTTCAATAATTTCTCAAATAATATAAAAGATTTCAATGATTTTCTAAGGATTTCAAAGATTTCCAATATTTCACTAAGATCTCAGATAGGCTCAAAAGATATGGATAAATTCAGCAAAATTTCGGATAGATTTCAAAAAGTGAACAAAGATTCAAAATTATTTCCCAAGAATTTGACAAAGATTTCATAAGGATTTCATAAAAATTTCATAAAGATTTCAGGTAGATTTGTGAAAAGATTCAAACGATCTGATGAATTTAATCATTCGATTTCAGAGGGTTGCAAATCAATACTTTGATATATTTCAGGTTATTTTTAAAAATTCCAAGGAAATTGTCATGTACTTTTTAAAAAGGCCAAGGCATTTAAAATTATTTCAAAGGATTTACAAAATCTAGTGTATTTTTTAGAATTCCAAGAAATTGTCAAGAGCTTTAAAAAGTTTCAGCGAATTTCTAAGAATTTGAGATATTTTAGGGTATTTTTAATAAATCCAAGGAATTTGCAAGTGCTTTAAAAAGTTCAAAAGGATTTAAAATGATTTCCAAGTATTTTAAGTGTTGTATTATATTTTAGAAGATACCAAGGAATTTTTAATAGATTTCATAGAATATTTATGATTTTAGAATATTTAAAAAAATTCCTCTAATTTTCAAGAACTTTTTTTTTTAAGTTCCAAGGGATTTCAAAGGATTTGAAATATCTTTGGGTACTTTTTTAAAATTTCAATCATTCGAAAAAATTCCAAAGAATTTGAATAATTGTATCGTATTTTTAGGAAATTCAAGAAATTTTCAAGAGCTTTAAAAAGGTCAAGAGATTTAAAAAGACTTTAAATCATTTGAAAATTTGTATGAAATTTTAATTTGATTTCAGTAATTTAAAGGGAGTTTCCATGGATGGGGAACGATTTTACAGGACTTATATGGTATTAGAATATTTTAAAAGACTCCAAGAGACTTTATCAAATTTTCGAGCATTTCAGTGATTTTAAGGGGGTTTCACGGTATTTTATTCCCAAGGTATTTTAATAAATTTTCCCGGATTTCAGGAAATATTAATTAAATTAAAAAAATTCAGGGGATTTTATAAAATTTTCAAAGATTAGAAGAGATTTTCAAATATTTTTTGCAATTTATCCTGAATACTTTCAAATTTGTTGTAAATCTCGAATTTTTGCAATTCTTTTGAATTCTTCTAGATTCACTTAATTTTACTCGATTCACTGGATTTTTTAAAAATTCTTATTAGTTTTTTTTAATGTACCTGAAGTATTTAAAAGTCACCTTGAATTCTAAAGATTGAATCAATTGAATAATTTCAAACTTGTATTTTTTGAAATTAAATAATTTATAATTAAAAGCTTGAAAGTACTAAAAATAGAATAATTTTGATGCAACATAGTGTAGTATTTTGATCTTAAATTTATAATCGTATAATTTTAAATCGAAAACGTCAATTTAAGCGTTTTTTTATTCCGTTTTTGATCATTTGGATTGAAATTTATTTAAAAATGTTTAATTTATCAAATTTAAATCCAATAAATGATTTAACAATTTTATGTTCGAATTGTCTGAAATTAATTAATTTAAAATTTGAACGTTTTTGAATTGAATAATTTGATACTTTAGGCTCTTAAAATTAAATGATTTTGGAATAAAAATTTTGGTACGGTTAAAAATGGAAACTGTTCGAAATTGAATTCTTTAAAAACAAAACCTTTTGAAAATAAATAATTATAGGTTGAGAAAAAAAAAGTCTTAATAGTTAAAAGGTTTTAAATTTAAAAACTGAACATTTGTAAATAAAAGCATATATCTTAATAGAAAAATTTCAAATTCAAGAATACAATTTTGAAAATAGTTTGAAATATAAATCCTTGCAAATTAAACAGAATTTAAATAGAAAAGATTTGAGTTTTGAAAAGAAAATGAGAAAAATTCATTCGACTTGTCAGTTATGCCTTTAAAAGAAAAAAAATTTATTTATTTAATCCGAGACCTGCGTGATTTATATTATAAATTTATTATTTAAAAAAAAATCGTGCCATTATTTTTGTACTATTTTTCAAAATTTATGCCGCTATAGATGTTACTTTTTTTAAACTCAGAAGTGAGTTTTTGCCCTGTAATCTGTATTCAGTTCATTTATTATTAAATTTATTTAGTTTGTATTTTTTTTTATTTCACAGGGATTACCAGAACACCAAGCACAAGTTTCTCAACAGACGAGATCAAAAAGTGCGAGTCATACACCAATTTCAAAAATATTCACTAGATATGATGTCGTCGAGACATCTTATCATTTTCTTTCTCAGAGAATCGATTTGCATCTCTGCGATGATCCTGGAGGTAAAAATCTTCAACTTACAAAAAAATTTAACGATTAAGAAATTAAATTTGGATTTTACTATGAAATTCTTGAAAATTAAAAAACAAGAATCTAAGAATGAAATTTGGACAATGTTTCCATTCAAGTTAAAAAAAAACAATGAGGAAAGAGAAAAGAAATAAAAGACAACCTCAATATATTATTTATCATTTTTTCCTCGTCTTTTTATTTTAATTTTTAAACTTTATTAATGAAATTCTTGAAAATGAAAAAAAGATCTAACCATTAAGTTTGGGCAAAACACTTTTTTTTATTTTAATTAAAAAATTTAACCGTGAAATTCTTGGAAATTAAAAAAAAATTAACTTTTAAATTTTGAAAACACACTCTTTAATTCTTTAATGTCTTTATTCAAGTTAAAAAAAAATCAATATAAAAAAAGAGAAAAGAAAAAGAAGGCAACCTCCAAATCCCATTCCTTTTTTCTAGTATTTTTTTATTAAATTCTTGGGAATAAAAGAAAATTTAATGATCAAATTCACACAATATGCTCGTAAATGTCTTTATTTAAGTTAAAAAATAGATTCAAATTTTAAAAAGAGAATGGAAAAAAAACTCAACCTCCAAAAACCTTTTCTTCTTTTTTTCTCTGGCCTTTTTATTATTTTTTCATTTTAAAATTTAAGTGCAGTATTTATAGAAATAAAGAAAACTGCAACAATAAAATTTGAAAAAAAAAATACTTTCAAGTCTTAATTAAAGTTAATAGAAACAAAATAAATCTTATTTTTTTCTCTCATGATTTTTTATTTTTACTTTGAAAAACTACGACATTCTTGGAAATCAAAAAATCTAACAATTGTGGGCAACATTCTCTTAAATGCCTTAATTCAAGAAAAAAAAAATAAATGAAAGAAGAAAATTATACCCATCTTAAGTCAGAGGTTTTCTTTTTAAATAAAATGATAAATATTTAAAAATTCTATCTGAAACATTTCAGAAGATTAAAAAAATTGCCAAACAAAAATCGGGAAAATTGTGAGGCAATTTTCTATTTTTCTTTATTTTATGAAAAATTTGAATAGTTTTTAAATATTTAGAAATTTTGAAAAGATTTTAAGAAATATATAATTTCAAGATTTCAGAAAACTTCGCAGTATATGCAGACTTTTTGGAAATTAAAACAAAAAAGAGCTTTTTAAGCATTTTGAAAGTCTTCAAGCGAATGAGCAATGTTTCTCTAGATTCCTAAGCAAATTTCAAATGATTTTTTGTTTTAAAAAATTAATTTTAAGAGATGGTTTCGAAAGATTTCAAAATATTTCCCAAATTTTCAGAAAAAAATCTGGAAGATTTAAGGGCAATTATTATTTTTCTTTAAATTTTAGGAAAAATTCGAACAATTTTTTAAGATATTCAGAACTCTTAAAAAGATTGAAAAAAGTTTAATTTCAAGATTTCAAAAAATGTCACAAAAAATGTAGATTTTTGACAATTTGGAGAAATATGCTTTTCAAGAACTTTAAATGGTTTTCTGTGAACACAAAATTATCTCTAGATTCCTAGAAAAATTTACAATTGCAAGACAACATTGAAAATTTTTCAAAACATTTCAAAATATTTCCAGAAACTATAAAAAAAAAATCTAGAAGATTTTAAGGCAATTAAATGTTTTGTTTTTGTTTTAGAAAATATTCGAATAATTTTCAAAGATATTTAGAAGTTGTAAAAAGATTTTAAAAAAAGTTTAATTTCAAGATTTCAAAAAATTTAACAAAAAATTTAGATTTTTGAAAATTTGGAAAAATGAGCTTCAGAGAATTTTGAAAGTTTTTCTGAGAACACAGTATTTTTCTAGATTCCTAGGCGAATTTATAATGCTTTTTGTTTTGAACAACTAAGTTTAAGAGAATATCTAAAAAGATTTAAAAACATTTTCAAATATTTCAAAAAAAAAGAAAAAAAATCTGGAAGATCTTAAAGCAATTAAATTTTTTTTTAATTTAGGAAAAATTTGACTTATTTAAAAAGATATTTAGAAGTTCCGAAAAGACTAAAAATAATTAAATTTCAAGATTTAAAAAATTTCGCAAAAAATGTAGATTTTTGAAAATTTTTTAAAATCAACTTTTCTGGGACTTTAAAAGGTTTTCTGAGAATAAAAAATCATCTCTATATTCCGAGGGAAATTAAAAATTTTTTTTTGTTTTGAAAAATTAATTTTAAGACAAAATTTGAAAAGATTTCAAAGCATTTCAAAATACGTTTTTTGATAACTTTTAGGAAAAATTAGAATAATTTTTAAAGATATTTAGAAGTTGTAAAAATATTTTAAAAAAAGTTTAATTTCAAGATTTCAACAAATTTAACAAAAATTGTAGATTTTTGAAAATTTTGAAAGGTCTTCTGAGAATACATTTTTTTCTAGATTCCTTGGAAAATGTAAAATTATTTGTAATTTCGAAAAACTGATTTTAAGAAAATATTTAAAAGGATTTCAAAATATTTCCAAAATTATGAGAAACAATGTGGAAGATTTTAAGGTAATATTTTTTTTCTTCAATTTTTTGAAAAATTTAAATAATATAAAAAAATATTAGAAGTTTTGAAAAGATTAAAAAAAAAAATTTAATTTAAAATTTCGAAAAATATTGTAGTAAATGTACATTTTTTAAAATTTGGAAAAAAATAATTTTCAAGAATTTTGAAAGGTTTTAAGAAAATAAACAAAATTTTGCTAGATTCCAAGGGAAAAAAAAGATTTTAAAACATTTCGAAAGATTTTCAAAATGTTCAAAAAATAATCTGGAAGATTTTAGGGCAATGTTTGAATTTTTGATAATTTTTTATAAGTTTTAGGAAACATTTGATTAAACTTAAAATTTTTAAACTTTCCAAGATTTCCGTAAATTTATCAAATATTCTAAAATTTCCTCGAAACTTCTGAAAGATCTCAATATCTTTTAAGCTGATTCGAATTTCTTCTAATAATTCTTAAAATCCTATAAAATGAACAAATTTTGTTAAAATTTTTTTCGATTTGAAATTCTAGTTTTTTTTTTTAATTTTTAAAGAATTTCTTGGTTAAAATTTAATGTTTACAAAGGAGTTTTTACAAAGAAAATATTTTCTTTTAGCGGGCAGGTCTCTGCATCCGGATTTGATGGACGGAGGAGCTCTTCAAATTTCCTTGGTGAAATTTCAAATTGATTACTACCCTTATCATTTAGCGATTGCTGACAGAAAACATTGGGCTCTTTACAAAGAAAGTTCAACTCCACACAGTCAGTGGCTCCAGCAATCTTTAAATGCTTTTAGGGGAAAATTTATGGATCTCATCGATTCTGGAAGGACGCAACACTCGCCTTTAACTCGAACCCAAGGGAACGCAAGTGGTAAATAAATTATTTCTAAAAATTATTTATTTTTCAAGCCTCCGATTCACGCCACTTTTCAAAAACTCTCATGAATTTTCATCAAAAAGGTTGAATTTTTAACAAAATTGTTGAATTTTCAACAAAAAAGGAGAACTTTTTACCAAGAAGATTAATTTTCAACCTAAAAATATGACTTTTCAACAAAAGAAGATAAATATTCATCCATAAAGTTGAATTTTCGAATTAAAATTTTTCCACAGCAAATGGAACAGTTACATTTTCAGTTGAAAAGTTAAATTTCAAAGATAAACATCGAATTTTCATCAGTATAGTTATATTTTTAATAAAAAAATTAATTTTCGACTTAACAGATGAGAATCTTTAAATGAAATAGTTAAATTTTTACTTGAAAAATAAATTTTTAACAAAAAACAATGATTTTTGTACAAAATATTTGAATCTGCAAACTAAAAAGATGAATTTTTAACAACACACTTGACTTTTCTACCAAAAATGATACTTATTAAAAAAATTGCTTAATTTTCAAGAAAGTAGGTTTATTTTCGACCAAACACATGAATTTTCAACCAAATAGTTGAACTTTGAATTAAAAACAGAATTTTCAAATCATGAATGGAATAGTTGCCTTTTTATTTTAAAAAAAATCATCTTAAGTGATTAACTTTTTACAAGAAAAAACAACAATATTTAACAAAATACATGAATTATCAACCAAGTAGTTAAAATTTCAAGTAAACAAGATACATTTTTTATTAAAAAAAATTGAATATTACAATTTGTAGTTAGAAAAATTAATTTGCAACAAAAAAAAAAGAATTTTTAATCGAAAAGACGAATTTTTGAATACAAAAGATTAAATTAATGAATTAAATTAAAAAAATTAAATGGAACAATTGCTTTTTTATTTTAAAAAAGTATTGTTTTACAAAAAAAATTATTGTTAACAAAATAGTCCAATTGTCTAACAAAGAGGTGAACTTTCAACTAAAGTGATTAACTTTTTACAAAAAAAAACAACAATATTTAACAAAATACATGAATTATTAACCAAATAGTTAAAATTTCACGTAAACAAGATACATTTTTTATAAAAAAAATGGAATATTACAATTTCTAGTTACAAAAATTAATTTGCAAAAAAAAATTCGTATGTTTTAGAAGAAATTTCATCTGTTTAATTTGAAAAATTTACTTGCTTTAGCAAAAATTACATTTTTATTGAAAGAAAATGCAACTAATTGGTTGAAAATTCAGAAATGTTTTTGAAAATTCATACTTTTTGTCTGGGAATTCTGTTGAAAATTCAACTATTTTGGAGAAAATTTACTATTTGTTTAAATTTAATATTTTGTCGTTTAAAATAGAACTAAAATTTTTTCTAGATGAAAAGTTAAGGTAAACAAAAATTTAATTAAAATTCTTTCTTGGATAAAAGTGAAACTATTTAGTTGAAAATTAAACAGATTTGATAAAAAGTCATAATTTTTTGTTTATAATTTTATTGTTTTATACAAAATTTAATTATTTATTATTTGGTAGGGAATGAAACTATTTTGTTAAAAATTCATCCTTTTTGGTTGAATTAAAAATTCGTCTTTTTGGATTTTAAATTCAATTTTTTTCATAAATACTTATTTTTTGTTTAAAAAAATTATATATTGATCTTGAAAAGTCGAATGGAATCTTTTTTGGATAAAAATTCACCTACTTTTTGAAGTTTTTTTTTCTAAATAAAAATTCATCTGTTTTAAGAGAATTTTCATCTTTTTGGAGAAAAAAAAACAACTATTTGGTAGAGAATTCAAAATTGTTGTTAAATTCATTCTTTTTTGTTAAAAATTCGACTATTTGGATTGAAAGTTCAATTTTTTTGTAGAAACTTTATCCTTGTTTACAATTTTTTTATTTTGATCGGGCAAAGTCAACTTTAATCTTTTTTAACAAAAAATTAATCTATTTTTTTGGAAATTCATACTTTTTTTTTGTTGAAAATTCTTCTATTTTGTTAAAATCTTAACTATTTAATAGAAAATTTACTTTTTGTTTAAATTTAATATTTTGTGGTTGAAAAGAAAACTGAAATGTCTCCTGGATGAAAAGTCAACTTTAAAAAAATTATGTTTTTAATTAAAAATTCTTCTGTTTTAAGAGAAATGTTATCTTTCTTAGATAAAAATGCAACTATTTGATTGAAAAATTATAATTTTTGTTTGAAAATTCTATTGGTTTGTTGAAAATTGAACTATTTCGTAGAAAATTTACTTTTTGTTTAAAATTTATATTTTATTGTTGAAAAATAAACTGAAATATTTTCCAAATGAAAGTTCAAGTTAAATTTTTTTTTCAAGTTCAGTTTTTTTAGTACGAATTTCATTTTTCTGGGATAAAAATGCAACTTTTTGGTAGATAATTCCTTAATTTTGTTAAAAATCCATCCTTTTTGGTGGGAAAAAATTCGTCTTTTTGGATTTAAAATTCAATTTTTTTCATAAATACTTATTTTTTGTTAAACAAATTAAATTTTGATCTTGAAAAGTCAACTGGAATCTTTCTTTGATGAACATTCAACTACTTAAAAAAATTTTTTTTTCTAAATGAAAATTTATTTGTTTTAAGAAAATTTTCATCTTTTTTAGTAGATTTATATTTTTATATTTTCAGTTGAAAATTAATCTCTTTGATTGAAAGTTAAACTACAATGTTAAAAGTTTTAATTTTGGATTGAAGGCTAAAAAAATGAAAATTTTTTAATGTAAATGTTTAGTCAAAAAGCCTTTTTTTGGTTTAGAATTATATTTTCGCCTGAAAATAAAATTTCCGTTCTTTTAAGATTGATCTTATTAAGTTAAAAATTCTTTTTTTTTGGTGAAAAAAAACATTTGCTTGCATTGAAATTTCATGTTTGTTGGTTAAAAATGCATCAGTTTCGTGGAAACTTATTTTTTTGCATGAAAAGTCATATTTTTGGTTCGAAAATTCGTCTTTTGGATTGAAGGTTCAACAATCTAGATAAACTTTTATTTCTTTCTTGAATGAACAATCTTTATTTTTTTGAAAATTCGTTTTTGTAGTTTTCAAATTCTTTTTCTTGTCTATAAATTTCGTCTCTGTCGATTTAAATATAAACTATGACACTTTTTTTGTTGAAAATTTATTTTTTTAGAGTTAACATTCAACCATTATGTTAAAAATTTAATCTTTCTTTTTAATTTAAGTATTTTGTTAAAAAGTCATCTTTTATAGTAAAAACGACATTTTTTGTTAAAAATAAATTCGAAAATTCTTTTTAAGAATTTTGAAAGGTTTTAAGAGGATAAACAATGTTTCTCTAGATTCCTAAAAAAATTACAAATAATTTTTTGATTTGAAAAATTAATTTTAACAGAAGATTTCGAAAGATTTAAATATATTTTCCAAATTAAAAAAAAAAACAATCTGGAAGATTTAAGGGCAATTATTATTTGTCTTTAAATTTTAGGAAAAATTTAAACAATTTTTTAGGATATTCACAAGTTTTAAAAAGATTTTAAAAAACTTTAATACAAAGATTTAAAAAAAATTTCACAAAAAATGTAGTTTTTAAACAACTTTTAAAAATAAGCTTTTTGAGAATACTATTGTAAAAACTAAGGTTAAGATAAAATTTAAAAAGATTCAAAGCATTTAAAAATATTTCGGAAATTGTAAAAAAAAATCTGGAAGATTTGAAGGCATTTATTTATTTTTTTTAATTTTAGAAAAAATTGAATAATTTTCAAAGATATTTAGAAGTTGTAAAAAGATTTTTAAAGAAAGTTTAATTTCAAGATTTCAAAAAATTGCACAAAAGTGCAGGTTTTAAAATTTTTGAAAAATAAGCTTTTAGGGAATTTAGAAAGGTCTTATGAGAATAAAAAAAACTTCTCTAGATTCCGAGGAGATTTTACAATACTTTTTGTTTTGAAAAACTAAGTTTAAGAAATAATTTGAAAAGATTTTTAAATATTTTCAAATTTTTTAAAAGAATCTGGAAGATTTTGAGTCTATTTTTTAAATTTTTTATTCAATATTACGAAAATTATGAAATATATTTTGAAGTTTCGAAAAGATTAAAAATAATTTAATTTCAAGATTTGAAAAAATGTCACAAAAAAATGTATATTTTTGAAAATTTGGATAAATAATGTTTTCAAGTACTTTAAATGGTTTTCTGTGAATACAAAACTTTCTCTAGATTCCTAAATTAATTTAAAATTAGTTTTTGTTTTGAAAAATTAATTTTAAGACAAGATTTGAAAAGATTTCAAAATATTTCCAAAAAATAAAAATCTGGAAGATTTTAAGGCAATTTAATTTTTTGTTTTTGTTTTAGGAAAAATTCGAAAAAAGTTAAATTTCAAGATTTCAAAAACTTTAACAAAAAATTTAGATTTTTGAAAATTTTGAAAGATTTTCTAAAATAAAGTTTTTTTCTAGATTCCTAGGAGAATTTAAAATTATGTTTGTTTTGAAAAACTGAGTTTAAGAGAATTTTAAAAAGATTTGAAAGCATTTTTGAATATTTCAAAAATTCTAAAAAAAATCTGGAACATTTCAAAGCAATTAATTTTTATTTTTGAAAAATTCGAATTATTTTCAAAGATATTTAGAAGTTTCGAAAAGATTTAAAAAAATTAATTCCATGATTTTAAAAAATGTCACAAAAAATGTAGATTTTTGAAAATTTTGAGAAATCAGCTGTTCAAGATTTTCTGAGAATAAAATATCTTCTAGATTCCAAGGAAATTTTTAAATTATTTTTTGTTTCGAAAAATTAAATTTAAGACAAAATTTGAACAGATTTCAAAATATTTCCAAAAACTATCAACAAAAATCTGAAAGATTTTAAGGCAATTAAATTTTTTGAAAACTTTTAGGAAAAATTAGAATAATTTTTAAAGATATTTAGAAGTTGTAAATATATTTTAAAAAAGTTTAATTTTATGATTTCAACAAATTTAACAACAAAAACGTAGATTTTTTTTTTAATTTGGAAAAATGAATTTTTTTTTGAAAATTTTGAAAGATTTTCTGAGAATACAGTTTTTTTTTCTAGATTCCGAGGAGAATTTAAAATGCTTTTTATTTTGAAAAACTATGTTTAAGAGAATAATTAAAAAGGCTCTAGATAAAAAAAATTCTCTAGATTCCGAGGAGATTTTAGAAAGCTTTTCGATGGAAAATTCAACCATTGCGTTAAAAATTTAATGATTTTGTTGAAAATTCAAGTATTTTGTTAAAAAGCATTCTTTTATATTAGAAAAAACATTTTTTCTTTAAAATAAATTGACAGGTTGGCCCGCTGGACCAGGAAATCTGGAAAATCGGGAATTTTACAAAATTTTTAGAATAACTTTGATTTCAACCGTTTTTAAATAATTTCCTGATTTGTGATTTTTATAAATTATTATATCATTTAGTTTACAATGCTTAATTCAAAAACCTTTCACTTTAAAAGTTTTTTATTTTAGTTTTTTAATTTTTATGCATATATTTTAATTTAAAGAATTTTAAAATGCAGATTTTAAAGGTTAAAAAAAAATAAAAAATTAGAAGTTTTTAAAATCGAAGATTTTTTTAATAAAATAAAGGGTGGTCGCCGGTCTGGGAAACCGGGAATTTTACGAATGTTGAAAATTAAAATCTGCCCAAGTTCGATTTTAATAGTTTTTAAAACAATTAAAGTACAGTTTTGAGGATTTAAACCATTAAAAATTAAAAGCATTTGAAGTTGAAAATTTTGAAAAAAAACTGATTTATTTTATCAACTGTAAATATAAATAAATCAATTATTTTTTAAATGAATAATTGATTTGACCAAACAATTCTAGATCCGTTTAAAATTTGAGAATTTCCAGATTGTAACTGTTTCAATCCGAAAGTCTTGATAAGAATTGAAATTAATATATCTTTTATTCCGATAATGTTATTTTTAAATAAAAATTTTTATCATTTATCAATAACATATTTTTTATTCCGAGTTTCAGGTGTTCTTTTATATATTTTTTTGTATTAAATTTAATAAATAAATTTATTAATACATTATTTCTATTAAATTTTTCAATCATTAAAATGTGTAAACTTGCGTTTTACTATTTTCAACTTAAAAATAAATCCATAATAATATAGTCATAATTTAAGGTTTTTATTAAATTAAAAATATTGTGAGTCTAAATTATTTAATTATTATCCCATTTTTTTAGAACTTCTAAATATATTTTTTAATTAATCGAAATTTTCCTACAATTTTTGAGAATCCAGAAAAGTAAATAAAATCCTTAAAATCATTCATGTTCTTCTCTGATCATTTTTTAAATATCTTAAAATCTTCTTAAACTTTCAGTTACAATAATTTTTCAAAGTGAAAAATCATTTTCAATTTTCCTAAGAATTTAAAGAAAATTGTTATTTTTTAGTATTCTTTCACAATTCTTAAAAAAATTCTAAATTTTTTATTTGAAATCTGTAAAAATCTAAATTTTATTTTACATTCGGCTGTAAGTATTTGGAATTATTTCAAGTTCTAAATTTAATTCGAATCTTTTTAAAACTTCTAAATACATCTTAATATTATTCTAATATTTTTACAAATAATAAGTTTTCTATTGTTGCTGATAAATTCAAATTTTTTTTAGAATTTGCAGGATTTTCTAGAAGTTATAGAAAAAATTCAAAAATGATTTTGAATTCAGAAAAATTTAAAACCACTTCTAGATTTTTAAGATTTTGAAATAAAATTTTAAAGCTTTTGAAGGATACCTAGACTATTTAAAATTAAAATAATTTAACTTCTAATTACAGAAATGTTAAGTTGAAAAAATTATTTTCAATTTTTAATGTGTATAACTTAAAATTACTTAAAATAATAAAATGTAAAAAATTTTCAAGTTCATTGATTGATTTGTTTATTTAGACTGTTGTAAATGTTAACGTGGATTTACATTTTTGGACCTTAATCTGAATCTTTAGACTCTATAATTTATAAAAGTTTTAAATTTTGCAGTTTATTTGAATTTCATTAAACATTGTTTAATTGAAAAGTGTTAGTACCTTCCATTTAACAAGTCTAAATTTTTGAGCATTTAAATAAAAAATTTTTAATTGAAAAATGTTAAACTTCAATTTTAAAAGTTTAGAATTCAAGTGTTTAAATTTGAATTCTTTAATTTTTTGTTTATTGTTTATTACTCTCTATGTGGAAAAATTTTTAGAATATAGTTTGATTTTTTAAATTTCATTGGCCGTGAAAAATGTTTGCGAACCGGGAAAAAACCGGAAATTTTTTTCTTCGATTAAAACGGCCACCCTGTTTAATAAATTCAAAAAAAATTCAACTCGTATTTGAAATACTGTTTTATTCCGTTTATAAAAGATTCCATGTTAAGAACATGACAGGATTAAAACTTAATTTCTGAATTTAAAAAAATGCAGAAAGCAGTGCAAAATCGAGTGGTGACGAATCGGACAAACCTTCTCTCCAAAGTTCAGGCTCCCAGGACAGAAAACCTTCTACTCAACCCAGTGGCAACCCAGTGAAAAATCACGTTCTTGAGCAATTGGCGAAACTCATGACGACCTGTATCGTAATTCGAATCGATGATTTCACTCTCTATAAAGTTACAACTTCGACTCGGAAGCCCACGCCAAAGGAATTCGTTTCAGGTAATTTTTCTTCTGAGCTTCTTGAATTGAATGAATAAAATAATTAATTATTTAAATTAATCGAGGATTCTCGAAGAGGATTTGATTGTGTGATATGGTCAATAATTTCTTTACCTATTGCATAGCTCAATCGAGGAAGAAGCATACAGCAGGTACAGGAAAATGTAGAATTAGTGTGCTTGCTAGATGTGTCGCAGAAGTTTCAGAATTTTAAGTAAAATTTCGAGAGACTTCTGTAAACTTTGGAACTGAAATTTTCTACTTTTCCTACGAGAAACATGTTTTTTTACGATTAAAAATCGGTACAATATGCAGGGCCTAAAATAAAAAAATAAAATATAAAAAATAAAAAAATAAAATGAAAAAAGATAAAATTGTCTTCAATTATCAGGGGGCGTCCAAAATGTTGAATTTTCAAGACAAAAAAAACTTTCAAGTAAATAATGCAATTTAAAATCAAATGGTTGAATTTTTAGGCCAGAGAAGATCAATTTTTAATCAAAAATTCAGTAGCTAAATTCTGATTTAAAAAATTAATTTCTTAAAAAGTGAACGAGTTTCTACAAAAGAGTTTAATTTAAAGCTTAAAATGCTATTTTTGACCAAAGGTTGTAATAATTGATAATAAAAAAATTTATTTTAAATAAAAAATAGTTGGTTACAACCGACAAAAAACGAACTTTCAACAAAATACTTGAATTCACAACAAAAACAGATTAATTTTCAATCATACCTTTGTATTTTTAAACTAGAAAATATCCATTTTTAACAAAAAATGGAATAGTTAAACTCTCATTGACAAAATTAATTTTCGATAATTAATAAACGAATTTTGTACAAAACAGTTGAATTTTTAACTTAAAAATACTCATTTTTACTAAAAACATTCTTATAATTGATAGTGAAAGCAAAAAAGATTTTAATTTTAAATAAAAAACGGTTAATATAACCAAAAAAGACGAATTGCGAACAAAAATACCTAAATTTTCTACCAGAAAAGAAGAGCATCGAACAAAATGCATTAATTTTTAACGAAATAGTTTAATAATTTAACTATTCCATTTTTATTCAAAGATTCAACTATTTCGTTGAAATTTCTTATATTTTGTGAAAAATTCAAATTTTTTTCTATAAAATTGATCTTTTTGGTTAAACATTCAACTTTTTTGGTTCAAAATGATTTATTTTTTGTTAAATTCAATTGTTTTGTATTTTGAAATCTTGTTTAGTGAAAAACTATTTGTTGTTTTGATTAAAAATTGAATTTTGTAGTTGAAAATTGAACTATTTAATTTAAATTTTATGTATTATGTTGAAAGTCCGTCTTTTTGTTAAAAAATTAATCTTTTTGTTCAAAACTTCAACTGTTTGGGTTAAGATTTATAATCTTAGTTGAAAAAAATCATCACTTTAGTTCAAAATTAGTTATTTTTAAAATGTCTTGAACGTAAAATTGAACTATTTTATTTGACTGAAAAATTCTGTAGTTTACACAAAATCCTTCTTTTTTTTGTATACAAATTAATTTTTGACTGAAAGCTTAACTATTCTATTCGGCCGAAAATTCATGTATTTTGTTGATAATTCAATTTTGTTCTTGAAAATTATTCTGTTTTGCTTGAGGATTCAACTATTTTGTTTACAATTATTTTGTTTAAAATTATTTTGTTTATTAATTTTAACTGTTTTTTATTTTTAATTTAAATATTATTTGGTGAAAAGTTGAGAATTCAACTACGTCTTTAAAAGTTAAACCATTTAATTAAAAATTCTTTCTTATTTTGGCTGAAAATTAATCTTTTCAACTGAAAATTCAACTATTGCATCTTTGGTTGAACATTTAAGTTTTTAGTTGAAAATTGAATTTAAGATTTTTAATTGTAGTTGAAAAATAATGTCTTAAAATAAAAATTCTTGCTTTCTTGGTTGAAAATGAATTTTTTTCAACTGAAAATTTAACTTTCTATTAGGTAGAAAATTAATTTATTTGTTCGAAAATCCATCTGGGTGGTAGAAAATAACTGTGTTTTGGACGAGGATTCAACTATTTTGTTAACAATTTTTACTTTTTTTTTAATTCAATTATTTTGTCTTTTTAAATTAAAATCTTTTTTTGTTTTTATTTGAAAGGATGAAAATTCGAATATTTAGTTAAAAATTCGTTTTTTTGTTTGTATCAAAATTAATTTTTTTAACTGAAAATTTAACTATTCCATCTTATGTTGAAAATTAATTTTTTTTGGTTGAAAGTTCAAGCATTTGGTTGAAATTCTATGTATTTTGTTGAAAATTAATTATGTTTTGGTTGAGGATTCAACTATTTTTTGGAATTTTTGCTTGTTATTATTGCATTCAACTGTTTTGTATTTTAAATTAAAATATTTGTGGGGTGAAAGGTTGAAATTTTAAGTATTTCGTTTAAAGTTGAACAATTTTATTAAAAATTTGTTGTTTTTTTGTTTGAAAATTATTTTTATTGCCGAAATTTAAGTATTCCATCTTGGGTAGAAAATTTAATTGTTTTAGTTAAAAATTCAACTTTTTGGTTAAAGATTTATAATTGTAGGAGAAAAATCATCTCTTAAATTAAAAATTTGTGATTTTTTGTTAAAAATTAATTTCTTGAACAGAAAATTTAACTATTTTATTTGATCGAAAATTTAACTGTGTGGCTGAAAATGATTTTAGTATGGTTGAGGATTCAACTATTTTCTTTATATTTTTTTAAAAATCAACTCTTTTGTATTTAAAATTAAAATTTTTGTTTGTTGAAAGGTTGAAAATTCAATTATGTCGTTGAGTGTTGAATTATTTCGTTAAAAATTCGTTGTTTTTTGTTGGAAAATAATCTTTTTAAATTAAAATTGAACTATTCCGTCTAAAGTTGGAAATTCATTTTTTTTAGTTGTAAATTCAGTTATTTAGTTAAAATTATATGTATTTTGTTGGAAATTCGTCTTTTTTATAAAAAATTAATCTCTTTGGTTCAAAATTCAAATTTTATTGTGAAAGTTTATCTTTTTCGGTTTAAAATTCAACTAAGTGGTTCAAAGTTTAAATATTTTGTTACAAATTTATTTTTATTGTTGAAGATTAATCTTTTTAATTTAAAATGCATTTTTTTAGAAAGTAACTATTTTGTTAAATGTTGTGTTCTTTTCTTGGTTAAAAATTTTCTTTCCACTGCTCGAAAATGTAACTAATCCATTTTTGTTTAAATATTAATCCTTTTTAGTTAAATATTCAACTATTTGGTTGAAAATTCAAGTGCTTTATTGAAAATTCACCTTTTTAATGATTAAACAAAAATTAACAAGAAAAAACAGAACAAAAAATAAAAATGATTGACTTTAATGCCAATTGATAAAATTTACTTTTACTGAAGAAATCAAAACCCTTCTAAGATAAAAATTGGATTATTTGGTTGAAAATTCATATTTTTGGGTTAAAAATTCAACTGTTTTATTAAAAATTCGTCCTTTTGGTTCATAAAGTCATTTCTTTTGGATGAAATTTAATCTTTCATGGTCAAAAATTCAGCTGAAAATGTATTTTTTTTGATAATTTAACTATTTTGTTAAAAGTTCTTTTCTTTGGTTGAAAATTAATTAATTTTGTTGAAAATTCAATTAATTTAGTAGAAAATGAATCTTTTCTGGTTAAAAATGCAAATGTTTTTTTGAAAATTATTTTACTTGGTTGAGAATTCATCCATTTTTTATAAAATTGATCTTTTTTTGTGGAGTTTAAAAGTGAATCATTTTAATTAGAAATGCATTTTTTTTGGAAATGTAACTATTTTGTTAAAAGTTTTTTTTTATGATAATTAATTTTCTAACTGCGCGAAAATTGAAATAATCCATTTTTGGTTAAATATTGATCTTTTTTAGTTAAATACTCAACTATTTAGTTGAAAGTTCACCTTTTTAATCATTAAAAAAAATTTTAAGTCAAAAACAGAACTAAAAATTTAAATTATGAACTCAAATGCCAATTAATAAAATATTCTTTTTCTAAATAAATCACAGTCTTTTCTAGTTAAAAATTTAACTTTTTGTTGAAAATTCATGTTTTTGGGTTCAAAATTAAGCATTTTTATTAAAAATTCGTCCTTTTGGTTTATAAATTCATTTCTTTTGGATGAAATTTAATCTTTTGTGATCAAAAATGCAATTTTTTGGTTAAAAATTAATCTATTTTGCTTGGTGGTTTAACTATTTAGTTAGGATTAGAAATTTTCTTTGAAGATTTAAAATTAATCTATTTGGTTGAGGATTCAACCATTTTCTATAAAATTCGTTTTTTTAAATTGAAAAGTTAATTATTTAGTTAAAAATTATTTTTTTATGAAAATTAATATTTTTAACTGAAAATGTAACTATTCCATCTTTGGCTAAAAAATATATTTTTTTTTTTTAGTTGAAAATTGATCATTTGGGTAGAAAATATTGTTGGTTAAAAATTAAATTATTTTGTTGAAATTGGATCTATTTTGTTGAAACTGCAATACCTTTACATGCAATTTTCTGAATTTGAAACGTTTTAAATTGAATTTAATATTTTACACAATTAATAATTTAATTTAAAAGAATTTCTTCCCCTATTTTCTTTAGAAATTGATGCAGTTTAAAAAATGAATGTTTAACTTCCTCTTGTTCCTAAATTAAACAAATGTAAGCCCTGCTAAAAGTACTTTCCCTACAAGAAAGATTTTTGGTACGATTGAAATTTGTTGTTACGATATGCATTGTTTTCTGTGACGGAAAGATCATTTGTTTTTCGTATCACTTGCCACGAATCACACAGCATGTTGGTAATTTTTTTTTTTCATTTTCAGAAATCAAATAAAATTTTTCTGTTTGTTTAGGCGACAAAGACAGATTTTGTCTTCCGGAGGATGTGAATATTTTACACGCAGAATTTACCTACTATTATTATCCAGGAGATATTACATTTCCTTGTAAGTTTCGCCTTTTTCATTATTTTATAATAAAAAAATATTCGAATTCAAGATTTTATGAAATTTTCTGTTTTTTTTTGTTTAGTGCCTCCACCGAAATTTTACGTACAACTAAATCCCATCCAAGTGAATTTTGATACCTGTTCTTGTCTCTGGTTCAACTCCTTTCTCCTAAATCTTTATCATTCCTTGTTGGGTAATGGAAACAAAACTTCATCAAACACTGCGAATTTGATGTATTTCGATGTTAAAATCGAAGCGATTCTCCCGAGGGTAAGTGGAATTAAAGTTTTTTAAATAATTAAATTCCTTTAAATAAAATTAATTTAGATACCAAACTTAATTCAATGTGAAACGATTTAAATTCCTAAAAGTTGAATTTTTAATGAAATTTCTGAATTTTTAAACTGCATAGATTAATTTTGAACCAAGAAGAATAATTTTTTCCCAAAAGGTGAATTTTCAACAAAATAATTTTATTTTTAACCAATAAAACAATGAATTTGTTACGAAATATTTTAACTTTCAACCACATAGTTGAATTTTCAACCAAAAAAATATTTTTATTAAAAATTCAAAACAGTTGAATTAAAAAATTTCCAATCAAATATATGAATTTTCTAACAAATAGTTGGATTTTCAACTCATAAAGGATAACTTTTCAGAAAAAAAAGGGAATAGTTAAATTTTCAGTTATTAACTTTAACAGCAAAATTTTTAAACACATCGTTCAATTATAAAACTAAACAAATTATTTGAACTAAATTGTTGAGTTGTTAGGCATAAAAGACCAATTGTCTACAAAAATATTGAATTCTTAACTAAGAAATATGATAAAAAAAAGAAGTTTATTTACTGCTAAATAGTTGAATTTTCAACTAAAATTATGAATCTTCAAACAAAGAAGATTTAAATCTGAAACAAAAAGCAGTTGAATTTAACAAGCAAGACGAATTTTAAACAAAATAGTGAAATCCTCCACAGAAATAGAATTTTTTTAAACATATCGGTTGCATTTTTAACCAAAAATAATGAATTTTCAACAGAAAAGATGAATTTTCTGTCAAAAGAGATGAATTTTCAATAAAATATATGAATTTTCTACTAATTAGTTAAATTTTCAACTAGAGAAGATCAATTATCAATTTAAAATATAAATACTTTTCAAAGAATGGAATAATTACATTTTTAGTTTAGAAAATTAATTTAAAGTTAAAAAAAATCGTTTTCAACCTAAAAAACGAGTTTTTAACCAAATATTTCAATTTTCAACCAGAGACGAATTTTCAACTAAAAAAATTAATTTTCAACAAAACAGTTATATTTGTGATCAAAGAATTGAATATTCAACAAAATACATGAATTTTCATCTAAAAAAAATATGTTTTGGGCCAAATAGTTGAATTTTTATCTAAAATTATGGATCTTCAAACAAAAAAGAATAAATTTGAAATAAAAAGCAGTGGAATTTAACAAACAAGACGAATTTTCAACAAAATAGTGGAGTCCTCCACAAAAACAGAATTGTTTTTAACGAAACAGTTGCATTTTTAATAAAAAATAACGAATTTTAAACCAAAAAGATTAATTTTCTGTCAAAAATGACGAATTTTCAAAAAAATACGTGAATTTTTTACCAAATATTTGTATTTTCAACTAGAAAAGATCAATTTAAAATATCAATATTCAACAAAAAATGGAATAATTACATTTTTAGTTTTAAAAATTAATTTACAGTTTAAACAAGAAAATCATTTTCAATCTAAAAAACGAGTTTCTAACAAAATACTTCAATTTTCAACTATAAAATTTAATTTTCAACAAAACAGTTAAAGTTGCAATCACAGAATTAAATATTTAACAACATACGTGAATTTTCACATAAAAAAATATGTTCTGAACAAAAAAAATTGAATTTTCAACCAGATATTTGAATTTTCAGTCAAAAAGATGGCTTTTTTAAATTAAAAAGATTAATTTGCTGTCAAAAAAGATGAAATTTTCAACTAAACATACATATTCTGAATAAAAAAGTTGAAATTTCAAGTATATCAGATTAATTTTCAACCAAAAATGGAATAGTTAATTTCTCAGATAAAAGAAAATAATTTTCAGCATAAAAAAAACGAATTCTTAACAAAATAATTCAATTTTCAACCAGAGCCGAATTTTCAATTCAAAAATTTAATTTTCATTAAAACAGTTAAAGTTGCAATCAAAGAATTAAATATTCAACAACATACACGAATTTTCACATATAAAAAATATGTTTTGACCAAAAATAAGAGGGAATTTTCAACAAAATATTTGAATTTTCAGTCAAAAAGATGGTTTTTTTAATTGAAAAGATTAATTTTCTGTCAAAAAAGATATATACTAAACGAAATAGTTCAATTTTCAACTAAAAAGGATATATTTTGAACCAAATAGTTGAGTTTTTAACTAAGACAGATTAGTTTTCAACCAAAAATGGACATTTTCATTTAAAGAATAATAATTTTCAACCAAAAGACGAATTTTCAAAGAATAATTAAATTTTTAAACATAATAGTTGAATTTCCAATCAAAGAATTGAATTCTCAAAGTAAAATTATTTATCGTTTACATTTTTTTTTAAAGATTTTGAATTTTTAACACAAAAAAACGCGTTTTTAACATAATAGTTGAATTTTCAGGAATAGATGAATCTTCAGCCAAAAAGAAAATTAATTTTCATAAAAAGAGGTCAACATTGAACCAAATCGTGGAATTTTCAATCAAAAAATAGAAAAATGATAAAAAAAAAAAAGAATTTTCAAAGAAAGAATTCACTTTTAAACTAGCGATAAATCTTCAAAAACAATACAAAAAATTTCAACAAAAGGGTTTAACATTCAACCGAAATTATGGATTTTTTAACTTAAAAGATTATCTTTTAGCCAAAAAGAATTTTCAACAAAATAATTAAATTTTCAATGAAAGAATTGAATTTTCAAAGTAAAATTATGTATCAACAATGTATTTTAAAGAAAAGAATTTAACATTCAACCAGACATTTGAATTAAAAAAAAAACAAAACAAAAAGAGTTTATCAAAAACCAAAAAAGATGAATTTTCAAATTTCAATCAATTAGTTGAATTTTTAACTACAAAGACGAATTATTTTTAAAAAAGTTGAATTTTCAACTAAAAAAGGAAACATTTTCAACGAAATAGTTCAATTTTTAAATAAAAAAGAATAAATTTTCAGCCAAAAAAGGAATAATTCAATTTTTAATCAAAGATAAATCTTCAAAAAAAATTGTTAATAATTTTGTTTTATTTTCAACAAGGGTTATTTACACCAGATTTTAAAGATTTTAAACAATTTCAAAAGATTTCAATAATTTTTAGATCCAAATGATTTCAATTATTTCAAACGAACACAAAAGATTCTACAAACAAAGATTAAAGAAACATTTCACAAATATTTGAAAATATTCAAAATATTTTACCAAATTTTAAAAGATTTCAAATGAATACAAAAGATTTCACAAATATTAAAAAAAATTCATAAAGATTTTAAATCCAAAAATGAAAAAAAAATTAAACATTGAAGTTTTTAAACGATGTCAAATTTGTTTAGAGGATTTCAAAATATTTCAAGGATTTAACAAAGATTTCAAATATTTCAAAACATTTCACAAAGATTGCAAGGATTTCAAGGGTTTTAGAAAAATTCGAAAACATGTCATATATCTTAATGATTTTAAATGAATACAAAAGGTTTCACAAATATTTTAAAGATTTCATAAAAATTTCAAAAATGTTTAAAAGATGGTTTTTTAAATTAAAAAGATTAATTTTCTGTCAAAAAGATGAATTTGCAACTAAAAAAAAATATTTTAAATCAAATAGTGGAATTTTCAAGTATATCAGATTACTTTTCAACCAAAACTGGAATAGTTCAATTTTTAGATTTAAGAAAATAATTTTCAAAATAAAAAAAACGAATTTTCAACAAAATAATTCAATTTTCAACCAGAGAAGAATTCTCAACTAAAAAATTTAATTTTCAACAAAACAGTTAAAGTTGCAATCAATATTCACTAACATACATGTATTTTCACATAAAAAATATATTTGTTTCACAAATATTTTAAAGATTTCATAAAAGTTTCAGAAAGGTTTAAAAATTTTAAAGATTTTAAATAATTTCAGATTTGTTCAGAAGATTTCCAAAAATTTCACAAAGCTTTTATAAATAAATTAAAACATTTTACAAAGATTTTTCAAGGAATTCAAGATTTTAACCAATTTTAAATAGATTTCAAAATATTTCAAAAATATTTTAAAGAATTCGAATGAATACAAAAGATTTCAGAAAGATTTCACAAATGTTTTAAAAGATTTTCCAATGATTTCCAATATTTTAATGATTTCAAACGAATATAAAAGATTTCACAAATATTTTACAGCTTCCATAAGGAATTCTAAAGAATTCAAGAATTTCAAACATTTTAAAGGAATTCACATTTTTTAGAAAACATTTGTAAATATTTTACAAAGGTTTCAAACATTGCCGTAATTTCAAATAAATACAGAAAAAGATGTAAATGATTTCAGAATATTTCAAAGATTTTAAACAATTTCAAAATGTTTCAAGAAATTTAAAAAGATTTCTAAAGATTTGAAAAATTTCACAAAGGTTTCAAATCTTCCAGTAATTTAAAATAAATAAAAAAAGATATAAAATAATTTAGAACATTTCAAAGGCTTTAAGCAATTTGAAAAGGTTTCAAGAAATTTGAAAAGGTTTTAAATTATTTTAATGATTTCAAATGAGAACACATAGGTTTTCACAAACAAAGATTAAAGAAAGATTTCACAAAAATAAAAAAAATTTCATAAAGATTTCAAGGTATTCAAGGAGTTTGAAGATTTCAAATATTTTACAACATTTTTTAAAGATGTGAAAAGATTTCACAAAGATTTGAAAGATTTTACAAAGATTTCGAGCATTTCACAAATATTTTGAAGAGATTTTACCAATTTTTCACACAAATTTCATCAAAGATTTTTAATATTGTAATAATTGCAAACGAAAACAAAAGATTTCAGAAATATTTTAAAGAATCCATTAAGGATTTAAAAAGAATTCAAGAATTCCAAAGGTTTTAAACGAGTTTAGATTTTTTTAGAAATTTTTCTAATGTTTCATAAAGGTTTCAAATATTGCGGTAATTTCAAATAAATACAAAAAATATATCAAAGATTTCGGAACATTTCAAAGGCTTTAAGCAATTTGAAAATATTTGAAAATATTTCAGTGATTTTAAAACGAACAGAAAAGTTTTAACAAACAAAGATTAAAGAAAGATTTCACAAAAAATTAAAAAAGGTTTCAAGAAATTTGAAAAGGTTTCAAAATATTTCAATTTTTCCAAACAAACACAACATTTTTCACAAAGAGTAAAGAAAGAATTCACAAAATTTCTTTAAAATTCTCAAAGATTGCAAATAATTTCACAAAGATTGTAAAGAATTCAAAGAATTTGAAGATTTAAGATATTTTTAAATTTTTTTAAAGATTTGAAAAACTTTCACAAAGATTTCACAGAAATTTCAAGATTTCACAAATATTTCAAAGAATCCATAAGGATTAGGAAAGAATTCAACAATGTCAAAGATTTTAAACGAGTTTACATTTTTTTTTAAATTTTGTAATATTTCACAAAGGTTTCCAATATTCTAGTAATTTCAAATAAATACAAAAAAAAATATCAAAGATTTCAGGTAATTTAAAATATTTTAAACATTTTCAAAAGGTTTCAAGAAATTTCAAGAGGTTTCAAAATATGTTAATGATTCCAAGCGAACACAGAAGTTTTCACAAACAAAGATTTGAAAGAATTCAAGGATTTTGAAGATTTCAGATATCTAGAAATTTTTTTAAAGATTTGAAAAGATTTCACAGAAATTTCAAGATTTCAGAAATATTTAATAGAATCCACAAGGATTCTAAGCATTCAAGAATGTCAAAGATTTTAAACGAGATTACATTTTTTTTTTAATTTTGAAATATTTCACAAAGGATTACAATATTCTAGAAATTTCAAATAAATAAAAAAAATGATATAAAAGAGTTCTGATTTTAAAAGATTAAAAAAATTCACAAAGATTTTACAAAAACGACTTATGTTAGCAAAAAGTTAAGAATATTTTTGTTTATGATTCTGCCTTCTTTCTGCTAATAAAAAATGAAATATTTTGCCTTTTACACATTTTTTTAGAAAATCTTTAAAGATTTCACAAAGTTTTCCAATATTCCAGGAATTTGAAAGAAATACAAAAAAAGATATCAGAAAATTTCAAAGATTTCAACAATTTTAAAAGGTTTCAAAATATTTCAAACGGTTTCATAATATTTCAATGATTTCCAAATAGAATCCATAAGGATTTCGAAAGAATTCAAGAATTTCAAAGATTTTAAAGGAGTTCGCATTTTTTTAGAAATATTTTTTATATTTCACAAAGGTTTCCAATATTCTAGTAATTTCAAATAAATACAAAAAAAGACATCAAAGATTTCAGAACATTTAAAAGATTTTAAACAATTTCAAAAATTTCAAGAAATTTCAAGAGGTTTCAACATTTGTTAATGATTCCAAATGAACACAGAAGTTTTCACAAACAAAGATTAAAGAAAGCTTTCACAAAAATTATAAAAAATTCATAAAGATTTTAAAAGTTTTCACAGAAATTTTAAGATTTCACAAAGATTTTAAATATTTTAAAAGATTTCAACGAATTCACTGATTTCAAAAGATTTTACAAAAACAACTTATGTTACCAAAAAATTAAGCATTTTTTTATTTATGATTCTGCTTCCTTCCTGCCAATAAAAAAAATGATATATTTCATCTTTTACACATTTTTTTAGAACATTTAAAAATATTTTACAAAGGTTTCAAATATTCCAGTAATTTTAAATAAATAAAAAAAAAGATATCAAAG
>NC_046661.1:83129134-83138050 GCF_010883055.1 Belonocnema kinseyi | reverse complement strand
TATATCGATGAAAAAAAAAGCTATCTTGAATCTGAAAAATGGATTTCAGAGGGCAAGGGTGCTCCTTTGTGATGCTTTCGCCCGTTTTTGAAAAAAAAATTTTATTCAAGATGCTATGTAACCTCAAATTTAGCAAAAAACGGTGTTTTTTGCACTTTTAGGTTACAATATCTCGAAAACTGAGGGTGATGGAATTTTTCTGCGGTCGGATTCGGATTCAGCGCAGCAAAAACCTTCGGGTATACTAGGTCTGGTCTCTGGTTCCGGACCTTTGTCAAATTTTGTCGGCCTGTGTTATTCTTCTTTGCTTGAGTATTACACTATTTTGTTTGAAAGATTTAGTTGAATCACTTTGTTAAGCAATTTCTTGTTGTTGAAAATTAATTTTCAACTGGAAATGTAACTTTTACATTTTTTTAAGATTGATATTTTTTAGTTGAAAATTCTCTTTTTTTAGTAAAAAAAAAATAGGTTTCTTCGTTTGAAATTTCAGGTTTGTTGGGTAAAAATGCATCAGTATCGTGGAAAATTAATTTTTTGCTAAAAAGCCATAATTTTGTTTTTAAAATTCAATTTTTGTAGTGAAAATTCTTTTTTTGGCTTGAATGTTTAACAATCTAGTTATACTTTTATTTATTTCTTAAGTGAAAAATCTGTATTTGTTGAAAATTCGACTTTTTAATTTAAAAATTCCTTTTCTTGTGTATAAATTTCATCTTTTTCGATTGAAATATAAACTATGACACTTTTTTGGTGCGAATTTATCTTTTCTGGATGAAAATTCACCTATTTGAAAAAAAATTTCTTGTTTAAATAAAAAATTCATCTTTTTTAAGAGAAATTTCCTCTCTCTTAGACAAAAAAGCAACTGTTTTTTTGAAAATTCAACAATTTTGTTGAAAATTCATACCTTTTGTTTTAAAATTCTGCTATTTTTTAAAAATACAAGTCTTTTGTTAAAAAGTCATCTTTTATAGTAGAAAATAAATTTTTTCTTTTGAAATAGATTAGATTAAAATTCTAACAATAACTAGAAAATCATTTCTGGAAACTAAAAATTACGTACAGTAAGAGGGGCATTATGAAATTGAAGTACGGCCCCTGAATGAGTTAATGAAAGAAATGACAACAGCAATAAAATTGACATACGATTTGAAAAACGATTTGAAAATGAGTAATGCAAAAACTCGAAAATAAGCGATTTGAAAGTGATATTGATCTACCTATAAATACCAAAAGTAAATGGAATTTGGTAAAAATATATAATTATTTATATAATAATATAGTGATACATGTAATAAATCTGAAAAGTGTTATCCTAAATTAATTTTGTGTCATCAAAATACAAAAAGATTTAGAGATCCTTGGAATTAAAGTGACATTATTAAAAATAAAAAATTTTAATTTGTAAACAAAAAATATCTTCACCTGAAATTCATCCCAAGGAATTGAGGAACACTCCTCACTTCCGATGTTTGAAACCTGGACTTTTATTGAAGACGAAAACCCGGAAGATTGTTGAATCACTTCGACTTTGGAGAGTTTGAAAGTGACCATAGAAACCTGCAATTCATTCAATGAGTTAAAGACTTTCAGGCCTGGGACTCACTTCATTATTTCATAAAGTTCGCTAAAAATCTGTTGAAATCCTTGAAATATTAAAAAAAAATTTTAATTGAGAAAAAGGATTTACACAATAATAAACATTTTTAATTTCAACGAGATGATGAGTAAAAATATGCAATTAAACGATTTTTCCACGAAAATTATTCGTGAAATACATGAAATAATTGATTAAAGTTGTTATAAACAAATTGGAAAATATTTTTTATTCGTTACAATTGTTTTTAAAGATTGCAATCTTCTTTGTTCACATTAAAAATAATTAATAAATAAGCGTTACACTATAAAGAGAAAAATATGCAATTACACTGTGTTTTTAACGAAAATTATTGGCACCATGAATTTTGAATAATATTAATAAAATAATGCATTAGAAATTTTGCTAAAAATGTTATTAAACAAATGTGAAAATAGTATCAATTCATTACAATATATAGAGCAAAAATTGTATCGAAAATATGCAATTAAACCTTTGTTTTTAACGAAAATTATTAGAAACATGAATTTTCAATTGATGATATTCAAATAATTTATTAAAATTGTCATAAGAATTCAAATTTTTTTAAATTTATTACAATTCTTTTTAAAAATTTCCATATTTTTTGTTCACTATGAAAATAATTGACAAAAAATGTTTGCACTATCAGAAAAATTTAACGAGATGAGTTAAAATATGCAATTTAACGATTTTTTTTAAACACTAATTTCCAATCATATTACTTAAATGATTCATTACAGTTGTTATAAAAAAATTGTAAAAACTTGCAATTCGTTACAATTGTTTTTAAAGATTGCACTCTTTTTTGTTCTCTTTAAAAATAATTAACAATTAAGTGCTGCGCTATCAAAAAATTTAAACGAGATAATATAATAATAATAAAATAATATATTAGAGTTGTTAAAAACAAATTTGAAAACAGTTTAAATTTATTACAATTGTGTTGAAAGTACGCAATCTTTTTGTTCAGTTTGAAAATAATTGACAAATACTGTTGCACTATAAAAAAGTTAAAATTTAAACGAGAAATAATGGTGAAAATATGCCACTAAACTTTAAAACTATAAATATTTATTTATTCTATAAATCCTATTCTTGATAATATAAAGCGTTAGAAATATTCGACATATTTATGACAATAGATATTTTTTACAGCGTAATTAATTTTTATAAATGTTTAATAATGAAAGGAAGTAAATTATTTTCTAGCTTTAAAAAGAAACATAAATTTTGTGGTTTAGTTCAATTAATCGTAAATTTTAATTTTCAATAATCATTATAAATATAAATAAAAAGAAAATTTAATTGAAATTCTCAATTTTCACAGTTTACAATATTTACTTATGCCAATCTTGAAAACTGTATGTTCGTTTTTAGAATTATTATCAATACTCTCCAAAAAGTGGATTCGTATTTAATCATCAAAATATAATGCGTTTTCACTTTTTATTAGTACTTGGTAATTTATTGGATATTTAATATACCACAAAATATTTTTTTGAAATAAATATATGCAAAAAACGTATTTTGACTATTAAAATAAACAGGGTGGCCGTTTTAATCAAAGCAATAAATTCCCGTTTTTTCCCCGGTTCGCAAACTTTTTCACGGTCAATAAAATTAAAAAATTATAACGATGAAAAATGTTAAATGAAACACAGATAAACTATCTTAACTTTTTTAAATTATAGAGTTCATAGGTTTAGATTCAGTTCCAAAAATATAAATCCATGATCTCAATTTCAATGCTATAAACTAAAAAATTAATCTATGTAATTAGATTTTTAAATGTCTTTTAAAATGAATTGAATAGTTCCTACAATTTTTATAAAATCCTGCAATTTAAAAAATTTTACTTTAAATTTTGACGCAGAAATAATAATCAAAAATTTATTATTTAATTTTAAGAGATATTTAGAAGTTTTCAAATCATTCGAAATGAATGTGTTTACCGACAAAATTCTGCTATTTGTAACGAAAATTTCGGTGCAAATAGCCACAGTCTTAATCAAAACAAAATCTAGATTTTTGCAGATTTCAAACAAAAAATGTATAAGATTTTCAAGAATTGCGAAAGGCTTCAAAAGACTCAAAATATTTTTTAAGATTACTAGGAAAATTGAAAAAGATTTTTTATTTTGAAAAATGTTTCTAAGGAAATATCGAGGGAATTATTTTAAAATATTCCAAAATATATTCATCGAATTTTCCCTACAATTTTTACAAAATCTTGTAAATTAAAAAAAGTGTCTGTCAAAGTTTCCAGATACTTTTTGGCAATTTTATCAATCTTTTAAAACTTTTTAAAATATTCTCTTCAAATAATTTTTTAACAGAAAAAATAATAATTAATTTCCTTGTCAATCTGAAAATAATGTTTTTATTCTTTTTAAGCCTTTTACGATTCTTAATACGTTCTGTTTTTATATAAAAAGTATTTTTTATGAAAATTTGCCTTTTAGATTTAAAAGTTTTTTTTCAAGGAATAAAAATGCAACTGTTCGAATGAAAATCCAACTCTTTTTTAAAATGTCTTTTTGATTTTAAAATTCACCTGCTTTAACAGACATTACATTTTACTGAAATAAAAATGCAATTATTTGGTTAGAAATTCAAAAATATTTTAAAGTCATACTTTTTGTTTGGAAATTCTGTTGGTTTGCTAAAAATTTAACTATTTCGCAGAAACTTTACTTTTTGTTTAAATTTAATATTTTGGCGTTGAAAAGAGAACTGAAATCTTTTTTGGTTGAAAATTCAACTTTTTTAAAATAAAAAATTCATCTGCTTTGAAAACAATTTCCTATTTCTTTGACAAAAATGCAACTATTTTGTTGTAAAGTCATACTTTTTGGTTAAAAATTCTATTTTTTTTTTGTTAAAAATTTAACTATTTAGTGGAACATTTACTTTTTGTTACAAATTTATATTTTGTTGTTGAAAAATGAACTGAAATCTTTTCTTAATGGCAGTTCAATTAAAAATAATTTAGTTTTTTATTAAAAATTCATCTGTTTTATCAGGTTTTATAAAAAATTTTATCTTTCTTGGATAAAAAACAAGTTTTTAGTTAAATAAAATTCGTTTTTTTCATGGAAAAATCAATTTTTCGTATAAACTTGATTGCGATAAAAAATTTAGATTTTTATCTTGAAAAGTCAACTGCAATCATATTTGGATGAAGATTCCACTATTTTTAGCAATTTTCTTTTCTAAATAAAAAATAATCTATTTTAAGAGAAATTTCATTCTTTTTAGATAAAAATGCATCTATTTGGTAAAGAAGTCAGAAATTTGGATAAAAATTCGACTTTTTGGATTGAAAATTAAATTTTTTTCGTAGAAACTTATTTCTTGTGTAAAAATTAATTTTTTTAACCGAAAATTCAATTATTCTTTTTTCAAAATTTGTGCTTTTTATTTAAAAATTCATCTGTATTAGTATAAATTGAATTTTTTATGAAAATGCAACTTTTTGTTCAAAAATTATTCTTCTTTGCTTTTTCATTTCTTTTTTTTAATATTGATCTTATTGAGTTGAAAATTCTTCTTTTTTATTAAAAAATCATTTTCTTGGTTTGAACTTTCATGTTTTTTGGGTTAAAATTCATCAGTTTAGTGGAAACTTAATTTTTTGCTAAAAAGTCATATCTTAAATGATAAAATTCAATGTTTGTACAGAAAATTAGTCTTTTGGCTTAAAGTTTATTTCTTTCTTGAGTGAAAATTCTTTATACAATTTTTGTTTAAAAAATTTTTTTTTAATTAAAAATTTCTCTTTTTAAAGAGAAATTTCATTTTTCTTAAACAAAAATGCAACTATTTGGTGGAGAATTCAACTATTTTGTTCAAAATTGATTCTTTTTGGTTGACAAAAATTCGTTTTATTGAACGGAAAATTCAATAACTTTCGTAGAAACTTATTTTTTGTGAAGAATTTTTATTTTGATCTTGAAAAGTCGACTAGAACTATTTTGGATGAAAATTCAACTATTTAAGAAAAAATTCGGAATAAAAAATTTTATGTTTTAACAGAAATTTCATCTTTTTGGATAAAAATGCAACAATTTGGTCAAGAATTCAACATTTTTGTTAAAGTGATCCTCTTTGGTCAAAAATTCGCTTTTTTGGATTTAAAATTCAATTTTTTTCGTAGAAACTATTTCTTATTAAAAAATCTATATTTTGATCTTGGAAAGTTCCGTAAAAAATTCTTCTGTTTTTAGGAAAACTTCATCTTTCTTCGACAAAAATGCAACTGTTTAGTTGAGAATTCAACTATTTTGTTCAAAATTAATTTTTTTTTAAAGAACATTTGTTTTATTGGATGGAAAATTAAATTTTTTCGTAGAAACTTATTTTTTGCTACAAAATTTATATTTTTATCTTGAAAAGTCAAGTGGAATATTTTTTGGATGAAAATTCAGCTAGTAAAAAAAATTCGAAATTAAAAATCATCTGTTTAAAGAGAAATTTAATCTTTTTTCGATAAAAATACGATTTGGCAGATAATGAAAAGTCAAGTAGAAATTAAATTTTTTTATGAAAATGCAACTTTTTTAAAATAAATTATTCATCTATTTGGTTGAAAGTTTAACTATTTTGTTAAAAGATAATATTTTTAAATAAAAATTCAGCTACATGGGTAAAAGTTAAACTACATTGTTAAAAATATAATTTTTTATTGAAGGCTTATCTTTGGTTGAAACTGTAACTGTTTAGTTGAAAAGCTTTCTTTTTGTTTTAAAATTAATTCTTCAACAAAAAATTTAACTTTTACATTTTTCAAGATAGACCTTATTTAGTTGAAAATTCTCCTTTTTGTGTCAAAAAAATAATTTTCTTGCTTTGAAATTTCATGTTTGTTGGTGAGTTAAAAATCTGTATTTTCTAATAATTCGACTTTTTAGTTTTAAAATTCTTTTTCTTGTTTATAAATTTCATTTTTGCCGGTTGAAAATTTAAGCATTTTTATTAGAAACCTATCTTTTATAGTAGAAAAAACATTTTTTTTTAAATAAATTATTAATTTTGAGAATTTTTAATTTGCATCTGAAATATTGTTTTCTTCCGTTTATAAAAAATTATATGTTAAAAATATTACAATATTAAAATCCTGGTATTTGAATATTAATAGTAATAATCTTATTTACCCGACCAGGATAATTAATAAATTAAATGCTGATCGAAAATTTTTGCTGATTAGCCACAAAAAAAATCAGGGAATTTAAAAAATGAATTTCCCGAAATTCTCTAACGTAATTTAAATACGACCCTTAAGAGCTGGTCCTAAATTTTAATAATTATCAAAAAATAAAAAACAAATTATCCACAAAAACTAACTTGTTTCATAATTGTAAAAATTTAGGACCAGACCCGCCTTTTTTAGTGCTCCTAATAAAAATAAAAATAAAAATAAATAATAAAAAAAAAATTTAAGAAAAAAACTCACCAAATCCTTCCTCTTGCAGACACTATCCATCGATTTTTCACTCTGCGTATCCGGCGTTTCCTCCACAACCTCACTCGCCTCTTCAACCGCCGTCGCCCTGATAGAATTATCAACCGCAAAAGTCGCGTCCATTTTTTCTTGATCCTCCAAAGAAACGACAATATAATTCTCACTGTCCGAGCTAGCATCACTCCTCATCGACACCGTGTCACTGCTTCCGTCCTCCGGCGATGGTTTAAGCGCCGAATCGAGGGAAGTCATCAAATTGCTAAATCCCTTCTTCATCGACGACAAGCCCACGTTAAAATTATTCGGAATAAAGGGCGAATTTAAAACGTCCGCCTTCATACTCTCGGGTCGATTCCTCATCAGTTTGCTCTCTCTCTCATGCTTGCTCGTTCCATTTTGCTGGAAAGTGACCACAGGTTGCGTGACACTCATGTTTCCAAAATCCATCGAGAGCATCGAGGAAACTTCACTCTGCGGTGTTTCCACATCATTGCTCGTATTCATTCTTTTTGTGCTGAAATCGACTCGCGCCGCGGTCGCATTAATCTGCCAGAGAGAGGAATTCCCAAAATCAATGTCGGCAATACTCGAGGAATCAGGAACGACGGATTCTAGATCGCCGCCTGAATTCTCCTTGCCCGGAGTCTGCGAGGGCATTATGAAAGTGACCTCCACCTGGGGAATTAGAGCCCCGATGACGATCGAACCTCCGGACTCAACTCTGAGGATTTTGTTCGAGTCGACGGCTAAGTAGGTGGTCAGTTCTGCGGCAATTTCTGCAAGTCTCAGCAGAAAGAGGAACTGGTAGTGATTGATCTGAACGCTGATCAAATTGCTGATGTAAGCAAGACCGTGAATATCGGCGGAAGTCGGATCATCGTTTTCGGGCGAATTTTCGCTCTTCATGTGAATCCAGAGTGTCAGGGGAAAGGCATCGAGAAATGGGACAGACTTGTTTTGTCCGACGGCTCTTGCCCCGAAAAAATCCCCCCAAACTGGCTCGAAATTGCAACACCAGACGTCTTTCGCTTCCGTCCAGAGAAGCTCACGACTTAATTGCCGAACCATTTCGTTCACCGAGTTGCTACTGAAATTAGGTGGAACTGATCGGATCCGATCGGTTCCGGCGCAGTGTTGCAAAAATTTCTCCGTCACGACGTGATAGTCGCCGGTTTCACTGGGAAATTCCGGCCCGAAAAACATTTGACCCATTTGAAAAGCATTGAGACACTGAGCTAAATCGGCTCTCGAAGATCTTTCGGTCGATCTGACATTTGTTATTGTCGCTCGCGAGGTTTGAATGTGGAGAGACTTGGGCCGGTCTTTTTGATTTGGATAGTCTTGCTGACTTTCGAAAACTATCTGCAATATGAAAAGGAAATTATAGTTTTGGAAATTTGTTAAGAGGATGTTTAGCGATTTCTAGGCAGAAAAGTCTAGGTCTTTTCCACGATTTCCTTGTCAAGAAATTAAGTTTTTCTAGGTCTCCTTTTTTTTTAGATCAAATAATCAAATAACCGTTTTTCCAACGTGTAAAAGATGAAATACTTCATTTTTTTATTGCAGAAAGAAGGCAGAATCATAAATTACAAAATTCTAAACTTTTTGCTAATATAAGTCGTTTTTGTAGAATCTTTGTAAATTTTTTTTATCTTTTGAAATCTGTAAATTCGTTGAAATCCTTCAAAATATTTAAAATCTTTGTGCAATCTAGAAATTTTTGTGAAATTTTAAAAAATTTTGTGAAATCTTTCTTTAATCTTTGTTTGTGAAAACTTTTGTGTTCGTTCTGAAATCATTGAAATATTATGAAACCGTTTGAAATTTCGTGAAA
>NC_046661.1:83116258-83129034 GCF_010883055.1 Belonocnema kinseyi | reverse complement strand
AGGGTGATGGAATTTTTCTGAGGTCAGATTCGGATTCAGCGCAGCAAAAACCTTCGTGTATAGTAGGTCTGGTCTCTGGTTCTGAGAATTGTTGGCCTGTGTAATTTTTAATCAAAAAGTTGCATTTTCATAAAAAAATTTAATTTGTACTAAAACAGATGAATTTTTAAATAAAAAAGATCAACTTTGAAAAAAGAATAATCAAATTTTCGGTTAAAAAAGATTTCAGTTAACTTTTCACGATCAAAATATGAATTTTTAAACAAGAAATAAATTTCTACGAAAAAAATTTAATTTTCCATCCAATAACATATTTCAATCGAGAAATATGACATTTTATACACACGAAAAGGAATTTTAACACTAAAAAGACGAATTTTCAACAAATAAAGATTTTTCACTCAAGAAAGAAATAAAAGTTGTTAAACCTTTAAGCCAAAAAATGAATTTTCTTTACAACACTTGAATTTTCTCACCAAAAATATAAGTTTTAGGAAAAAAATTAAGTTTCCACAAAACTAATGCATTTTTACTCAACAAAAATTAAATTTCAAACTAAGAAAATGATTTTTCAACAAAAAAGAAGAATTTTTTACTAAATAAGATCTATATTTAAAAAAATGAAAAAGCAAAGAAGAAGAATTTTTAATCAAAAGTTGCATTTTCATAAAAAATTAAATTTATACTAAAATAGATGAATTTTTAAATAAAAAAGATCAATTTTGAATAAGGAATAGTTGAATTTTCGGTTAAAAAACAGGTTTCAGTTGACGTTTCTACGAAAAAATTGAATTTTCCATCCAATAAAACGAATTCTCTTCAAAAAAAAGGATTAATTTTGAACAAAATAGTTGAATTCTCAACCAAACATTTGTATTTTTGTCGAAGAAAGATGAAGTTTTTCTTAAAACAGAGGAATTTTTTACGGAACTTTCCAAGATCAAAATATAGATTTTTTAATAAGAAATAGTTTCTACTAAAAAAATTAAATTTTAAATCCAAAAAATCGAATTTTTAACCAAAGAGGATCACTTTAACAAAAATGTTGAATTCTTGACCAAATTGTTGCATTTTTATCCGAAAAGATGAAATTTTTGTTAAAACATAAAATTTTTTATTCAGAATTTTTTTCTTTAATAGTTGAATTTTCATCCAAAAAAGTTCTTGTCGACTTTTCAAGATCAAAATAAAAATTCTTAACAAAAAATAATTTTCTACGAAAGTTATTGAATTTTCCGTCCAATAAAACGAATTTTCTTCAACCAAAAAGAATAAATTTTGAACAAAATAGTTGAATTCTCCATCAAATAGTTGCATTTTTGTTTAAGAAAGATGAAATTTCTCTTAAAAAAGATAACTTTTTTTAAAACAAAAATTGTTGAATTTTCATCCATAAAAATCTATACACAATAAAAGGAATTTTAAAATTAAAAAGACGAATTTACCACAAAAAAAGAATTTTCAATCAAGAAAGAAATAAAATTTAAGCCAAAAGACTAATTTTGTGTACAAACATTGAATTTTATCACCAAAGATATGGCTTTTTAGCAAAAAACTAAGTTTCCACGAAACTGATGAATTTTTACCCAAAAAACATGAAATTTCAAACCAAGAAAATGATTTTTTAATAAAAAAGAAGAATTTTCAACTAAATAAGAGCAATATTAAAAAAAAACGAAGTGAAAAAGCAAAGAAGAATAATTTTTGACCAAAAAGTTGTATTTTCATAAGAAAATTTAATTTATACTAATACAGATGAATTTTTTAATAAAAATCATAAATTTTGAAAAAAGAATAATTGAATTTTCGGTTAAAAAAATTAATTTTTACACAAGAAATAAGTTTCTATGAAAAAAATTTAATTTTCAATCCAAAAAGTCGAATTTCAGTTCATTTTTCAACAAAAAAATATAAATTTGTAACAAAAAGTAAATTTTCTACTAAATAGTTAAATTTTTAACAAAAAAATAGAATTTTAAACGAAAAAGTATGAACTTACAACAAAATAGTTGCATTTTTGTAAAAGAAATAGGAAATTGCTTTTAAAGAAGATGAATTTTTTATTTTAAAAAAGTTGAATTTTCAACCAAAAAAGATTTCAGTTCTCTTTTTAACGCCAAAATATTAAATTTAAACAAAAAGTAAAGTTTCGGCGAAATAGTTAAATTTTTAGCAAACCAGCAGAATTTTTAAACAAAAATTATGACTTTAGAACAACATTTTTAAATTTTTAACCAAATAATTGCAATTTTATATCAGTAAAATGTAATTTCTCCTAAAGGAGGTGAATTTTGAAATCTAAAAGACATTTAAAAAAAAGAGTTGGATTATTACTTGAGAAAAAACTTTTAAATCTAAAAGGCAAATTTTCAGAAAAAATACTTTTTATCTAAAAACAAAACGTTTTAAGAATCGTAAAAGGCTTAAAAAGGATAAAAACATTATTACTGAACCAAAATTAAATTTCAAACTAAGAAAATGATTTTTCAACAAAAAAGAATAAATTTGTACCAAATAAGATCTATATTTTAAAAAAATGAAAGAGCAAAGAAGAATTTTTAATCAAAAGTTGCATTTTCATAAAAAATTAAATTTATACTAAAACAGAGGAATTTTTAAATAAAAAAGATCAATTTTGAAAAAGGAATAGTTGAATCATCGGTTAAAAAAGATTTCGGTTGACTTTTCACGATCAAAATATGAATTTTTATACAAGAAATAATTTGTCTGCGAAAAAAATTGATTTTTCCTTTAAAAAAAAAACGAATTATTTTGAACTAAAAAGGATTAATTTTCAACAAAATAGTTAATTGCTCAACAAAATAGTTGTATTTTTATCCAAGAAAGATCAAATTTGTCATAAAACCTGATAAAACAGAAGAACTTTTAATAAAAAACGAAATTTTTTCAAAATTGAACTGCCATTAAGAAAAGATTTCAGTTCATTTTTCAACTAAGAAATATAAATTTGTAACAAAAAGTAAATTTTCCACTTTATAGTTAAATTTTTAACAAAAAAATAAAAGTTTTATCCAAAAAGCATGACTTTTCAACAAAATAGTTGCATTCTTGTCTAAGAAAGAGGAAATTTGTTTTAAAACAGATGAATTTTAAATTTTAAAAAAGTTGAATTTTCAACCAAAAAGGATGACATTTTAACAACATTGTCGAATTCTCTACCTTATAGTTGCATTTTTATCGAAAAGAGTTGAAATTTCTCTTAAAACAGATGAATTTTTATTTAAAAAGAAAATTTTAAATAGTTGAATTTTCAGTTCTTTTTTCAACACCAACATTTAAATATTAAATAAAGGTTCATTTTCTAGGAAAGAGTTAAATTTTCAACAAAACAATAGAATTTTCAACCAAACATTTGCATTTTTATTCACGAAAGAAAATTTCTCTTGAAAAAGATGGATTTTTAATTAAAAGAAATGTAATCCAGAAAGATTTCGATTCTCTTTTCAACACCCAAATATTAATTTTTTGAAAAAGTAAATCTTCTACGAAATAGTTAAATTTTCAACAAAACAAAATTTTCAACCATAAAGTAATACTTTTGTGCAAAATTGATGAATTTTCAACCAAAAAGTTGCAATTTTTGTGCAAGAAAAATGAAAATTCTACTAAAAAAGGTGAATTTTTAAAAAGATTTTAAAAAGATACTTAAAATAAATAGTTAAATTTTTATCCACAGTTGACTACCAAAATAAGAATTGTAAACTGTAAGGTAATTTTCTGCTAAAAAGTCAAATTTTTAACCAAAAAGTATGACTTTTTAACAAGACTGTTAAATTTTCAACCCAGCAGTTGCAATTTCTGTATATGAAAAATGAAAATTATACTAAAACAGTTAAATTTTTAAATGAAAAAGACAAATTTTCAAAAAGGGATTTGAATTTTCATCCGAAAAGATTTAAATTGACTTTTCGACAGAAAAATATGAATTTTAAACAAAAAATAAATTTTCCAGGAAATAGTTTAATTTTCCACAAAACAATTGCATTTTTTCAAAGAAAGATGCAATACTAATACTGAAAACGATCAACTTTTAAATCAAAAATACAAATTTTCAGAAAAAATAGTTTTTATCCAAACAAGATTTTAGTTGACTTATCAGCAACAAAATATGAAATTCAAACAAAAGCTTAACAGAAAAATGTCATAGTTTATATTCTAATAAAAAAAAATTAAATTTGTGCACAATAGAAAGAATTTAAGAACTGAAAAGATGAATTTTTAATAAATAAACAAATTGAGATTTCTAAAAAAGGACCTAATTTTTTTCAATCTTTTTCTGGAATACTTCTTTTTTGGAAATCTCTATTTGTTCATAAAAATGCCTAATTTATTTATGAAAATTCAATGGAGCAATTTTTCAGTATACTTTATTTCGAAATTCGGGATCGACCGTTTATTAGATAAAATGTTTGAAATTTTTTTGATAAATACTTTTGCAGTTATAAAAAAGTTCAGACGATTACTTTTTTTTAAACGATAATTTTCGAAAATTTATTTTCCAGAAATTTTACATATCATATTGAAATAAAAAGAATACGTATTAAATATTTTTTAACAAAGAACGAAAAATATATATTTTACGCAAGGCAAAAGACGAATTTTCTCTATAAAAATTGAATTTTCAAACCATAAATATGATCATTCAACAAAAAATTAAGTTTGAACGAAACTGATGCAGTTTTATCCAGCAAATATGGAAATTGAAATCAAGAAATTTTGTTTTCCCCCCCAAAAAAGAAGAATTTTCTACTAAATAAAATCAATTTAAAAAAATTAAAAAGTTAAGTTTTCAGTTGAAAAATTAGATTTAAACCAAAAATTCAAATATTTGAATTTTTAAGTGAAAAGATTATTTTTTAACAAAATCAAAAAGATAAACTTCCAAAATAATAGTTTAATTTTCTGTTAAAATAGTTGACTTTTCACGATCAAAATATGCATTTTTAAACAAGAAATCAGTTTCTACGAAAAAATGGAATTTTTAATCCAAAAAGTCGACTTTTTAACCAAAAAAGGACGACTTTAAAAAATGTTCGTACTCTACACCAAATAGTTGCATTTTTATCCAAAAAGGATTAAACTTCTCTTAAAACAGATGATTTTGTATTTAGAAATAATTTAAAAAAAGTAGTTGAATTTTCATCCAAAAAAGAATCCAGTAGACTTTTTAAGGTGAAAATATAAATTTTTGAACAAAAAATAAGTTTCTACGAAAAAAGTGAATTTTCCATAAAAAAAAAGTAATTTTTGCTAAAACAGATGAAGCTTTAATTTAAACAAAAAAAAATCAATTTTCACCCAGTAAAGATGTCAGTTATTTTTTTAACACCAAAATATTAAATTGAAACAAAAAAAATTTTTATAAGAAATATGTGTATTTTCAACCAAATAGTTTCATTTTTATTAAAGAAAGATATAATTTCTACTAAAATAGATAAATTTTTAAATAAATAATATAAATTTTTACAATAATAGTTTAGGTTTCTGTTAAAAAAGATTTTATTTGACTTTTCAACATCAAAATAAGAATTGTAAAAAATTAAGTTAATTTTCTGCTAAAAAGTCGAAGTTGCATTTTTGTCTAGGAAAAATGAACATTTTTGTCTAAGAAGGATAAAATTTCTCCTAAAACACGTGAATTTTGAATTTAAATAATAAAAAATTTTTAAATAATAGTTTAATTTTCTGTTAAAAAATATTTCAGTTGACCTTTCACGATCCAAATATAAATTTTTGAACAAAAAATAAGTTTCTACGAAAAAAATTGAATTTTCCATAAAAAAATCGAATTTTTTCAACCAAAATGGATGCATTTTTGACAAAATAGTTTAATTTTCAATAAAACAGTTCCATTTTTGAGTAATGTAAGAAAGATAAATTTTTTCTTAAGCAGATAGATTTTTAATTAAAGCAAAAATAATTTAATTTTTTCTAGTAGAGATTTCAGTTATTTTTTTAACACAAAAATATTAAATTTTAACAAAAAGTACATTTTATAAGAAACAGTTGAATTTTCAACCAAATAGTTGCATTCTTATTCAAGAAAGATATAATTTTTACTAAAGTCGATGAATTTTCAAATAAAAAATATAAATTTTTAAAATAATAATTTAATTTTCTGTTAAAAAGGATTTCAGTTGACTTTTCCTGATCCAAATATAAATTTTTGAACAAAAAATAAGTTTCTGTGAAAAAAATTGAATTTTCCATAAAAAAAAATCGAATTTTTAACAAAATATTTTACTTTTCAAGCAAACAGTAACATTTTTGTTGAAGTTAGTTGAATTTAAATAAAAAAGATAAATTTTCTATTAAAAAAAGTTCAGTTGACTTTTCACTAGCAAAATATGCATTTTTAAACAAGAACTTTAAATAAACTTTAAATAAATTCTTAAATTTGTATCTAAAGAAGATTCCAGTTTACTTTACAACGCCAAAATAAGAATTGCAAACAATAAGTTAATTTTTTGCTAAATAGTCGAATTTTTAACAAAAATGTATGACTTTTTAACAAAGATTCTTAAATTTTCAACCAAACAGTTTCATTTTTATCAAAAAAAAAACAAAAAAGAAAATTCTCTAAAACAGGTAAATTTTTTAATTAAAAGACAAATTAAAAAAAAAAGAGTTCCATTTTTACCCAAAAACATTTCAATTGACTTTTCAACACAAAAATACGAATTTGAAAAAAAAGTAAATCTCTAGAAAATACTTAAATTCCCAACAAAACAGTTGCATTTTCATCCAAGAAAAATGCAATATATCTACCAAAAAAGATAAGCTTTTTAACCAAAAATACAAATTTTCAACATAAAAAAAAAGTTTTATTCAAAATAGATTTCAGTTGACGTATCATCAACAAAATATGAAATTTAAAAAAAGGTTAATGTTTTACAAAAAACAGCTAAATATTTAACCCAAAAAGGCAGTTTTTAACAAAACAGTCGAATTTGCAACCAAAAAGGATGTCTTTTCAAGAAAATTATTAAATTTTGAACCAAATAATAAAATTTCTAACTAAAAAAATCATATTTAGGAGAAAGTTTTTGCGGATTTGCAAAAATTACGTACATGAGTGAAGGACCCTCTACCGTAAAAAATCGTACAAATTGCCCCCTCCCCCCGATTCCTCCACTCGGCTTGAACTGTTGCGTAATTTAAGTACGGTCCCTCCTTATTATATACATTCTCATAATTTAATTATATATTTATATATTTATACAATTTTTGTCTCTTAACTTTTTGCATGCCTTCTCCCGCGTCTCTCCTTCTCTTGTGAATGTTTTTATGTGGCACTTGTGGCAGGCCAAGGGAAAGGTATTGGCAAAACATTTATAATATATTTTAATTACACAACACGACGAGGCATGAAGACTTGAATAGAGGATTTTAAATTTTATACAAAAACCTTTATCCACTTTATAGTTTATTTATAATTAAATACTACCAAAGGACCCCGTGCAAAATTTATGGGAAAACCTTCTTTCAGTGAAATTGGTTTATTACTTTTCCATAAATTTTTTACAGGATCCTTTGGGGCTTAGAAGGTTTGAATTTTTTCAAACCACGATTTCAAGTCGGTATAAAAATGCAGAGTCTTAAGCTCTGAAAAAAGTATGTATGAAATAAAAATATGCTTATGGCTTGCTGATTGGCTTAAAAGCAACAAAAAATATTACGCATGTTGTTTTTTTTCGAAGACGCGAGGCGTTGGACACTCGAATTTTGGGTTTATACCATATTCCAGGATTAAAAAAAATTCAAAGTTTTACAATGATTTGAAAGAAAGAGATTTCCCAAAGATTTAATATATTTTAGAAGTATTTCACAAAGATACAAAAAAATTCATAAGATTTCATAACAATTTTAATAATTTCACTAAGATTTCACAAAGATCTTAAAAATTTCAAAATGATTTCACGCAGTTTGCAAAAAACTTTACAATGATTTTAATGCTTTCAAAATATTCACAAAGATTTCAAAATATTTCAGAGAATTTCACAAAAATCTTGAAAGTTACAAATCTTTCGAAAAACTTCACATGGATTCCAATGATATCACAAAGCCATACAAAATGTCAGATAATTTCAAAGATTTCGCAACGTATTGCAAAGATTTTAATGATTTCCAAGACTTATAAAAGATTTCCCAAATATTTCAAAGGATTTCGCTGGTTCAAAATATTTTAGAAATGTTTGAAAAATTTCATAAGAATATAAAAGATTTTACAGTATTTTCAAAGAACTTTAAACGATTTTAATACCTTAAACAATATTCACAAAGATTTCAATGCTTTCATAATATTCATAAAGATTTTAAAATATTTCAAAGAATTTCATAAAAATCATGAAAGTTACAAATCTTTCGAAAAATTTCACATGGATTCCAATTATTTGACAAATATATACAAAATTTCATACGATTTAATAACAATTTCAACAATTTTACAAAGATTTTATAAGGGTTTGGAAAATTTCACAAATATTAAAAAGATTTCACAAAGTTTGCAAAAAAAATTACAACGATTTTAATGCTTTCAAAATATTCACAAAGATTTCAAAGAATTTCACAAAAATCTTGAAAATTACAAATCTTTCGAAAAACTGAATAACGGATTCCAATGATCTCACAAAGACATACAAAATGTCAGATAATTTCAAGGATTTCGAAATATTCTTCAAAGATTTTAATGATTTCGAAGACTTATAAAAAATTTCCCAAATATTTCAAAGGATTTTGCAGGTTCAAAAGATTTTAGAAATTTTTGAAAAATTTCATAAGAATTTAAAATTTAAAATTTCACAAAATTTTCAAAGAACTTTACAAAGATTTTAATACCTTAAAAAATATTCACAATAATTTCATTGCTTTCAAAATATTTATAAAGATTTCAAAATATTTCTAAAAATTTCACTAAAATCTTTTAAGTTACAAATCTTTCGAAAAATTTCACACGGATTCCAATGATTTCACAAAGATATAAAAAATTTCAGATAATTTCTAAGATTTCGAAGACTTCTGACAAATTTGGCAAAAATTTCAAAGGATTTCGCAGATTTCGAAGATTTTAAAATTATTTCACAAAGATATTAAAAATTTCATACGATTACATAACAATTTTAATGATTTTACAGATTTCAAAAAGATTTGGAAAATTTCACAAAGATTTAAAATATTTTACAAAGTTTGCAAAAAACTTTACAACAATTTTAAAATATACACAAATATTTCGAAAAATTTTACTCGGATTCCAATGATTTCACAAAGACTTAACAAATTTCAGATAATTTCAAAGATTTCAAAACATTTTGAAAAGATTTTAATGATTTCCAAGACTTCTAAAAAATTTCAAAAGAAAAATTTCGAAAGATTTCACAATGCAAAATTTTCTACTAAGATTTAAACAAACTTTACAAAAAATTTGGAAGTCAAAAATCTTTCAAAAAATTTCACAATGATTCCAATTATTTCACAACGATATAAAAAAGTTAAGATATTTTACAGAATTTTTTAAAGATTGTAGAAAGATTTATAAACTTTTACAAGATTTCAAAACAATTTCAATGATTTCACAATAATTTCACAATAATTTCACAAATATATCAAAAACTTCAAAATATTTGAGAATTCACAAACATTTAAAAAGATGTCACAAAGATTGCAATAACTTCAAAAAAAAATTTTTTTAATTTACAAAGATATCAAAGTTTAAAATCTCAAAAAGATTCCCTAAGATTTCAACATTTTCTTAATATTTCATCAAGATTTCACAGATATATCAAAAATGTCGAAAGATTACACAAGGGTTTCAAATGTTTCAATGATTTCGAAAATTTCAGATTTCGAAATTTTTATAATAATTCACAAAGATTTCAATAAAGTTTTTACGGATTGCAATGATTTCACAAAGATTAAATTTCAAAACATTTTGCAAAATTTTCACAGATTTCGCAGACTTCTAAAAAAAATCGCAAATATTTCGAAAGATTTCGCAGATTTAAAAGGTTTTATAAAGATTTCACAAAGGTTTAAAAGATTTCACAAATATTTGAAGATTTTCAAAAAATTTCCCAAATATTTGAAAGATTACAAAAGATTTCAAAAATATTTCAAGAATTTCAAATAAATTTGTACGGATTTTAATGATTGCACAAAGATTCAAAAATTTTCAAATAATTTTAAATATTTCGATAGATTTTGCAAATGTTTAAAAAATTTCAAAAAGATTTCAAAATTACTTCACAAATTTCATAAGATCTCATCAAGATTTGGAAAATTTGATCAAATTGTATAAAGATTTTAAAGGTTACACAAATACTTCAAAATATTTTACAAAGATTTTAATGCTTTCTAAATATTCACAAATATTTCGCAAAGATTTTAAAAATTTCGCACCAGTTTTAATGATTTCACGAAGATTTGAAAGATTTCAAAAATTTCAAAGATTTAAAAAGAATTCTAAAAGATTCTACAATGATTTCAATAATTTCACAAATATTTCACAACAATTTAAAAAGATTTGACACATATTTGGAAAAATTTGCAAAGATTTAAAAGATCTCTCAAAGATTTCAACAAAATTTGCACGGATTTTAATGATTTTATAAAGACTTCACAAATATTTTAAGAATTTCAAAAAACTTCACAGGTATTTCGGAGATTTCACACATTTCAAGATACTTCGTACGGATTTTAATGATTGCACAAAGATTTAAATTTCTTTAGATAATTTCAAATATTTCGAGAAATTTTTCAAATGTTTCAAAGATTTCACAAAGATTTAAAAAATTTCATAAGATTTTTTCACCATTTCAATGATGTCACAAAGATTTCACAATTATTTCGACAATTTCACCAAGATTTGGAAAATTTCAAGAAATTGTACAAAGATTTGAAAGAATCGACAAATGCTGCGAAAGATTTTACAAAGATTTGAAAGCTTTTCCAAAGGTTTCGAAGATTTCAAAAGATTTCAAATAATTCACAAAAATGTCAAACATTTCACAACAATTTCAAAAGATTTCACAAAGATTTGGAAGATTTTATAAAGATTTCAAAGATTTCAAATAATTTATAAAAATTTCGCATGGATTTTAATGATTTCACAAAGTTTGCAAAAAACTTTACAACGATTTAAATTATTTTAAAATATTCACAAATGGTTAAAAATATTTTAAAGCATTTTACAAAACTCTTGTAAGTTACAAACCTTTCGAAAAATGGCACACGGATTCCAATGATTTCATAAAGATATAACAAATTTCAGATAATTTAAAAGATTGAAAAACATTTTAAAGAGATTATAATGATTTCCAAGACGTCTAAAAAATTTGTCAAATATTTGTCAAAATTGCGCCAAGATTTAAAAGATTTTAGAAATAATTCACAATGATTACAAAATTTTTATAAGATTTCATAGCAATTTCAATAACTTAACTAATATTTCACAAATATTTAAAAGATTTCACAAATCTTTCAAAAATTTCAAAAAAACTTCACAGAAATTTCGAAGATTTCAAAAGATTTCGAATAATTCATAAAGATTTCAAAGATTTACACCAATTTCGCACAGATTTTAATGATTCCACAAAGATTTGAAAGATTTCAAATAAGTTCAAGGATTTCAAAATATTTCGAAATTATTTCATAATTGTTTCAATATTTTACAAAGATTTCACAACAATTTCAAAAGATTTCACAATGATTTGGAAAATTTTATAAAGATTTCAAACAATTCATAACATTTTAAAAAATTTCGCATGGATTTTAATGATTTCACAAAGATTTAAAAGATTTCAAAAATCTTTCAAGAATTTCAAAAAAACTTCACAGAAATTTCGAAGATTTAAAAAATCTCAAATAATTCAGCAAGGTTTAAAAGATTTCCACCAATTTCGCACAGATTTGAATGATTTCACAAAGATTTGAAAGATTTCAAAACATTTTGAAAAGATTTTACAATCATTTCAATACTTCAAATATATTTCACAAGAATTTCAAGAGATTTCACAAAGATTTGAAAAATTTTATAAAGATTTAAAAGATTTCAAATAATTGACAAAGATGAAAAAAATTTCGCATGGATTTTAATGATTTCAAAAAGATTTAACAAATTTCACAAATCTCTCAAGAATTAAAAAAAAAACTTCACAGAAATTTCGAAGATTTCATAAGATTTCAAATAATTCACAAATATTTCAAAGGTTTACACCAATTTCGCACAGATTTTAATAATTTCACAAAGATTTGAAATGTTTCAAATAAGTTCAAGGATTTCAAAATATTTCGAAATTATTTCACAATTATTTCAATAATTTAAAAAGATTTCGCAAAAATTTCAAAAGATTTCACAAAGATTTGGATAATTTTATATGGATTTAAAAGACTTCAAACAATTCAAACCATTTAAAAAAATTTCGTATGGATTTTAATGATTTCACAAAGATTTAAAAGATTTCACAAATCTTTCAAGAATTTTATAAAAACTTCACAGAAATTTTGAAGATTTAAAAAATTTCAAATAATTCACCAAGACTTAAAAGATTTCCATCAATTTCGCACAGGTTTTAATGATTTCACAAAGGTTTGAAAGATTTCACAATTATTTCAATAATTTAAAAAGATTTCACAAAAATTTCAAAAGATTTCACAAAGATTTGGAAAATTTTATAAAGATTTAAAAGATTTCAAACAATTCAAACCATTTTAAAAAATTTCGTATCGATTTTAATGATTTCACAAAGATTTAAAAGATT
>NC_046661.1:83106475-83116158 GCF_010883055.1 Belonocnema kinseyi | reverse complement strand
ATTTCGAAGATTTAAAAATTTCAAATAATTCACAAAAATTTAAAAGATTTCCACCAATTTCGCACAGATTTGAATGATTTCACAAAGATTTGAAAGATTTCAAATAAGTTCAAGGATTTCAAAATATTTCGAAATTATTTCACAATTGCTTCAATACTTAAAAAAGATTTCACAACAATTTCAAAAGATTTCACAATGATTTGGAAAATTTTATAAAGATTTAAAAGATTTCAAACAATTCAAACCATTTTAAAAAATTTCGTATCGATTTTAATGATTTCACAAAGATTTAAAAGATTTCACAAATCTTTCAAGAATTTCAAAAAAACTTCACAGAAATTTCGAAGATTTAAAAATTTCAAATAATTCACAAAAATTTAAAAGATTTCCACCAATTTCGCACAGATTTGAATGATTTCACAAAGATTTGAAAGATTTCATAATTATTTCTATAATTTAAAAAGATTTCACAAAGATTTGCAAAATTTTATGAATATTTAAAAGATTTCAAATAATTCACAAAGATTAAAAAAAATTCGCATGGATTTTAAAGATTTCAAAAAGATTTAAAAGATTTCATAAAGCTTTCAATAATTTACAAAAAACTTCACAGAAATTTCGAAGATTTCAAAAGATTTCGAATAAGTTATAAAGATTTCAAAGATTTACACCAATTTCGCACAGATTTGAATGATATCACAAAAATTTGAAAGATTTCAAATAAGTTCAAGGATTTCAAAATATTTTGAAATTATTTCACAATTGCTTCAATACTTTAAAAAGATTTCACAACAATTTCAAAAGATTTCACAAAGATTTGGAAAATTTTATAAAGATTTAAAAGATTTCAAACAATTCACAAAGATTTAAAAAAATTTCGCATAGATTTTAATGATATCAAAAAGATTGAAAGATTTCACAAATATATCAAGAATTTGAAAAAAAAAATCGCATGGATTTTAATGATTTCACAAAGATTCAAAAGATTTCACAAATCTTTCAAGAATTTCAAAAAAACTGCACAAAGATTCAAATTTTTTATAGATGATTTTGAATATTTCAAAAGAGTATTTCAGAATAGAGTATTTCGAAATATTTCAAAAAGAGTAAATTTCAACATAACTCCATAGATTTAAAAATATTTCGCAACGATTTCGAAAACTTTACAAAGATTTCTAAAGGTTTCATAAATATTTAAAAGAAATCAAGAATGTTCTTACACCAGATTTTAAGAGTGATCAACCCCTCGCGAAGGCATGAATTAATACACAACCACCCAAAAATCTTGCTTTTATAATAGAGCCACAAACTCGATATTCCCCAGTTAGACTTATAATTCCCTAAATTGATAAAAAAAAAAAATAGAAAATAGGACCCCATCCCAAAAAAATACATAAAATAAAACCTCTATTGTGAACCAATAGAAATAAAAGGCTCTTACTTAGGCACATAAAATTTGGCTTAAATATTTCAAATAAATATCAAGAATTCCCTTGAATTTGAATGATCTAGAATCTAGATTGTGCAACTGGATATGATTAATTGGAGAAAATTCCACTTTGAAAAAGTGGCGACCCTCGGGCTTGATTTGAAATTGCAAATTTGTCTTCTATTTTTTTTAGACAAAGTTCAGCTCCAGGTCGAGAGGATGGGTAGAATTGCCGTCGGATTCTGAATGCAGGGCGAAAATTAAATTAAGATTGGATCATACTTTGAAAGATAGAGAAGATTCGAAAAGATTGTCTCAGGCAAGTCAATCAACCTGCAGTAAACGATCTTCTCAGGATCGAGGAAGATTTTATGACGAGAGCAATCTTGTCGGAATTAATGTGCACGACAAAGAAGAAGTTATGGCTTTATTTAAGGATAATATGGAAATCAAGCTTGCAAATGTGCCTCTAACTTTGTCCATGAGTTCGGTAACTGGACTTACGGATTTAGTCGAGGATGAAATAATTCCTAAACCAATCCCTATGGAGGTAAGATCAATAATAATTATGAAATATTTTAATTTAACAGATTAAAAAAGATAAGAAAGTTAATCAAACTTTTAATTTTCAATCAAAACTGTTGAAAAGTTGAATATCGAATACAAAAATAGACTTTTTCTGCCAAAATATGTAATTTAAATATATATTTTATAGTAATAATGAAATTTTTTTCAATCCAGAAAATAAATTTGTAACCATATAATTGAATTTTCAATCCAAAAAGATAACAAAAATTTTAATTTTCTAAACCAAATTGTTTTAGCAAAGTACATGAATTTTGAAACTAAAAGTTTAATTTTCTACAAAAACGAGACATTGTTTGAAGAAAATATTTCATTAATTCATTTTTAACTAAGAAAAAGTTTCAACAAAAAATTGAATAGTTTAATTTTTAGTTAGAGAATTAAGTTTTTAAGCCAATAAAATAAAAATTAAAACAATAGTTTAAATTTCAAACACTCAAATGAATCTTCTATCAAAAAGATTTATTTTCTACCAAAAAAGAATCATTTATAACAGATGCATTTTCAACCTAAAAATTAAATTTTTCTATTAAAAAAAGGCAAATTTTTAACAAAAAATATATTTTCAGATAGATAAATGAATTTTTAATCAAATACTTAAAATTTCAACCAAACTAGTTATATTGATAACAACAAAAAAGACAAATTTTCAACAAAATAGATGACTTTTTAACCAGAAACGATTAAATGTCCATCAACAACAAAAATTTCGACGAAAAATGGAATAGTTAAATTTGTAGTTAAGCAAATGATTTTTCAATTAAGAGAAAATAATTTTGAACCGAAAAGATTGATTCTCTACCAAAAAGGAATGATTCTTGACGAAATAGATTATTTTTCAATCAAAAATTTTATATTGCAACAAAGAAAGACAATTTTAACCGATATAGATAGATAAATTTTCAAACAAAGAAGATAAATTTTCAATAAAAAATAGAATAGTTTAATTTGAGCTTAAATAAATAAGTTTTTAGCAAAATAAAATAAATCTACAATAAAAAAAAAACAATTTTCTACCAAATAAATAAAATTTCAACTGAAAAAATTAATTTTCTACTAAAAAAGAATATTTTTTAACAAAATAAATGAATTTTCAATCAAAAAGTTTATATTGTTACAAAAAAAGACAAATTTTCAACTAGAAAAGATTAAATATTTAAAAAATGATGAAAAAAAAAATTTTAGTTAAAAAAATTAGTTTATAATTTAAAAATCTAATTTTTACCCAATGAACTGAAATTTCAATTAAAAAATTGATTTCTACTAAAAAAGAATAATTTTTAACAAAATATCATTAATTTTCCACAAAAAAGGTTCATTTTTTGCAAAAATATGTGATTGAAAAAAACAATTTTATGGCAATAATGGAATAGCTACATTTTCGGTAAAAAATAAATTTTTAACAAAAAACAAATTTTCCAAAAAATTAGATAAATTTTTATTTAATGAAATGAACTTTGAACTATAAGGATGCATTTTTAATTCAGAAAATAAATTTGTAACCAAATGATTGAATTTTCAAACAAGTAAATACCAAAAAGATTAATTTTTGTAAACAAAAATTTAACGAAATACATGAATTTTCAACCTAAAAGTTTAATTTTATACAAAAGAAAGATGTATTTTTAACTAAGAAATATAAATTTTCAACCGAAAATAGAATAGTTTGATTTTTAGTTAGAGAATTAACTTTTTTAGCAAATAAAGTAAACATAAAAAAATAGTTTAATTTTCAACCACATAAATGAATTTTCTATCAAAAAGATTAATAGCTATAAAAAAATTAAGACAAAGTTGAAATAGTTATATTGTCAGCCAAGAAAATTAATTTTCAATAAAAAATACTGATTTTCAACCAAAGAAATAAAATTTCAACTAAAGAGATTCATTTTCTCCCAAAAAGCATAATTTATAACAAATTTTTAATAGAATAGATGAATTTTTAACGAAAAAAGATTATTTTTCAACAAAAAATATAATAGTTTAATTTTAAGTTAGAGAAATACTTTTTTAACCAAACAGATGATTTTCAACAAAAAAAAAGAGTTTTGAACCAAAAGGATTAAATATCTAAAAAAAATTTACGGAAAAGTTAAATTTTTAGTTCGAAAAATTAGTTTACAATTTAAGAAAAAACTAATTTTCGACCAAAAATTAATAATTTTTTAACAAAATATGTAATTTAAAAAATCATTCTGATAGAAATAATGGAAAAGCTAAATTTTCAGTAAAAAAAACTAATTCTTTACAAAAAAAAAATTCTAAAAAATTTGATAAATTCTTAACCAAAGAAATAAATAATTTTTAACAAAATACATGCATTTTCAAACAAATATTTTAATTTTGATGGAGTTTTCAATCTAACAGTTGAAATTTCAACCAAAAACATTTATTTTCTACTAAAAAAAGACATTTTTTTTAATTGAAGAATTTTCAACTAAGAAAGATAAATTTTCAACGAAAAATAGAATAGTTTAATGTTCAGTTGGAGAAATAACTTTTGAAGCAAATTAAATAAATATTAAAGAATAGTTCAATTTTCAACCACGCAAATGATTTTTCAATCAAAAAGATTAAATGTCTAAAAAAAAAATTCAGAAAAAGTTGGAATAGTTTAATTTTCAGCTAGAAAAATTAATTTTCAATAAAAAAAATACTTATTTTCAACCAAAGAATTGAAATTTCAACCAAAAAGATTGATTTTCTACTAAAAAGGATAATTTATAACAAATGAATTTTCAACGTAATAGTTAAATAATTTTCAACCTAAAAGTTTAATTTTCTACAAAAAGAAAAAACACCAAATTTTCAAAAAAATAGGTGAATTTTCAACCAGAAAAGATTAGTTTTGAACAAAAAATAGATTTTCAGTTAATCAAATAACGTTTGGAGCAAATAGAATAAACTTTCAAACAAAATAGTTTAATTTTTAACCAAAAAATACATTTCCTACCAATGAGAATAAATATCTTTAAAAAGAAATTCAACAAGAAATGAAATAGTTAAAATTTCAGTTAAAAAATGATTATTTTTCGATAAAAAACTACTTTTCAACAAGCAAAAAACTAAATTAAAAAAAATAGAGCTACATTTACAAACAAAGAGACTAAATTATAATTAAAATTGTAAATATTTGACTGGAATAGGTGAATTTTAAACCAGAAAGATAAATTTTTAACCTAAATTATGAATCTTCAACTAGAATAATAGTTTTTTTCGCCAAAAAAGAATAATTTTCTACCCAGAAGATTAATTTTTATCAAAAACGACGACTTTTAAACTAAAAAATATAATTTTTCAACCAAAAATTTAATAAGAAAATTTGTATTTAAAAAATGAATTTTCAACCAAAGAAATGAAGTTTTAGCTAAAATGATGCATTTTGAATCTAGAAAATAAATTTTAAACCAAATAATTGAATTTTCAATCCAGGAGGTAAATTTTCTACCAAAAAAGACAAATTTTCAACTAAAAAAGATTAGTTTTCAACAAAAAAAATTTTAACTGAAAAGATTTTCAATCAAACAGAAGAGTTTTCAAACAAGAAGATTCAATATCTAAACAAAATTGTAATGGAAAACGGAATAGTTAAATTTATAGTTAAAAAAAAATTTATAGTTAAAAAAACATTTCAAACAAAGAAATGAAATTTCAATAAAAAAGATTATTTTTCTACCAAATTAATTCTACCTACTTAATTTTGTTTTCAGTAAAAAACACAATTTTTAACAAAACAAAACAAATTTTTCAAAAAATTGGATTTATTTGTAACCAAAGAAATGAACTTTTAACTACAATGATTCACTAAAATGATATTAATTTTTAATAAACAATACTACTTTTCAACCAAAGAATTGAAATTTAAACCAAAAATGTTTATTTTCTACCAAAAAATGACATTTTTTCAAAGAAATAGATGAATTTTTAACGAAGAATGCAAAATTTTCAAAACAAAATTAATTTTAATTAATTTAAACAAAAATACTACTTTTCAACCAAAGAATTGAAATTTCAACCTAAAAGTTTAATTTTTTACCAAAAAACAAAACAAATTTTCAACAAAATAGATAATATTGAAACGGAATAGTAAAATTTTTAGTTGCAAAAATTAGTTTACAATTAAAAAAAAACTAATTTTAAATTAAAGAAATGAATTTTCAATAAAAAAAAATTAATTTTCTACCAAAAAAGAATCATTTATAACAGATGAATTTTTAACCTAATAGTGAAATAATTTTCAACCAAAAAGTTTAATTTTCTACCAAAAAAAAAACAACAAATTTTGAACAAAATAGATGAATTTTCAACTAAAAAAGATGAGGTTTAAACAAAAAATAGAATAGTTTAATTTCCAGTTAGAGAAATATGTTTTTAACCAAATGAAATAAATTTTCAACGGAATAGATAAATTTTCAACCGAGAAAATGAATTTGAAAGCAAAAAGATTGATTTTTTTACCAAAAGTGTACCATTTTTAACAAAATACATGAATTCTTAACTAAATATTTTAAGTTTGTATGGAATTTTCAACCTCAGAGTTAAAATTGAAACCAAAAAAAAATGAATTAATCACCAAGAAGATTAATAATCCATCACAAAATACAAAGTTTAATAAAAATAGAGCAATTTTTAACCAAATATAAATTCTTTGGTTGAAAATTAGATTGTTGATTGGAAATTAAATTTTTTAACTAAAAATTTTAATATCCTATTTTTTTTAGAATTTGTTTTTATAGAAATTTGATCTTTTTGATAGAAAATTCATTTGTTTGGTTGAAAATATCATTATTTTATTTGCTTATAAAGCTATTTCTGTCACTAAAAATTAAACTATTATATTTATGATTGAAAATCTATCTTTCTTAGTTGATATTCCATCTATTTTGTTAAAAGTTTGTCTTTTTTGGTCGAAAAATCAACTGTTACGCTGAAAATTCCATTAAAAATAAAAATATTTTATTTAAATTTCATTTCTTAGGTTGAAAATGAATTTTTTAAAATAAAAATTTAACTATTCCAATTTTTGTTAAATTTTTGTTATAAACCTTTAATATTTTCGGTGGAAAAATCATCTATTTGGATGAAAATTTAACAATTATGTTGAACATTTATTTTATTTGGTTAAAAATTTATTTCCGTAACTGAAAATTAAACTTTCCTATTTTTTGTTTAAACCTCATCTTTGTAGTTGAAAATTAATCTATTTTGTTGAAAGTTTTTCTTTTTTTTGTAGAAAATTAAACTTTTTGCTTGAAACTTCCATAAAAATTAACATATTTGTTTTAAAAATCATGTCTTTTGTTAACAATTATTATTATTTTTTAGTAGAAGGTTAATCTTTTTGGTTAAAATTTAATTTCTTTGGTTGAAAATTAGCTTTTTTTATTGAAAATTAATTTTTCTAACTAAAAATTTAACTATTCCATTTTTTTTTATATTTGTTTATACACATTTAATCTTTTTTTAGGAAATTCATTTGATTGCTTGAAAATTTAGTTCTTTTTTTGAAAATTTGTTTTATTGGGTAAAAATTATTTCTGTATCTGAAAAATTAGCAAATTTATTTGAAAAATCATGTATTTTTTTGAAAATTATTCTTTTTTTTTGTAGAAAATTAATCTTTTTGTTTGAAATTGAATTTCTTTGGTTGAAAATTAGTTTTTGGTATTAAAAATTAATTTTTCTACCTAAAACTTTAAAAATTCAGTTTTTTTTTTAAATTTCTTTTTATAGAAATTTGATCTTTTTGTTATAAAATTGATTTTTTTGGTTGAAAATGCAATTATTTTATTTGCTTATAATGCTATTTCTTTAACTGAAAATTAAACTTATATATGTTTATTTTTTATTTTATTATATTCTATTAGATTGCAAATTCCATAAAAAATTAAATTAGATTGTTGAAATTTCATTTCTTGCTTTGAAATTTATTTTAATTGGATAAAAAGTTATTTTCCTAACTGAACATTATATTGTGTATTCTATATTTGGTTAAAAATTTATCTTTCTTAGTTAAAAAATCATCTATTTTGTTGAAAGTTTTTTTTTTGTAGAAAATTAATCTTTTTGGTTGAAAATTCAATGAAAATTAAAACATTTGTTTGAAAAATCATGTGTTCTGTTAAAAATTATTCCTTTTTTTTGTAGAAAATTAATTTTTTAGTTGAAATTTAATTTCTTTGATTGAAAATTAGTTTGTTTTTTTATTGGAAATTAATTTTTCTAACTAAAAATGTAACTAATCCATTTTTTGTTGATTTTTTTATAGACATGTAACCTTTTTGGTTGAAAATTTATTTTCTTTGCTTCTAAATTTATTTCGCTAACTGAAAATTGAACTATTCTATTTGTTTTTGTCTTATTTTGTTAGAAAATTAGACCTTTTAGTTGAAAATTAAACTATTAGGTTCAAAATTCCATAAAAATTTAATATTTGGTTGAAAATTTATGTATTTTATTAAAAATTATTCTTTTTTGGTAGAAAATAAATTTTGTTGGTAAAAATTTCATTTCTTTGGTTGACAATTTTTGAAACTAAAAATTTAACTATTCCATTTTGTGTTGAATTTTTTTTTATAGACATTTAATATTTTCAGTAGAAAATTCAACTATTAGGTTGAAAATTCTATAAAAATTAAAATAATTGATTAAAAATTTATGTATTTTATTCAAAAATATTCTTTTTGGTTGAAATTTCATTTCTTTGGCTGATAATTGTTTAAGCTAAAAATTTTACTATTCCAATTTGAGTTGAATAGTTTTTTGTATAAATACTTAAAATTTTTAGCAGAAAATTCATCCATGTTGTTGTAAATTTTTCCTTTTTTGTAGTTAGTGAAATAGTTGGATTTGCAATCACAGAGATGAATTTTTAACCAAAAAGATTAGTTTGCTATCATAAAAAAAATCTTTTACAAAATATATCAATTTTAAACTAAAAATTATAAAATTTTAAATGAATAGTTAAATTTTCAGCTAAGAAATATAAATTTTACACAAAAAATGGAATGTATAAATTTTCAGTAAAAAGAAATAATTTTCAAACAAAACAACATTAATTCTAGACATCACTGTTGCATTTTTAACAACAAGAAAATTAATTTTCAACAAAATACATGAATTTTTAACTAAAAACGATATCTTTCCCACCCAAAATGGAATATACATTTTTTTTTAAATAATTTTTCAACGAAACAAGATGAATTTTGAACAAAAAATCTATAATATGTAATAGTGGATATTTCGACCAAAAAAGATTTTAATTATAAATTACAAGCATTTAAACTCATCCAAAAAACGAAGTTTTAAGAAAAGAATTGAATTTTCAACCAAGGAAGATTTCTCAGTCGAGAGAGAAAAAAATCAGCTAAATTGTTGAAATTAAAAGAACAAAAGGAGAATTTTCTAGGAAACAGTTGACTTTTCAACCCGCAAAAAAGAATTTTCAACAAAAAAATTAATTGTCAAACCGAAAAGACAGATTTTCAAGAAAATAGTCGAATTCTTAACAGAAAAAAATTATTTTTTGAAACATTGTTGAATTTTGAACAAAATAATTAAATTTTCAAACAAATTATATAATTATATTTCAGTCGCCTCTTTCTCGAGATTACAGAATGTAGTATTCCCTTCATCTCGCTAGATGTCACGACGTTCAGAGGGGGGGGGG
>NC_046661.1:83069531-83106375 GCF_010883055.1 Belonocnema kinseyi | reverse complement strand
GGAGCTATTGAGTGTAGAATTTAAGCGTTTAAAAGAACAGCTGGAAGAATTGCAAGCTCGTCAGGAAGAAGAAGGATTTCGAGGATTCGAGTCTGTTGAACGCGATGCAGAAGGAAGTGGTGATGACAAGAGTAATTCAGAAGATGACTCCATTAACCCTAATCAGCAATGAAAATTCGGTGAAGAAAAATTCAGAAGGTATGGTTAATCCTAGATAGACATAATGTTTGGGATTTTCAGTTTTTCTCTCCATCACACAGGTGGAAGTTATTTGTTGTTTAAGGGGTTCGAATAGAGATGAAACCTTGGAACAACATTTTAAGTGGTGTAACATACAAAATATTCCTACTTGATATTAAAACGCTCGCAAGACGTTCTAATTTATGTCTTCTATTTCCTACACTGCTTGGGAATGGGCCATTGAACAGGCATAAGCATGTGTGCTCGCATGACACACGGCTCAGTCAAAGCCGCCATGTTTGAATCTTGTTCTCTCTCACTAGAGACGAAACGGTTATATGTGAGCTCGCAGGACATACTGACTTGATAAGGGTAAACCAAGCGGCCATTTTTTCTTGTTTCTCTTATGATTATAAATTCAGAAAATAAACCGCGCTCGTAAGACGCATATACATATCAAGATATAAATAAATGGAACTTAGCTTATTTATAAATTTTACTATGGATAAGTCTCATATAAGTGAATTACGCCTTTTTAGATGGTAAAGAGAACGCCTTGAACAAGATAGTTGAAGAGAAAGAAAAAGATGAAGCGGATATCGATGATGAAATTGTAGAGATTTTTGGTCAGGATCCACTCGAATCTAAAGCCTTAAAATTGAAGGTTCATTTGTCAATTCACAAAAGATGGAAATATTGGGTTTCAAATGGAATAGAGAAAGAGGAAAGGGAGAACTTATTAGAAAAGTACAAATGTCCTGACGGATTAGAGGTACTTCAATTAAATCCAAAAATTTCACTAAAACTACCAAAACACTCTAAGACTAGAGACACTTACATGGCTAAGAGACAACAATCGGTGGGGTCCGCCCTGGCCTCTATTGGATCGGTTATGTCTACACTTATCGAGGAAAAGGAAAGTGTCGATAAAGTTCTCTTATTAGAACGCTTACATGATGCAGGAAAACTCATCGCAGACATGATACACAGTCAGACTAAGTCTAGGATTGCCTTTGTTCTAGCCGGGGTTGATAAAGAAACAAGAACTGTGCTTGAAGACACAAAGTCAGAGGAATTTTTAGTTAGTAAAAACCTAGCAGAAAAAATTAAAGAAGCAAGAAGTATGGATAGAGTAGCTGTTTCCTTAAGGAAAAATCCTGGGCAAAAATTTCATATACCACCATCTCAAAGACAGGCTTTAAACTCAAGCAGCCTGCTGGGAAAAAGGTCGTTTCCCAATTCATCAGGCTACTTCCAAGGCCACCCGTCGACTCAAGCAAGACCGCGACTGTACTTCAAAAACAGGCCACAAAATCAGCCATTCAACCAAAAAGCACAGTTCCAGGGGTACAAAACGAGGATGCAGGGAAAATTCAAATAAGTTTTAAGTAAGGTTGCAGGAAGATTGAAATACTATTTGGAAAATTAGTTAACGATTATATCATATAACTTTATTTTAAATTGTATTAAGGGTTTTAGGATAAAATTTGATCCGAAAGTAGAACAGGGAAAGATATCGTTCGTTAAATTTGATTCAGTCAAAGAAGTAAATAACTGTCAACAAGCAATAGACTCACTATTAGCAAAGGGCGCCATAGAACCTTGCAGACCAGATAAGAATCAATTTTTATCGACCTATTTTCTTGTACGTAAACCAGATGGATCATTTCGCTTCATTTTAAATCTAAAAAAGTTGAACGAGTTTATCAGAAAAGATCATTTTAAAATAGAGGACCTTAGAACGGCTGTAAAATTAGTTTTTCCGGGTTTTTTTATGTGCACCATCGACTTAGTAGATGCTTATTACATGGTTCCCATTCATGAAGACAGTAGAAAGTTTTTAAGGTTTGAATTCTTTGGGAAACTTTTTCAGTTTACTTGCTTACCATTCGGTTTGAATATAAGCCCGTTTATTTTCACGAAACTGATGAAGCCTGTTGTAAATAATTTAAGAACGAAAGGACTGATGTCAGTAATATACCTTGATGATATGTTATGCGTGGCTAAGGATTTTGAATCTTGCAAACAAAATACAAAAGATACAGTTTCCTTATTAAATTTTTTGGGATTTTTAGTAAACAAAAGGAAAAGTAATCTTACACGATCTACAAGATGCAAATTTCACGGTCTTATTATTAATTCAATACAATATTGTATTGAACTACCAGATGAAAAAAGACGAAATTTAGAAATAGAAATAAGGTCATTTCTCACGAAGTCTTCTTGTTTAGTCAAGGAATTTGCACATATCATAGGGAAATTAACTGCTGCTTGTACAGCAGTAGAGTATGGAATGTTATATACAAGATCCTTAGAAAGAGAAAAATGTTTAGCATTAACATCAAATAACTTTGATTATGACAGAAAGATGTTGATTCCAAAGTCTATTATTTGTGATTTAAATTGGTGGATGAATGCATTACCGGTTACGATAAACTCTATTAAAACAGGTGATTTCATAATGGAAATTTATACAGATGTTTCTGGCACAGGTTGGGGTGCTACGAATAGTTTAGATCAGGTTTATCTATTTTGGGTTGATGAGCAAAAGAAGTTTCATATAAATTGCAGAGAGCTTTTAGCAGTAAAATTTGCATTAGAAAGGTTAGCAGATCAATTAAGTAACTGCCAAGTCCTGCTTAGGAGTGACAACACAACAGCCATATCTTATATTAATAAGATGGGCGGTGTGCGCTATCCTTCCTATAATAAACTGGCTAAAGACATCTGGCAGTGGGCAAAAAACAAAAGGATTTTCTTGTTTGCATCCTATATAGCATCAATTGATAATAAACAAGCTAACAGATTATCTACAATGAAAAATAATGACGCGGAATGGGAGCTGAATAATAAAGCATCTCAGTTAATTGTTAAAAGATTTGGTTGTCCAAGTGTGGATTTATTTGCCTGTGGGAATAACTCTAAATGTAAAAATTTTTTCTCGTGGAAACCCGATCCAGAAGCCCTACAAATTGATTCATTTACGGTAGAATGGATAAATCTAAGAATTTATGCATTTCCACCTTTTAACTTAATTTTAAAAACTCTTGTGAAAATCAAACAGGATAATGCATCAGGTATTATTGTAGTGCCTCGTTAGCCAGGGCAACCATGGTACCCTTTATTTTTAGAAATGCTGGTAGGAAATCCCCTTATTTTCAATCCAGATGTTAATTTATTATTATCCCCATGCAGAAGGAAAGTTCACCCACAAGCGAACCACCTGTTTTTAATGGCAGGCGCAGTATCAGTGAAGTCTTCTTAAGAAAAAATGTTCCTACAGATGCGTTAGATATACTATTGGCATCTCTTGCTCCGGCGACAGCTAAGCAATACGAATCGGCCTTGCGACAATGGTGGTTGTTTTGAGAGAAAAATAAATTCGATTTTTACGCGCCAAAGAGAAATACTCTAATTAGGTTTTTGACAGCAAGCTTTAAAAAGGGCGTTTCTTACAGCTCTCTAAATAATTTTCGTTCAGCAATATCCCTCATTTCTCAAGATAAGATAGGTGATGATGCAATTATCAGTAGATTCATAAAAGGTGCATTTAGATTGAGACTGGCTAACCCGAAGTATTCTCACACATGGGATGTATCAATAGTCCTAGATTATTTAAAGAAGCTGTACCCTTTACAAAGTTTAAAGTTGAAAGATTGAACTTACAAAGTAGTAGTACTACTAGCGTTAAGTACAGGGCATAGGGCACAGACTTTATCTAATATTAAATTAAGTAATATCCGCTCAACTCCACAAGTTGTAGAGATAAGAATCTCAGATCTTATAAAAACGTCGAGTCCTGGTAGGTGTCAGCCTTTGTTAACTTTACCCAAGTTCAATCAAAACTCTAATGTATGCTTATCATCTACACTAAGAGAATATATAAATGTTACTAGACAAGTAAGGGGAAATGAAGTTAAACTATTTCTAGCGATTAAAAAGCCACATGCGGCTGTCACTTCTCAAACCATTAGTAAATGAATTAAAAAGGTACTAGAAAAAAGCGGTATCGATATATCTGTTTTTTCTCGCATTCAACAAGACATGCGTCTACATCGGCTGCCTTAGCTAAAGGAGTCGATTTAAACACAATAAGACGTACAGCAGGATGGTCTGAAAGTTCGCAAACGTTTGCCACATTTTATAATCGACCTATACTTGTAAACAAAGATAACTTTGCCTCTGCTGTTTTAGAATTATAAGAGGTACTAGTTGTAAAAGGACGCTCATTTTAATTTTAATTTGTTTGGTATTATTTGTACTACCTATTTAAAAAAAAAACCAACAAACAAGAGTGAGTGTTTAATAAATGACAGCTCTATTTAAAATATCTATTTATAATAATCGCAAGAAAGAGGCGACTGAAGTATAATTGAACGATTGAACGAACTTACCTGTAAGTGAAGTTCGATCGCAATTATATGAAGAAGCCTCTTTCAAAGAGATTACAGTCCCACCCCATCAAAAAATTCTAGAAATTGTTTTGGGTTTTTCTCTAAATCCCTAAACCCTAATAAGAACTTAGCAATTTTAAATACTTTAAAGATATGAGGTTGGCTTGGAACGCGCAAAGTAGTAGCGTATGGGGGAAAATTTTCTTCCCCCCACTCTGAACGTCGTGACATCTAGCGAGATGAAGGGAATACTACATTCTGTAATCTCTTTGAAAGAGGCTTCTTCATATAATTGCGATCGAACTTCACTTACAGGTAAGTTCGTTTAATCGTTCAATTTTTAATCAAACCAGATCAATTCTCAATAAGAAAAAATGGATTTTCACAGAGATGAATTTTCAACTAAAATGAAGAATCTTCAACTTGAATAGTTACATTTTCTGTTAAAAATGTTCCACCAAACAAAATAAATATTCAAATCATTTTTTTTCCTAAAAGTTTTTTTAAAGATTTTAGAATAATTTCAATTTCAGAGTTTTTTTTTTATTAATTTACAGATTCTGCTTGAAAATATAACATTAACTTTAAATGAAGATCGCCCTCCAAACAATATCACATCTCCAGGTCCAATTCCGATCGATCTGAAAATTTCTAGACTGAGGATATCACGAGGTCTCGACGGAGTTTTCCATATTGAACCAGTTGGTAAGTATTTTTTATTTTTTTTTATAAATTTGCCTTTAAAAAAGTTGTTTTAACATTTTTTTACTGCCACTTGTGATTCTTCGCGGGCCTAAAATTGTTCTAGGTTTCTTAAAAAATATTTTTTAAAATATAAAAAATAAATTTTAATATTTATTTTAACTATTATTGTTTAGTCTATTAATGATGAATATTGCCATTTATTTATCGCGGGCTTCACAGTCTTTCCCGTATTTAAAAAAATGCATGAATTTTCTAAAATGATTTAACAAAATTGTTAAATTTTCTAAACAAAAAAAAAACAGTTGAATTCAAGAAAAAAGAGACTTTTTAACAAAATTGTTTAATTTAAAAAAAGTAGATTAATTTTTAATCAAATAGTTGTATTTTCAACCGGAGAATGATACTTCAACTAAGAAAATTAATTTTCCACCAAAAAATAAAAAATTTTCACAAAAAAAGTTAATTGTGAACAAAATAGTGTAATTTTCTTATAAAGTATTTTAATTTTCTACTCAAAATATAATTTTCACAAAATTATTCAATTTTTAACCAAGTAGTTAAATTTTTAACTAAAAACATTTTTTTTCAACCGAGACTATTAATTTTCGACCAAAAAAGACGAGTTCTCAACACGTTAGATGAATTTTCCAATAATTGATTGAATTTTCTTCTAAAAAAGATAGTGAAGGTTTTAAAAAAAAATAAATTGTAGACCAAAGACAACCACTTTTTGACAAAATTGTTAATTTTTGATACCAAAGAGATAAACTGTCAACTGAAATTATGAAACTTGAGCCAAAAAATGAGTTATTAACAAAATTGTTAAATTTTTTACCAACAAAATTAATTGTCAACCAAGAATATTAATTTTCCAACAGCCAGGTGAGTTTTCGGCCAAATGATTGAATTTTCATCTAAAAAAGATCAATTTTTGACTAAAAATGGATTAATTAAATTTTTAATTAAAAAAAGAAATCAACGAAAAAAATTAATTTTTAATAGAGGAACTGGAATAGTTAAGGTTTCAGTTAAAAATTAAATTTTCAACCAAAGCAAACATTTTTTTGACAAAATAGTTCATTTTTAAAACAAATGTTAAATTGACTAAAATTATAAATCTTGAATAAAAAAATTATTTTTTAACCAAATTGTTAAATTTTGTAGCAAAAAAAGATCATGTTCAAACAAGACGATTAATTTTCCAACAACGAGATGAATTTTCCACCAAAGGATTGAATTTTCATCTAAAAAAGATCAATTTTTGACTAAAAATGGAAAAATTACATTTATAATTAAAAAATTAATATTCAGTAAAAAAATCGAATAAAAAATTAATTTTTAACAGAGGAACTGGAATAGTTCAAGTTTAAGTTAAAAATATAAATTTTCGACCAAAGACAACCATTTTTTGACAAAATAGTTCATTTTTAAACCAAAGAGATAAATTTTTAACTCAAATTATGAATCTTAAACAAAAAAATCAGTTATTAACAAAATTGTTAAACTTTCTATCAAAAAAATTCATTTTCAACCAAGAATATTAATTTTCCAACAACGAGATAAATTTTGCACCAAATGATTGAATTTTCATCTAAAAAAGATCAATTTTCGACTAAAAATGGAATAATTACATTTTTATTTAAAAAATTAATTTTTGACAGAGGAACTGGAATAGTTAATGTTCCAGTTAAGAAATAAAAATTCGACCAAAGACAACAATTTTTTGACAAAATATTTTATTTTTAAACCAAATGATAAATTGTCGACTAAAATTATGAATCACAAACGAAAAAAATGAGTTTTTAACCCAATTATTAAATTTTTTGCCAACAAATTAATTTTCAACCAAGAAAATTAATTTTCTACCAAAGAGAACGAGTTTTCAACAAACTAGATAAGTTTTCCACCAAATAGTTGAAGTTTCATCTAAAAAGATCAATTTTGGCTGAAAATGGAATAATTACATTTTTAATTAAAACAACTAATTTCCGTAAAAAATTACGTCAAATCAAAAGATTAATTTTTAACGGGGGATGTGGAATAGTAAAGGTTTCCGTAAAAAATCAATTTTCTACCAAAAAACATCGATTTTTCAACAAAATAATTCAATTTCAAATCAAAGAGATGAATTGTCAACTAAAATTCTACCTAAAAAAATAATTATAAACCAAGAAGATTAATGTTCTACCAAAAAATATGAATTTTCAACATTGTAGTTAAATTGTATTCATATTTTCGGATGAAAAACTCAATTATTTTGTAGAAAATGCTTATTTTTTGTATGAATTAAACTGTGTTCAATTTTTAATTAAAATGCTTTGATTAAAATATCAACTATTTTTTTTAAATTAAATTTTTCGTTGAAAATTTATATTTTCGGCTAAAAAATTTATCTATTTTGTATAAAATACGTATTTTTGATTGAAAATTCAAAGATTTGGTTGTAATTGATTTATTTCTTGACTGAAAAGCCTTTATTGGTTGATAACAATTCGTATTTTTTGTTTGAATTTAACTGTTTTTCTTTGTAAATTACACTGTGTTTCATTAAAATATCAACTATTTGGTTCAAATTGAACGTTCTCGTCAAAAACTTAGCTTTTTGTTTTTTGAAAATGTACTTTTTTGTTGAAAATTAAATATTTTGTTGGAAATTCATATTTCGACCTGAACATTTAAGATTTTGGTTGAAACTTTTTTCTTTCTTGTCTGAAAATCTCTCGTTTGTTGAAAATTTGTCTTTTTGGTTTAAAAGTTCATTTCTTTTGGTAGAAATTTAATTTTTGTGGCTAAAAATTAATATATTTTGATTGAGGATTCAACTGTTTTGTTTAAAATTAACTTTTTTGTTGAAAATTCATATTTTCAGGTGAAAAATTCAACTTTTTTGTATAAAATACTTAATATAAAAAATATTTGGATTGAGAATTCAACAATTTGGTTGCAATTTGTTTTTTTTTCTTGACTGAAAAACCTTTCTTGGTTAATAATGAAAATATTTGGATGAAAATTCGTATTTTTTGTTTGAATTTAATTGTTTTTTATTGTAAATTAAACAGTGTTTCGAATAAAAGATCAACTATCTGATTAAAAAATCGACTTTTTCGTTGAAAATTCATAATCTCGGGTGAAAAATTCACGTACAAATTTGATAGAAAATTCATATTTTGAATACAAAATTAAAGAATATGATTGAAACTTTTTTCTTTCTTTTATAAAATTCTCTCTTGTCGAAAATTCGTATTTTTTGGTTCAAAAGTTCTTCTGTTTTGGTAGAGACCTAATTTTTTTGGCTAAAATTGATCTATTTTATTTGTAGATTTAACTATTTAGTTCAAAAGTAACTATTTTCTTAAAAATTCATATTTTCGTTTGGAAAATTCGAATATTTTGTAGAAAATTAATATTTTGGCTTGAAAATTTAAGAATTTGGTTGAAACTTTTTTCTTTCTTGCCTGAAAATCTCTCTTTTGTTGAAAATTCGTGTTTTAAGATTGACAGTTCATCTCTTTTGGTAGAAATTAAATTTTTTTCTATTTGATAATTAATCGGTTTTAGTTCAGGATGAACTATTTTGTTGAACATTCGTATTTTTTAGTTGATTTCAACTGTTTTTAAATAAAAATTAAAATCTTATTTGTTTGAAAATTACACTACTTTATTAAAGTTAAAGAATTAAAAAACTTAATTTTTTTGGATTGCAGATTCATTATTTTATTTAAACATGCATCTCCTTAATTGCAAATTTAACTATTTTTTCTTGAAAAAAAAATATTTGTAGAAAATTAATCTTCTTAGTTGAAAATGTATCTTTTTGGTTGAAAATTAACTCTTTTGTTTAAAATTTATATTTTTGGGTGGGAAATTTAACTATTTTGTAGAAAATTCAACAATTTGGGTAACAAATTGTTCAGTTTTTACTGAAAAACCTTTTGCTTGGTTGATAATTAAATTTTTTGTAAAAAAAATCGTTTTTATTGTTTTAGATTTAATTATTTTTTTAAACCAATATTTTTGGGTTGAAATTTTATCTCTTTGGTTCAAAATTAATTTTTTTGTTTATATTTTATATTTGATTGAAAAATTCGAATTTTATTTTTAAATCAGTTTTTCATTTGAAAATAAGTTTTTTAATTGAAAACTTTTTTGGTTAAAAATTCCATTCTTTTATTGGAAATCAAATATTTTCACTTGAAATATGAGAAATTCAAAACGTTTCAAATTTAATTAATTATTGTGCTTGCATTAATTAAAAAAAAATTATTCCCGAATTTTTATCGAAAATATTCCTATTCTCCCTGTTTTTAGAGAATTTTTGTGAGTCAAATTTCGGTTTCTTTTTATGGATGATAAACAAAAGATAATTAGTCCGAAATTTAAAACGTTTTAGGCCCTGATCCTCCAGCTTTTTATTCTCATTTTGTATCGACAAGATTAGAAGCTTTTATCAAGTAAATTTAGATTTGCTAAAATTTGTATTTTAGAATTGGTCATTTGAATTTATAGAATACGGATCGAAAATTTAGCAAAACAAGTGGCAGAGTTTCTAGTTTTGATTTTTTATTGTATATTGTATAATTGTTCTTTGCATTCGGAAGGTCTATCGTCGAATGTGAGCATTTGTACCACACAAGTAGAAATTAGATCTAGCTTTTTTTGCTTATCGAAAGCACACTTAGATATTTTTTTATTTTGCGAATTTTGCCGAAGAATTTAAGCATTCTATAGTGTAGATATTATAGAAAATTAGAAAAGCACGAGAGCAGAAGCATGCTGTTAGAGACAGGGTGGCCGCAAGTCAGGAAAAACTTGGAAATCGGGTCATTTTTACCCACTTTTTTTCTCTCAAGTCACTTTTTCAAGATAAAGTCAGCCCATGGTACACTCATATAGGTCATTTTTGCAAATACGCAAAAATTTTCTCCTAAAGATTATATTTTTAGTTACAAATTTTATTATTTGGTTGAAAATTTAACCATTTTCTTGAAAAGACATCCTTTTTGGTTGCAAATTCAACTGTTTTGTTAAAAATTTGTCTTTTTTGGTTAATTATTTAGCATTTTTCGTAGAAGATTAAACTTTTTTGTAAAATTCACATTTTGTTTCTGATAAGTCAACTGAAATTTTTTTGGATGAAAAATATTTTATCTGGAAATTTGTCTTTTTGACTTGAAATTTATCTTTTTTAGTAGCAATATTGGATATTATTGGAAAAATGTCAACTCTTTTGTTGAAGATTAAACTGTTTCCTAGAAAATTTACTTTTTATTTAAAATTCCTATTTTTGTCTTAAAAAGTCAATTCAATTCTTCTTTTAATGAAAATTCAACTCTTTTGTTGAAAATATCTCCTTTGGTTTAAAATTTTACCCGTTTTAGTAAAATTTTCATTTTTCTTGGACAAAAATAGAACTATTTGGTTTTGTTTTGTTGAAAAGTCGTACTTTTTGTTTTAAAATTCTGCTGTTTTGTTGCAAATTTAATTATTTCGCAGAAAGTTGACCGTTTCTTTAAGTTTAATATTTTGGTATTCAAAAAAGAACTGAAATTTTTGCTGCATGAAAATTCAACTTTAAAAAAAAATGTCAATTTTTATTAAAAATTCACCTGTTTTAGTAAAAATTTCATCTTTTTTTGATAAAAATACAACAGTTTGTTGAAAATTCAACAATTTTCTAGAGGATTTACTTTTTTTTTAATTCCTATTTTTTAGTTAAAAAGTCAATTCAAATATTTTTTAAATGAAAATTCCACTCTGTTTTTGAAAATTTGTCCTTTTGTTGAAACGCTTACCTGCTTTAGTAAAATTTTCATTTTTCTTGGACAAAAATACAACTATTTTGTTTTGTTTTGTTGAAAAGTCCTACTTTTTGTTTGAAAATTCTGCTGTCTTGTTGAAAATTTAAATATTTCGCAGAAAAAGAACTGAAATCTTTTCTGGATGAAAATTCAACTTAAAAATATTTTTTCAACTTTTATTAAAAATTCACCAGTTTTAGTACAAATTTCATATTTTTTTGATAAAAGTACAACTGTTTTGTTGGAAATTCAACAATTTTCTAGAGGATTTACTTCTTTTTAGTTCCTTTTTTTCCAGTCAAAAATTCAATTCAAATATTTTTTTATGAAAATTCAACTCTTTTTTCGAAAATTTGTCTTTCGGTTTAAAAATGTACCTGTTTTAATAAAATTTTCATTTTTCTTGGACAAAAATAAAACTATTTGGTTTTGTTTTGTTGAAATTTTGTTGAAAATTCATATTTTTTGTTTGAAAATTTTGCTGTTTTGTTGAAAATTTAATTATTTCGCAGAAAGTTTACTGTTTCTTTAAGTTTAATCTTTTGGTGCTAAAAAGGACTGAAATCCTTTCTGGATGAGAATTTAACTTTTTAAAAAATGGTCAATTTTTATTATAAATTCATCTGTTTTAGTACAAATTTAATCTTTTTTTGATGAAAATGAAACTGTTTTGTTGGAAATTCAACAATTTTGTAGAGGATTTATTTTTTTTAGTTCCTTTTTTTCGAGTTAAAAATTCAATTCAAATATTTTTTTATGAAAATTCAACTCTGTTTTCGAAAATTTGTCTTTAGGTTTAAAAATGTACCTGTTTTAGTAAAATTTTCATTTTTCCTGGACAAAAATAAAACAGTTTGGTTTAAAAATAAAAACAAATTTGATAAAAAAAAGTTATGCTTTTTGGTTAAAAATTTGTCTATTTATCAGAAAATTAACTTATTATTTACAATTCTTATTTTGATTCAAATTTAGGATATTTAAATAGGAAAACAATCCTATGTAAAATCCTTTTTTAACGTCCAATAATCAAATTGATGAAAATAATTCCTGAAAATAAAATCAAGAATCTAACGACCAAATTTGGATTTAAAAAAACTTAAAAAAGTATGTATAATAATCACCAACGTTCCGGCACTCATACAGCACCCTTATCAAGGCAAAAATAAAAATGAAATAAAATAAAATAAAAAATAAATAAAAAGGAGGGGAGAGAAGTGTTCCTTTTTTTCAGATTCCAATCATCTTTGTTGGATAAAAATGCAACTACATGGTTGAAAAGTTATACTTTTTGTTTGAAAATTCTGCTATTTTGTATAAAATTTAATTATTTCACAGAAAGTTAAAAATTCGTATTTTTTGTTTGAATTTAACTGTTTTAGATTAAATTATTTTTTTAAACCTATATTTTTGGGTTGAAATTTCATTTATTTGGTTCAAAAATAATTTCTTTTAAAAAAATTCATATTTTCGGTTGGAAAATTCATATCCTAATTGAAAATTCATCTTCTCAATTGAAAATTTAACTTTTTTTCTTAATTTTTTTGTTTGTACGAAAATTAATCTTCTTGGTTAAACATTGATCTTTTTGGTTGAAAATTCCTTTATTTATTGAAAATCAAATATTTTAACTTGAAATCTGGGCAATTTGAAGCTTTTGAAATTTAATTAATTAAGTTGAATATTTTGGTGTTAAAAGAGAACCGAAATCTTTTCTGGATGAAAATTCAATTAAAAACAAAAATTTTCAATTTTTATTAAAAATTCATCTATTTTAGTAAAAATTCATCTATTTTAGTAAAAATTTCATCTTTCTTGAATAAAATGTTGCAAGTAAACTGAAATCTTCTTTGGATAAAAATTTAACTATTAATTTTAAGGTTCCTTTTTAAATTCATCTGTTTTAGAAGTTTTATTTTTCTTGAATAAAAATCCAACTATACGGTTGAAAATTCAACTCTTTTTTAAATGTTTGTCTTCTTGATTTTAAAATTCATCTGCATTATCAGAAATTACATCCTTCTTGAATAAAAATGCTAGTATTGGGTTGAAAATTCATACTTTTAAACTTCTTCTGTTTCCTTGAAAATACAACTAATTCGTAAAAAATTTACTTTTTGTTTAAATTTAATATTTTTATGGTAAAAAGAGAACTGAAATTTTTTCTGGATGACAATTTAACTATTCTTGTGCATTAAAAAAAAATTTATCTGTTTTAAGAGAAATTTTATCTTTCTAGGGCAAAAATGAACTGAAATATTTTCTTAATGAAAGTTGAACTTTAAAAAAATGTATCGTTTTTTATTAAAAATTCATAAGTTTTATTACAAATTTCATCTTTGTTGAATAAAAATGAAACTATTTCATACAGAATTATTTTTTGTTAAAAGTTTTGTATTCTTATCTTGAAAAGTCAACTGGAATCTTTTTTGGATGAAAGTTCAAATATTTTTTTGAAAATTTGTTTTTGTTTATAAATAAAAATTCATTTGTTTTAAAAGAAATTTATTCATTCTTTGAATAAAAAACAACTAATTTGGCATAAAATTTAACATTTTTATTGAATTCATCCACTCTGGATAAAAACTCAACTTTTTAGATTGAAAATTAAAATATTTTGTAAAGTTATCTTGTTGATTTAAAAATTCATCTTTTTTACTAAAAAAAATTTTTTTCTATGAAAATGCTACTTTTTGGTTAAAAATGATTCTTCTTTACTTGAGTAATGACTTGAGAAACATTTGATTAAATCATTTCTTAAGAAATAATTTTATTAAGATTTATATTTTTAGCTGAAAAATAATTTTTTCAGTTGAAATATTTTCTTAGAAAACGATCTCTTTTAACTGAAAATTCAACTACATGGGTAAAATTTCAACTAAATCTTGATCGTTGAAAGTTCACTAAAATCTTTTTAAACAGAAAATTTAATTAATTTTTCGAAATTTTTTCTTTTTTATTTAAATATTCATATTTTTTAGTAGAAATTTAATTTTTTTAATGCAAATGCAACTTTTTTGTTAAAAATTATTTTCTTTTGTTTAAGAATTCAATTATTTTGTTTAAAATATTTGGTTGAATCGCTTTGTTAAGAAATTATTTTTTTATAATTTATATTTATAGTTAAACATTCATTTCTTTGGTTGAAAGTTTAACTATCTTGTTAAAAAATAGTCTTTTTTAATTGAAAATTCAACAACTTGGGCTAAATGGTAAAAAAATGTATTGAAGGCTTATGTCTTTGTTTGAAAATGTAACTGTTTATTCAAAAAGCCGTTTTTTATTTAAAAATAATTTTTCAACTAAAAATGTAACTTTTCCATTTTTTAATATTGATTTTATTTAGTTGACAAATCTCCTTTTTTGGTTTGAAATGTCTTTTTTGAAAATTCGACTTGAAGGTTCAATAATCTAGATAAACTTTTATTTTTTTCTAGGGTGAAAAATTTTTATTTGTTAAAAATTCGTCCTGTTAGTTCTTAAATTCTTTTTCTTGTGTATAAATTTTATCTTTTTTCAATTTGAAAGTTAAACTATGACACTTTTCTGTTGGGAATTTATCTTTTTAGGTTGAAAATTCAGTTATTATATTCAAAATTCAAGTTCTTTGTTGTTAAAATGTCATCATTAAAAAGTAGAAGATACATTTTCTTGTTTAAAATAAATTTTATTCCATTTACTAAATATTTTGTATCAAAAATATTACAAGATTAAAGTGCTGCTATTTAAATATTAATGATTAAGAAAAATGAAAAATTAGTCAAGGAAAAATCAGAGGATTTGGAAAATGAAGTTCTCGGACGGGCGGACCGTCCGAAACTGTTTTTATTTTGCATTAATTTGTTGTAAATTTTCTTTATATTAAAAATGTTACAAAATTAGAATTTTGGTATTTAGAATAGAGTGATAATGTTTAAAATCCCCAATGCGCGGTTGTTTGAAATTGTGCTCGAGTCAGTGGATGACCAAATAAAAAGAGGCCCGAAGAGCGGGAAGCCCTCGTTGGTTTCAATTGAGTATTTTAGCATGACGTCATTGGAATGCAGACAAATTTTTGGAAAAAAATATACCAAACGTAAAAGTAAGTCATAAATTTACGAATAGTAATATTTCTCAAGTGTAGAATCTATTCCCTCAATCACGTTTCACTATTTTGTCGATTTTGTACGGTGACCTCAAATTTTAGAGATTTGATTGTATTGCATAAAACAGAAAGGTCTTCAGCCACTTGAAAAATATTATTATTCAAATCTTTATAACATACTTTTAAGTTTAGAATATTTTCTTTAAAAAGGCGTATGCAATTCTATGTCAAGGACTATGCTAACCTTCCACACACTTCCACGTATCCTAGTATGACCGTGACGTCATGCTACAAAACTTATTATTCCGAGAAATATTTGAGTCATTTTTTGATTATATTATAATGATTTTTAGTTAGTAAATTGTACTGTTTCTAGGAAATGTTATATTTGTCACGTTGTACGTCAACAAAAACACTGACATGCATGCAAGCTGACAGACAGCTACTTTTCCAACTGCGCATGTGCTGAAAAGCGCGGATCTATTTAAAATTACAAAATATAAACTTGTAATATTACATTAATAATGAATTACTTAAAGAAATAAGCTATTTCTTAGTTTCGATTCAATTAATTTTTTTTAATTAAAAATTTTGTTTTAAATATTTCTTTGTATTATTATCGATCGTATTTATTGATTTCAAATCGACCCGCACTTTTCGGCACATGCGTCCGCATTGATACAAGGCCGGGGCAGCCAATGAATGTCGCCTGACAAAAATAACCTGAAGGTCGCGCTAGAGTTGAGGGTTTCCCCCAGCCTTCAATTTATCGATCGTGTTTGTTTCAAGGCCGTTAAAATAGGCGGAAGTTCACTGTAATATTAATGTTCAGGAAGTTTTGTGAATAAAGTTTTGCGGCCGCCCTGAAAAGAGATGCTTTTTTCAGAAAAATAAACCCAGAAAAGAGATTCCTCATTTCTGATTCTTGATTTTTTTCCAGTAAATGCTCTTCCGGAAAGCAACTCAAACCCGACAATATCGAACAGTATCCAGACTAAAAGTGCTTCGGAATTAAACACCCTCAGACAAAGTTGCCAGCAGCTCAATTCGGACAATGAAGAATTAAAACGACGTCTCGCAGCCTTAGAACGACTTTCAGAAGAGAATTCGCGACTCCGCTTCATCAAAGAAGAATCAGACATGCTCAGATCTTGTCTGGAAACGGCCCAAGAGAATATTTCGATTCTCCTGAAGGAGAAAAAATCCCTCCAGGAGGCAGTGACTAATCTCCAGGGTCAACTCGCTGGGGCCGGCCCCAGCAGCAGTACGAGAACTTCCTGGTCAATCAAAAGATAGCACACCGGAACCGGATGTTTCGACTGTTCCAAATGCTGTAGCGCCAACAAATCTTAGGTCTCGGGCTCGCCAATCATTCCTCCCTATTTTATCAATCATTTCCCAGTTTTTATTTTTTCCTCTGAGACAAATCCAAAAAGGGAGGCTTTTCATTAATTTTGGCCCCCCGGTAGATTTTTTTTCAGAGTTAAAATTTGCCTAGCAAGTGCCGCTCAATCGTTAAAATCGTGCCTCAACACGGAGCAAAATGCGATCAGCACCTTCCAAAGTCAGAATGAATGAAAGGCCATTCATAAGAAATTTCTCCCTCTTGCAATTTAATCTTTAAAAAATATTTATGCAAATATTCGTGTATAGAGGGTAGGGTGCCCATTTAAAAAATTGTTTTTTTTACCCCCCTCAGAAAAAGTAAATGGTGCATATTTAAGATAATAATTAACTTCTTTTCTTTTTCTGGTAAAAAATTTCTTACATTACAAAATTGAAATACTAAATTTGTTTACGTCTTTTAAAAATTCAGGGCCTAATGTCAAAGGCTTTTCGGAAAATTCTCAGAACATTTCAATACAAAAATTTGTTTCTTTTCTACTTTTTTTTTTAAATTATCCATTTTAGAAACTACATTATTGGTTAAAGATATTCAGGTTTTTAACGCTTAGATTTTTTGTTTTTACCTTTTTTTTAATCCTTTTTATGGTCAGTGTTTCCTCCCTTTTTTTCAAATGTACTTTTCAATTTTTCTCTTAAACTTTGAACTTTAGAAAGTAAATTATTCGCGAAAAATATTTTAATAATGTTTTTTGCTATTAAATTTTTCTTACTTTCGCTTCTCACCAATTATTGGAAATTGTTTGAATTTCAAATAAAAATTATTATTATTAATGGGAAATTTGTAAAATTTAAAAAAATATTTTTTAAAAAAATAACAAATATTTTCCCTAAAAAAATGAGCCATGATTGATTAAAATTCAATTTTTTTTAAATTGATAGAGGAAAAATATCAATTAAAAAAAATATTGTTAAAATAATTATTTTTCGTAAGTTTTAAACGTGAGAGTCGACAGATAATATTATTTTAATTCTTAAAAGCATCGCAAATTTTATGTTTTCCTTAAACCCTTTTTACTAGGAAATATTTCCGAAAAAATTTCTAGTGTCTTAAGAAAAAAAATGAATTTTTCTTGAAAAGAAATGGAAACGTTTCCATAAAAAGAGATTGAAATAAAAAAAGAGGTAACAGCAATTCCAGATATTGCAGATGACGTAATTTCAAATAAAAAACATTAATTTTAATAAAAAATTTTCAAACTTACGAAAAATGTTTTCTCTGAAAAAAATTAGACATGATTAATTAAAATTCAATCTTTTTTTAATTGATAAGTAGCTAGAGAGAAAAAATTAATTGCAAAACTTGTTAAAATTTTTATTTTTCGTGAGTTGTAAACTTTTTCAAACCAAAAATTTTGGTTCATAGGAAATTACTGATAATATTACTCAAATTCTTAAGGACATAGAAAATTTTATTTTTCTGTAAAAAAAAAGTAAAACGTTTCCATAAAAAAAGATTGAAATAAAAAAAGGTAACAGCAATTCTAGTTATTAAAAAATGATGTAATTTCAATAAAAAAAATCATTTTTTTAATGGGCAATTAAAATTTTTTTTAAATTGTTTAAGCAAATAACAAATGTTTTCTCTAAAAAAAAATTAGACATGATTAATTAAAATTCAATTTTTTTTAATTGATAGGAAGCTACAGAAAAAAATAATTACAAAAACTATTGTTAAAATATTTATTTTTTGTTAGCTTTCAACTTTTTTATTAAAAAAAGTGATGTTTTTTTAAAATAGTAAATGATAATATTATTTGAATTTTTTAAATCATATAAAACTTTGTCTTTTTCCTATTAAACACTTTTAATTAAGAAATATTTCAAAAATAATTTTAAAAATGTTTTGTTTTCACATAAAATAACAAAATTCTATAATAACGATTTATGATAAAGAAATGTTAAAGGGAAAAATATCGTTTTTAAAAAACAAATTTTTTTCTAACATTCTTGTTTCTAAAATTTATAATTTTTAAGAAAAAATTCACTTTTCTTCAAATGAAAGTGAAATTTTTCCATAAATAGTGAATACAATAAAAAAAACTAAGAACAAAAAATGTCGATATCTTTATATAAAAAAAGGTCCATAAAAAACTCAAATCTTTTTCTTGAATAAATTTCGTAATTTTAGAAAAAAAAATTTTAAAGTACCGAAATACTTTTTAAAATATGAATTAATTACGAAACTAGTTTTTCTCATAATTTTAACTTCTTTAGATTTATTCTTTAAAAAAATTATTATTTGAGAAAAAGAGGGGTTAATTATTTTCCTAAAAGTTATACATTTTGGGGGTAAGACTTTGATAAAAAAAATATATTATTTTTTAAAGAGGCACCCTAATAGAGAATTCTATGTTCTAAATTGTACATAATATGTATATTTATAGTTATTGTTTTTCTCTCGCATATAAGAATTCTTTTATATAGAAAAAATGTTTTTTTTAGAATAGAAAATGGTTTTTTTTACAATCGCTTCTTAGACTTAAGGTTCGTGTCAGTGATAGAAATCGTGTAAATGGTCCATCAAGCACAAAAATCAGAAATTTAAATTTAGACTCTCAGATTTAAAACTTGACTTTGAAAAACCAACGAGACTGTAATTTTTCTTTTCTCATACAGATTGTGCTTTTTTATAGTCATTTAATTATTGTTAAACATCGATTAAATTGTTACTTAAAAATAATGTTTAGAAACCCCCTTTTTTATTATTTTTCTCACGTTGCTTTCGGGTTTTCGATCGCAGGTCGATCGTTTTTTTTTTTTTTTTTGATCACGCTTTAATATTAAGAGTATTTTTCTAATTTAGTGTTCGACTCCGAAGTTTTAGGTGAATCTCTACGCATATCATAATATATAATTCGTATTTACGGTTAAAAATTGAACTCTTAGCTAGATTCGAATTGAAAGTGGAATTGTGTCAAAATAAAAAAAAATCAAATTGAAAAGAGTAGAAGATAATTTTCTATGTTTGAAAAAAGAGGCAATAAAAAGCCAATGTGAATTGGAAATTCTAGCAGATTGACTAGAATATTAGGGGCTGTATTTAAATTACGTAACTGATTATAGGCCCTCTCTAAGACCCTATTACTGTACGTAATTTTTATTTTCCAATATTTTTCGAAAATCCCTGAATTTTCCTTGACTAATTTTTCATTTTCCTTGGCGACTTTTTAACAAAATACTTGAATTTTCAGTGAAATAATTAAATTTTGAACGTAATGTTTGAATTTTCAACCTAACACGAATTTTTAACAAATAAAGATTTTTTCACTCAAGAAATAAATAAAAGTGTAACTAGATTGTTGAAACTTCTAGCCAAAAAACGAATCTTCAATACAGAAATTGAATTTTAAACAAAAAAGTTATGACTTTTAAAAAATTAATTTTCCACGAAACTGATTCATTTTTACCCAACAAACATGACATTTCAAACCAGACATTTTTTTTTACCAAAAAAAGGAGAATTTTTAACTAAATAAGATCAATCTTTAAAAAATGGAAGTTACATTTTTAGTTGAAAAATTACTTTTAAATAAAAAAACGGCTTTTCGAATAAACAGTTACATTTTCAAACAAAGACATAAGTCTTCAATTAAATTTTTTTAAACCATTTAGTTTAACTTTTGGCCAAGTAGTTGAATTTTTAAATAAAAAAGATTTTTTAACAAGAAATAAGTTTGTACGAAAAAAAATGAATTTTCAATGTAAAAAGTCAAATTTTTAACCAAAAAGGATGACTTAAACGAAAATGTTGAATTCTCTCCCACATAGTTGCATTTTTATCCAAAAAAGATTCAATTTCTCTTAAAACAGATGCATTTTTATTTAGAAAAAAATTGTTCAAGAAACAATTGAATTTTCATCAAAAAAATCCAGTTGCCTTTTCAAAATCAAAATAAGAATTTTTTAACAAAAAATAAGTTTCTACGAAAAAAATTGAATTTTCAATCTAAGAAGACAACATTTTTTTTAACCAAAAAAGAATTTTTAACAAAATAGTTGAATTGTCTACCAAATAGTTGCATTTTTGTCTAGCAAAAAGATGAAATTTGTACTAAAACAAATTAATTGTGAATAAAAAACCTCCAATTTCCTTATCTTAAGTTGAAGTTTCATTTAGAAAAGATTTTACTTATTTTTGAAACACCAAAATATAAATTTTTAACAAAAAATAAATTTTCTACAAAATTGTTCAATTTTTAACAAAAAATAGAATTTTTATCGAAAAATATGACATTTCAACAAAATAGTTTAATTTTCAACCAAAAAATTGCATTTTTGTTTTACGAATTATAAATTTTCCGTCAAAACAGATGCATTTTTTATTCAAACAAAAAAATTTAATGGTTCAATTTTCATTCTGAAAAGATTTCAGTTATCTTTTAACACCAAAATATTAAATTTAAACAAAAAATAACTTTTCAACGAAATAGTTGATAATAGTAAACGATAATAGTTGAAATAGTTCTATTTTTATTTTTAAAAAATGATAATTTTACTAAAACAGGTAAATTTTTAAATCAAAAAGACCAAAGATATCCAAGAAATCCAAAAAGATGAAATTTGTACTAAAACAGATCGAATTTTTAAATAAAAAAGATACAAAATTTTTGTATTTTCCATCAAACAGTTCCATTTTTGTTCAAGAAAAATAAAAATTCTACTAAAACAGGTAAATTTTTTAATCAAAACGACAAATAAAAATAAAAAGAGTTGAATTTTAATTTAAAAAGTATATCTTTTCCACAAAATTGTTTAATGTTCATCCAAATAGTTGCATTTTTGTCCAAGAAAAATGAGAGTTTTACTAAAAGAGGTAATTTTTTTTTATTGAAAAAGGCAAATTAAAATAAAAAGAGTTGAATTTTAATCCAGAAAGTATGACCTTCTCACAAAATGGTTTAATTTTCAATGAAACAGTTTCATTTTTATTCAAGAAAGATTTGATATATTCTAAATCAGGCGAATTTTAAAATCATAAAGCCAAACTTTAAAAAAAGAGTTAAATTTTAAATCGAATATTTGCACTTTTATTCCAGAAAATTGAAATTTTTTCTAAAACAGGTGAATTTGAAAAAAAAAACTTAAAATAAATAGTTAAATTTTTATCCAAATAAGATTTCAGTTTACTTTTCAAAGTTAAAATAAGAAATATAAAAAATAAGTTAATTTTTTGCTAAAAATTCGAATTTTTAACCAAAAAGTATGAACTTTTAATAAGATTGTTAAATTTTTAACCAAACAGTTTCATTTTTGTCCAAGAAAAATTAAGATTCTATTAAAACAGGTAAATTTTTTAATCAAAACGGCAAATTAAAATATAAAGAGTTGAATTTTAATCGAAAAAGTATGACTTTTAAACAAAATTGTTTAATTTTCAACCAAACAGTTGCATTTTTGTCTAAGAAAGATAAAATTTCTACTAAAACACGTGAATTATGAATATAAAAAATAAAAAATTTTAAATAGTTAAATTTTTATCCAGATAAATTTCAGTTCTCTTTTTAACACCAAAATATTAAATTTAAACAAAAAGTTCAATTTCTACGAAATAGTTAAAATTTCAAAAACAAAAAACAGAATTTTCAACCAAAAAGTATTACTTTTAAGCAAAATTGTTGAATTTTCAACCAAATATTTGCATATTTTTTCAAGAAAAATTTAATTTATGCTAAAGCAGTAAAGCAGGAAATTTTTTATCCAAAGAAGATGCTAGTTTACTTTCCAAAATAAAAATTATAAACAAGTTGATTTTCTGCTAAAAAGTTGAATTTTTAAACAAAAATCATGAATTTTTAACAAATTTGTTTAATTTTCAACCAAACAGTTGCATTTTTGTCTAAGAAAGATAAAATTTCTACTAAAATGCGTGAATTTTAAATTTAAACAATAACATTTTTTTAAGTAGTTGAATTTTTATTTGTTGAATTTATAACCAAATATTTTTTCAAGAAAGATTTCATTTATGCTAAAGCAGTACAATTTTTAAATCAAAAAGACAAATTTTCAAAAATAGTTGAATTTTACACCAAATAGTTTCATTTTTCTTCAAGAAAGATGAAATTTCTTCTAAAACAGACGAATTTGAAAAAAAAACTTAAAATAAATAGTTAAATTTTTTATCGAAAGAACATTCCAGTTTATTTTTTAATCCAAAATAACAATTGTTAAAAAAATAAAGTTAATTTTCTGCTAAAAAGTCGAAGTTGCATTTTTGTTCAGGAAAAATGACAATTCTAGTTCAAAAACAGGTAAATTTTTTAATCAAAACAAAATTCTTTAATTTTCAATCAAACAGTTGCATTTTTGTATAAGAAAGATAAAATTTCTCCTAAAACACGTGAATTTTTAATTTAAACAATAACATTTTTTTAAGTAGTTGAATTTTTATTTGTTGAATTTATAACCAAATATTTTTTCAAGAAAGATTTCATTTATGCTAAAGCAGTACAATTTTTAAATCAAAAAGACAAATTTTCAAAAATAGTTGAATTTTACACCAAATAGTTTCATTTTTCTTCAAGAAAGATGAAATTTCTTCTAAAACAGACGAATTTGAAAAAAAAACTTAAAATAAATAGTTAAATTTTTATCGAAAGAACATTCCAGTTTATTTTTTAAAACCAAAATAACAATTGTAAAAAAATAAAGTTAATTTCCTGCTAAAAAGTCGAAGTTGCATTTTTGTTCAGGAAAAATGACAATTCTAGTTCAAAAACAGGTAAATTTTTTAATCAAAACAAAATTCTTTAATTTTCAATCAAACAGTTGCATTTTTGTCTAAGAAAGATAAAATTTCTCCTAAAACACGTGAATTTTAAATTTAAACAATAACATTTTTTTAAGTAGTAGAATTTTTGTTTGTTGAATTTATAACCAAATATTTTTTCAAGAAAGATTTCATTTATGCTAAAGCAGTACAATTTTTTAATCAAAAAGGCAAATTTTCAAAAATAGTTGAATTTTACACCAAATGGTTGCATTTTTCTTCAAGAAAGATGAAATTTCTTCTAAAACAGACGAATTTGAAAAAAAACTTAAAATAAATAGTTAAATTTTTATCGAAAGAACATTCCAGTTTATTTTTTAAAACCAAAATAACAATTGTAAAAAAATAAAGTTCATTTTCTGCTAAAAAGTCGAAGTTGCATTTTTGTTCAGGAAAAATGACAATTCTAGTTCAAAAACAGGTAAATTTTTTAATCAAAACAAAATTCTTTAATTTTCAATCAAACAGTTGCATTTTTGTCTAAGAAAGATAAAATTTCTCCTAAAACACGTGAATTTTTAATTTAAATAATAAAAAAATTAAAAATAATAGTTAAATTTTCTGTTAAAAAAGATTTCAGTTGTATAAATTTTTTAACAAAAAATAAGTTTCTACGAAAAAAATTGAATTTACCATTTAAAAAAACGAATTTTTTCAACCAAAAAGGATAAATTTTTAACAAAATAGTCTAATTTTCAAGCAAACAGTTAAATTTTTGTCTAACGTGAGAAAGATACAATTTTTCTTAAAATTTTTATTCAAGAAAGATGAAATTTCTTCTAAAACAGATGATTTTGAAAAAAAAAACTTAAATTTTTTTTCAAAGAAAATTCTAGTTTACTTCTCAACACCAAAATAAGAAGTGTAAAAAATAAAGTTAATTTTCTGCTAAAAAGTCGATTTTTAAACCAAATTTTATGAACTTTCAACAAAATTTTTGAATTTTCTACCAAACAGTTGCATTTTGGTCTAAGAAAGATAAAATTTCTCCTAAAACACGTGAATTTTGAATTTAAGCAATAAAATTTTTTTAAATAGTTCAATTTTTGCCCAGAAAAAATGTCAGTTCTCTTCTGAACAGCAAAATATTAAATTTAAAGAAAAAGTTAAATTTTTAACAAAACAGAATTTTTAAACAAAAAGTATGCCTTTTCAACAAAATTGTTGAATTTTCAACCAAATATTTGCATATTTTTTCAAGAAAGATAAAATTTTTTCTAAAACAGATTAATTCGAAAAAAACTTAAAATAAATAGTTGAATTTTTAGCCAAAGAAGATTCTAGTTTACTTTTCAAAACCAAAATAAGAATGGTAAAAAATAAGTTAATTTTCTGCTAAAAAATCGAATTTTTCGCCAAAATGGTTGAATTTTCAATCTAATACTTGCATTTTTGTCCAAGAAAAATGAAAATTCTACTAAACCTGGGAAATTTTTAAATCAAAAAGACAAATTAAAAAAAAAAGAGTTGAATTTCCATCCAAAAGAATTAAATTGACGTTTCAGCAGAAAAATAAAAATTTTAAACAAAAAGTAAATTGTCTTAAAAATAGATGAATTTTCAACAAAATAGCTACATTTTTATCCAAGAAAGATGCAATATTTCTACAAAAAAGATGAACTTTTAAAACGAAAAGACAAATTTTTAGAAACAATAAGGTTTATCCAAAAAATGTCAATTGACTTACCAGCAAGAAAATATGAATTTTAAATAAAAGGTAAATTTGTATAAAAAAGAGCTAAATATTTAATGCTAAAAGGCGAATTTTGAACAAAACAATGGAATTTGCAACCGAAAAGTATCTATTTTCAAGAAAATTGTTAAATTTTCAACCAAATAACAAAATTTCTTAACTAAAAGGATAATATGTAGGAGAAGGTTTTTGCGAATTTGTAAAAATTACTTAAACGAGTAAAGCCCCCCCCCCCCCCAGAGCTGTAACGTAATTTAAGTACGGTCCCTTAAGAGTCTGACACTTAATTGCTTCCTTTATTCTGAATTTTTTTTTAATTAGGAAATCTTATCCTAATGACTGAATATTCGAAAAGTGTAGACACAGTTGGTGACTGAGTGCTGTGCAAACTACACTTAATTGTTTTTATATGTGTAATATTATTCAGGTTCGTTGTAACTTCTCAATGCATCGGTATTTTCGATTTACATTATAACTTAATTGTAAATTGATATGCTTTTTTTCTATGTACCGAAGTGAAAATGCAGATACGAGATATTTTCTAATAATAAGTAATCGAGTGACAATTCGTAAATTCAATCTCCTGAGGATCGAAGAGAAAAATTCGATTTCCAAAAAGAGATGGCAGCCATAATTTGCGGATTGTACTTATTTTCAAATACAATTTTAGTCTAGAAATTGATAGGTTGTTCGATCGATATCTTAAGAATTATCACCCTATCTCCTTTTTTAAAAAAAAAATTATTTTTAGTTAAAAAAAAAGTTTATTAATTATAATCTCGGGAATAGTGATTTATTTTATGAGGTGGATGATTAAGTGAAAAACACTTGGGGCTCTCCATTTATTATGCAACTTTTGGGACGATTTTTGGATCCTGAAAAACTTAATTTGCCAAATTTTTTTATTTTTCCTTGACTTATTTTTTAATTTTCCTGATAATTTGCATTTTAAAAGTAAAATTCTAATTGTATAAATTTATTATTTTCAGGGCTTATTTTTTTTAAGTGAAAAAGAATTCCTAAAGTACCCTATTTTCAAGATTTGGTCCCTATGGTATCCTATATGCAGTTTATAATGTAATTTTTAATAATGTGACTTTTGGTTCAATAAATTGACTCATTTGAAATATTTTAGGGTATTCTCAAAGATCCCGAGAAATTTTTAATAAATTTCAATAATTTGAAGGGTTTTTCAAAATTTCAGGGCATTTTCAAACACTTCTAAGGCATTTTAAATCTCTTAATATATTTTTATACATTTTCCATGAATTAATTTCCCATTAAAATTAAGTTTAAAAATCAAATATTTTCTAAATACAATTTTTAAAATTCGATCATTTAAAATTCAAAGGAATAAAAACTATTTTATTTGTAATTAAAAAGGCCTTGCAATTGTATCATTTCTAATTCAAAGGATTTAAAATTGAACAATCTTATTTTGAATTAAAGAATCTCGGTTAGAATTTTGAAAATTCGCAAGAACTCTCTTCCGAAGATTATCCTTCTTTTTTATAAATTTTATTTTTTGGTGTTTAAAATTCTTATTTTGGTATTAGAAGAATCTTCTTTGAATGAAAATTTAACAATTTTTTAAAAGGTTTTATTTTTGTTTAATTCATCATTTCGTTTCAGGAGAAATAGCATCTTTTTTGAATAAAAAAGCATCTTTTCGGTTGAAAATTCAACCTGATTTTCAAAAATTTGTCTTTTTGATTTTAATATCATATTTTATTCTAATATTTGAGTGTTCAAGAAAAAACTGGCACTTTTTCTGGATAAAAGTTCCACTTGTAAATAAAAAATGAATTGTTTTTTATTACAAATTCATCTGTATTAGTACAAGATTTAAACTTTTTCGAAAAAAATGCAACTATTTAGTAAGGAATTCAACAATTTTGCTAAAAAGTCATTATTTTTTGTTAAAAATTCGTCTATTTGGATTTAAAATTCAATTTTTGTCAAAAAAAATTATCCCTTCTTTAAAAATTCATATTTTGATCGTGAAAACTTGAATAAAATCTTTCTCAACAGAAAATTCATTTTTTGGTTAAATTTATCTTTTTGATTTAAAAATTCATCTGTTTTAAAAGAAATTTAATTTTTTTTAATGAAAATGCAATTTTTTGTTTAAAAATCATTCTTTTTACTTTTTCAATCATTCTTTTTTGTTAAATATTTATATTTTTAGTTGAAAATTCATCTCTTTGGTTAAAAGTTAAATTATTGTGTTGAAAATTAATATTTTTGAATTGAAATTTCAACTACTTGGTTAATAATTAAAGTACATTTTTTTTTGGTTTAAAATTCATTTTTTAACAGAAAATACAAATTTTCCATTTTTTTAAGGTTAATCTTTTTTAGTTGAAAATTCGCCTTTTTTGGTAAAAAAAATAATTTTTTTAGTTTGAAAATTAATTTTTGTTTGGGAAAAATGCATCAGTTGCGCGGAAAATTAATTTTTTGATGAAAAATCATATTTTTTGTTTGAAAATTATATTTTTGTAGAGAAAATTTTTCTTAATGCTTGCAGGTTTAATAATTTAGATAAGGATTTTCTTTCTTTCTTGAATGAAAAATCTTTATTTGCTGAAAATTCGTCTTTTTGGTTTTAAAATTCAATTTTTGTCGAAGAAAATGATCTCTTGTTTAAAAATTCATATTTTAATCGTGAAAACTTGACTAAAATCTTTCTCAACAGAAAATTAATTGTTTTTTCAATTTATCATTTTGATTTAAAAATTTATCTGTTTTAGAAGAAATTTCATTTTTTTAAAAATGAAAATGCAATTTTTTGTTTAAAAATCATTTTTTTTACTTTTTCAATGATTATTTTTTGTTAAATATTTATATTTTTAGTTTTTTTTTAGTTGATAACTTGCCTTTCTTGGAAAAAAAAATTCGTTTAGTTTGAAAATTAATTTTTGTTTGGAAAAAATTCATCAGCTTCGTGGAAAATTAACTTTTTTGCTGAAGTCATATTTTTTGTTTGAAAATTATATTTTGGTAGAAAAAATGTGTCTTCCGGCTTGAAGGTTTCATAATTTAGATCAACTTTTAGTTATTTTTAAGTGAAGTCTTTATTTGTTGAAAATTTGTCCTTTTCGTTTTAAAATTCTTTTTTTTTTATAAATTTCATTCTTTTTGATTGAAATATAAACTATAACACTTTTTTGTTGAGAATTTTTCTTTTTAGGATGAAAATTTAACTATTATGTGAAAAATTCAGTTATGTTGTTGAAAATTTAAGTATTTTGTTAAAAAGTCATATTTTATAGTAGAAAAGACATTTTTTGTTTTGAAATAAATTAATGAATTGGAAAAAATTGTATCTGAAATACTGTGGCATTTTCAAGAACTTTAAAAAATGTCATTTTTTGAAAAGATTTTAAAGAATTTAAAATAGTTTAGGTTATTTTAAGTTATTTTGAAAGATTTCAAATAATTTTTTAATTGATTTCCATAGTTTAATGGAATTTTAAAGAATTAAAAATATTTTAAGAAATTTTAAAAGATTCCAAGGAATTATTAATTAATAAAATTTATTTGAATGTATTTCAAAGCTTTTAAAATATTTCAGAATAATGCATTTTCTAGAATTTCGGAAGATATTGAACGATTTTACAAAAGGTTTTAAGATATTTTCAAAGATTTCACGTTATTTTTCAGGATTTCAGGAAATATAGTAGAACTTCACGGAATTTTATAATATTTAAGTAAATTTCAAAGGATTTAAAATCTTTTAGGTAATCTTAAATGATTCCAAAGAGTTTTAAATTTATTTCAATAATTTTAAGGGATTTCGAAGGGTTTGAAATATTTAAGAATAAATAATTTCCTAAAATTTCGAAGATATGAAACGAAAATGAATTCACCTTTTTGGTCAACTTTTAAACTTAAAAATACAACCTTTACGTTGAAAATTAAACTGTTTCGGTGGCTAAATATTCGTATTTGTCAATAAATTCATTAATTTTCCATTTAAAATAAAAATATTTTTTCTTAAGAATTCATCTTTTGCAAATAAAAATTCAAATACTTGGTTGAAAAATGAACTATTTGGTTAAGAATTATTTTTTCTGATGAAGATTTAACTCTTTCGTTACAAAATTGAACTAAAGCGTTGAATTTTTTTCTTTGTTTAAAAATTAATTTTTTAAACTGAAAATTGTTTAAATTGTTGAAAATGCGTCTTTTTTGCTTGAAATATCAACTATTATATATATATGTTTTTGAGCATTCATATTTTTTAATGAAAATTGAACCATTTGGTTAAAACTTTGTTCTTTCTTGGTTAAAAATTTAACTTTTTTTTTAATGAAAAATTTGTATTTTCTGTTTAAAAATTCGTCTCTCAGTAGGAATATTATCTTTTTTGGTTTGAAATTTTATTATTTGGGTTAAGAATATAACAATTTGTTAAAAAGTTATCCTGTTTAAAAGAAAAATCAACAGTTTTTATTGAATTTTCATCTTTTTGGGTTGTAAATTGAAATAATTTTGGGAAAAAATTAATTATTTCGTTGAAATTTTGTTTTCTTTATTAACGAAACATTTTTTCTTGGTTGAAAATTCGAGTCTTTTGTTGAAAATTTGTCTTTTTTGTTTAAAAATTCATCTATTCTTAAAGAAATGTAAACTTTCTTGGTTGAAAATAAACTCTTTTGTTGAAAATTCACATGTCTTGTGAGAAATTCATCTTTTTGATTTAAAAATTCAAGTAGTTTACTACAAATTTAACTATTTTGTTGAGAACTAATGTTTCTTCGTTGAAAATGAACTTTTTTTGATAAAAATTCACCTTTGTGGTTACAAAATTAACGGTTTTCTAAAAAATTCAACTTTGTAACTTAAAAAATCAGCCTTTACGTTGAAAATTTAACTATTTCGGTGGTTAAATATTCGTATTTGTTAATAAATTAATTAATTTTTGATTTAAAATAAAATTATTTTTCGTTAAGAATTCATCTTTTGTAAATAAAAAATCAAATACTTCGTTAAAAAAATTGATAAATGAATAAATGATCAAAGGATTTGAAACATTGTACGGTATTTTTTTTTAATTCTTTGGCATTTCGAGATTTTAAATATTTTAGGAAATTATAATTTTTTAAAGCAGTCAGGAATTTATTATTAATTTATCCTACATTTTTAAACATTCTTTTGAATTTTTCTAAATGCACTGAATTCTACTCAATTCAATTAATTTTTCCATATTTTGGAATTGTTTTTAATTCACTAGATTGATTTTTAAATTCAGCTTGATTTTTTTTTATGACTTTCATCTGCCTGTTCTAATTTTCTTTAAATTTCTCTAAATTCACTCAAAAATTACGGTAATCAATAGATTTTTTGTAGTAAAATTTAATTCAATTTATAGGAATTTGAGGGAAAAGAAAATAATTCGATTAAACTCATAAAAATTCAAGATGAATTAAAAAAAAAAATGAAGTGATTTTAGAAAAACTCAAGGAAATTCCAAAGAATTTGATGAAATTTCTAAGAATTAAAGGTGATTTTAAAACATTAAAGGTAAATTAAACAAAAAATCCATTGAATTGAGTAGAATTTTACGAATTTAGAAGAATGCAAATGCAAATAAATTAATAAGCATTTATTATGAAGTCCGGCGTAATTCTATAAAATTAGATATTTTCTAAAATCCTGAAAAATGTATAAAAATCCCTTGAAACTTTTTAGATCTCTTGAAAACTCCTGGGAATATTTTTAAGTAATATGAAATCTTTTAAATCCTTTGAAATCCCTTCAAATGATTAAAATCTATTACAAATTAATTAAAATCTTGTAAATAATAATCAGATAAATATTATTTTGGATTTGGTTAATAAAACACTTACTTCAAATGACAAAAAAATTCTTTCACATAAGTCTTTTCTCACTTCGTTTACAGAAACTTTAGAATTTTTAATAATGCTAAGCTTAAATTTTTTAACTTTTTTGAACTGACCTAACAACCAAAATAAAAAAAATGTTCTTTCCGCCCGAACAGATCAAATTTTATGAAAAACACTTTTAAAAATAGTGAATAAGTATTTTAACTAGGTGAAAACATTTTTTTAAATATGATTTTATATTATTATTTCTTATCAAAAACACATAAAAGTATTTTTTTAAAAATTGCAATGAATTTTAAACACATAGAAATTCTTTTTTTTTAAACATTTAAAACTTTCAAGGTAGGAATTCTTGATAAATGATTCTTTTTCACTCCTCACCCTATTATATTATGTTAGTATTTAAAAAAATAAATTATTATTTCAAAAAATGTAACATTTTTAGATCGTAAACGCGTTACATAATATATGGAGAACCCCTTGGTGACAATGTTGGAAAATGGAATATTTCCGTATATGAACTTGATTCTTTTTGGACTTATTCTATATTAATCAAATGTATAATGCTTTCGTGGTTACCGCTTTTTCAAATAATGTATATGTGTTCTAATAAATTACTATTTTATTATCGAACACTTTTCTATTTTAATGTTTATCCACTCCTTTTTTTCTAGGATAGAAAATAAATACAGCTTTAAATGCGTATGAAATTAAAGTTATTAAAATTAATTATATAATATTATTTAAAATATTAAAATTAAAAACGTAAAATCAAAACGATTTTATATTAGGGGGTCCCAAAGTTGCAAAATTTAAAATGATATTTTCTATTCTATAAATGATTAAAATTTATATTTATTTAGCGCAGGCTTTCTTTTTCCTCATTATTAAACGTAAACTGAATTAATATCTATATGATGGGAAATTTAATTACTTTTTTTAGTAGGAAATTGAGTTTTTTATTGAGAAATCATATCTTGGGGCAGAGAATTGAAATGTTTTATAGAAAATTCGTCTTTAGGCTTTAAAATTGAATAATTTGTTAGAAAACTATGCTATTTGGTTCCAAATCAAATTTTTTATTTAAAATTAATATTCTTGGTTAAAAATTTAACTATATTCACGAAAATTAAACTATTTTGTACAAAATTAAGTTTTTTTATTTAAAACTCAAATTTTCGGGTAGAGAATTGAAATGTTCTTTTGAAAATTCATCTTTAGGTTTTAAAATTGAATAATTTGTTACAAAATTATGCTATTTGGATGTAAATCAAATTTTTTATTTCAAATTAATATTCTTGGTTAAAAATTCAATTATTCGGTTAAAAATTTAACTATATTCAAAGAAATTAAACTATTTGGTTGAAAATTAAATTTCGTGATTAGAATGGATTCTTTTCGTTTTGAAAATACAATTATCTAGTCAAACATTAAATTATTTTTATGACAATTTAACCATTCGGTAGAAAATTAAGTTTTATTTAATTAATTAAATTAAATTCCACTATTTTATATAAAAATAAGTTTTTTATTTAAAACTCATATTTTCGGGCAGAAAATTGAAATGTGTTGTAGAAAATTCGTCTTTAGGCTTTAAAATGAAACAATTTTTTACAAAAGTATGATATTTGGTTCAAAATCAAATTTTTTAAAAATTAATATTCTTGGTTAAATATTTAACTATATTCACGAAAATTAAACTATTTTGTAAAAAAATTAAGTTTTTTATTTAAAAATCATATTTTGGGGCAGAGAGTTGAAATGTTTTGTAGAAAATTCGTCTTTAGGCTTTAAAATTGAATAATTTGTTACAAAATTATGCTATTTGGTTCCAAGTAAAATTTTTTATTCAAAATTAATATTCTTGGTTAAAAATTCTATTAGTTGGTTAAAAATTTAACTATATTCAAAGAAATTTAACTATTTGGTTGAAAAGTAAATTTTGTGATTAGAATGCATTATTTTTGTTTTGAAAATACAACTATCTAGTAAAACATTAAATTATTTTTATGAAAATTTAACCATACGGTAGAAAATTAAGTTTTATTGAACTATTCTAATTAAAATTCAACTATTTCGTAGAAAATTAAATTTTTTGTTAAAAAATCATATTTTCGAGTTAAATATTCAACTTTTTGAAGAATTCTATTAATATTTTTGGTTGAAAATTCAACTATTTCGTTAAATATTCTACTATTTTTATAAAAATTTAAGTACTTGGTAAAAAATTAAGCTTTTTATTTCAAATTCATATTTGTGGGTGAAACTTAAAACTTTTTTGTAGAAAATTCGTCTTTTACGCTTTCAAATTCAAAGATTCGGTGCAAACGGTTGAAAATTAAACTGTTTAGTTAGAAATTTAACTATTTTGATAAAAACTCGTCTTTTCGGTTTGAAAATTCAACAATTTGGAAGAAAATTCAAATACTTGGTTAAAAATTAAACAATTCGGTAGAAAATGAACTTTTTCTTCAAAAATAATATTTTCGTATTAAATATAAAACTGTTTTAAAAAAAAAGTGCGTTTAAGGCTTTAAAATTCAACGATTTGGCAGTGAATTAAAATATTTGGTTCGAAATTAAATTTTTTGTTGAAAATTCATCTATTTGGTTTATTATTCAACTATTTTTATCAAAATTGAGCTATTTGGTGGAAAATGAATTTTTTTAATTCATTTTTTTTCTTGCTCATAATTCAACTAATTGGTTGAAAATTTAACTATTTTTAATAAAATTTAAATATTTAGTAGAAAATGATTTTTTAGATAGGGTTCAAAATTGAACTCTTTTGTAGAAAAATCGTCAAAATTCATCAATTTGGTAGAAAGTTCAAATATTCGGATGAAAATCAAATAGTTGGTTTAAAATTCATAATTTTGGATTTGAATTCAACTATTTTGTTAAAAATCAAACTATTTTTTGTTCTATCTTTTTGATTGAAAATTAACTTCTTTGTTCAAAAATTATATTGCTGTGTTGAAAATTCCACTTTTTCATAGAAAATTGGTTTATTAGGCGTGAAAATTCTACAATTTTGTGGAAAATGTAACTATTTGTATTAAAATTAAACTATTTTTATAAATATGTAACTTTTCAATAGAAAATGAACTTTTTTTTGAAAATTCATATTCTTGGTTCAAAATTCAACTACTTTGTTAAACATTTTAACTATTTTGAATCAAATTGAACTATTTAGTAGAAAATGAACTTTTTTGTTGAAAAATCATATTCTCGAATTAAATATTGAACTTTTTTTGTTAAAATATGATATTTTCGAGTTAAATATAAAACTATTTTCAAGAAAAACTTAGCTTTTAGACTTTAAAATTCAGCGATTTGGCAGAAAATAAAAATATTTTTATAAAAACGTAACTATTTAGTCGAAAACGAAATTTTGTGTTTAAAATTAATATTTTTCGTTCAAATGTAACTATTTAGTTATAAAATATAACTCTTTAGTAGAGAATGAACTTTTTTGTTGAAAAATAATAATTGCGGGTTCAAAATTTAACTCTTGTAGTCTTTTTTTTGCTAAAAAAATACAAGTATTTAGATAAATATTTCTTATGAAAATTTTACTATTTTGTTTAAAGTTACCTTTTTTGTCTAAAACTTATACTTTTGGCTGAACATTGGAATTATTTTTATGAAAATTTATCTTTTTGGTACAATTTTAACTTTGACTGTTGATACTTCATATTCAACTGTTGACAATTAAACTGTTTGGTTAAAAATTCAACTTTTTTAATAAAAATTCGTCTTTTCGACTTGACAATTCAAATATTTGGAAGAAAATTCAACTACTTGTTTAAAAATTAAACCATTCGGGAGAAAATTAATTTTTTTTTTTCAAAAATAATATTTTCGGGTTAAATATAAAATGGTTTTCAAACAAAAATTGCGTTTTAGGCTTTAAAATGTAACGATTGGGCAGTAAATTAAGATATTTGATTCGAAATTAAATTTTTTGTTAAAAATTCATCTACTTGGTTTATTATTTAACTATTTTTATAAAAATTGTACTATTTAGTGTAAAATGATTCTTTTTTTTGGAAGAAAATTTAACTGCTTGTAATAAAATCTAACTATTAGGTAAAAAATAAACTTTTTTTTGCAAAATTCATATTTGCGGGTTCAAAATTGAACTCTTTTGTAGAAAACTCGTCTTTTAGGCTTCCAAATTAAATAATTTGGTAGAAAGTTCAACTAGTTGGCTGAAAATTAAAATGTTGGTACAACATTCAGAATTTTGGATTTCAATTCAACTATTTTGTTAAAAATCAAACTATTTTTCTGAAAAGTTAACTATTTGGTAGAAAATTCTCTTTTCTGTTCAAAAATCATATTTTTGGGTTGAAAATTCAACTCTGTTTCAGAAAATTCGTCTTTTAGGCTTTCAAATTCAATAATTTGGAAACAAATTGAACTATTTGGTGTCAAATAAAAATATTTGTTTCAAGCATCAAATTTTTGAGTTGAAAATTCAACTGTTTAAGAAAATTCGTCTTTCAGACGTGAAAATTCTAGAATTTGGTAGAAAATGTAACTATTTTTTATAATAAGGTAACCTTTTGGTAGAAGGTGGATTTTTATTTAGTTCATATTTTCGGCTAAAAATTCAACTATTTGGTACAAAATGCAACTATTTAAAAAAATCTAATTATTTGTTAAAAAATCAACGTTTTTATTGAAAAATCATATTTTTAGGCTGAAAATTTAACTGTTTTACAGAAAATTCGTCTTTTAGTCCTTTGAAATTCAATAATTTAGTAAAAAATTAGGTTTTAAAATTCAACAATTTGTTAGAAAACTACATTATTTCGTTAAAAAATAATTTTTTTTTTATAAAATTAACATTTAGTTGACTTTTTTTTGTAAAAATTAAATTTTTTTTTAGAAAAATTCATTTTTTAGTTTGAAAATTCGCCAATTCATATTTTCGGTCAGAAAATTGAACTGTTTTGTAGAATAATTTTTATACAACATTACAATTTTCAAAAATTAGGTAGAAAACGAAATTTTTTGTTGAAAAGTCATATTTTCGGTTTCAAAATTGAACTCTTTTGTAGAAGTTTCGTTTTTTAGGCTTCAAAATTCAACTAGTTTTTATAGAAAATTAGTTTTTCAAAATGTAACTTTTCAATAGAAAATGAAATTTTATATTTAAAATTTATATTTTTGGCTGAAAATTCAATTATTTGGTTAAATATTTAACTATTTGAATAAAAATTAAACTATTTGGTGAAAAATGATTTTTGTTTAAAATTCATATTTATAAAACTGTTTTTAAGAAAAATTTGCCTTTTAGGCTTTAAAATTCAGCGATTTCGCAGAAAATTAAAATATTAAAATATTTTTATAAAAATGTAACTATTTAGTCAAAAATTAACTTTTTTGTTGAAAAATTATATTTTCGTGATGAAAATTAAAATGTTTTGTAGAAAACTCCTCTTTGAGAGTTTCAAATTCAATAATTTGATAAAAAAAATGAAACTTTGCATAAAAATTGTACTATTTTTATAAAAATGTAATTTTTTAATAGAAAATGAACTTTTTTCTTTAAAAATCATTTTTGTGGGTTCAAAATTGAACCCTTTTTTAAAATAAAATTCGTCTTTTAGGCTTCAAAGTTCAACAATTTGGTAGAAAGTTCAACTATTTGGATGAAAATTAAATTGTTGGTTCAAAATTCATAATTTTGGATTTTAATTCAACTATTTTGCTAAAAATCAAACTATTTTTCTGAAAATTTAACTTTTTCGTAGAAAATTAATTTTTCTATTCAAAAATAATATTTTCGGGATGAAAATTGAACTGTGTTGTAGAACATTCGTCTTTTAGACTTTAAAATTCAACAATTTATTAAAAAATTTAAATATTTAGTATAAAGTTAAAACTTTTGTTTCAAACATATTTTTGAGTTGAAAATTCAACTTTTTTTTATAGAAAATTCGTGTTTTAGACGCGA
>NC_046661.1:83010711-83069431 GCF_010883055.1 Belonocnema kinseyi | reverse complement strand
TGTTGTAGAACATTCGTCTTTTAGACTTTAAAATTCAACAATTTATTAGAAAATTTAAATATTTAGTATAAAGTTAAAACTTTTGTTTCAAACATATTTTTGGGTTGAAAATTCACCTTTTTTTTATAGAAAATTCGTGTTTTAGACGCGAAAATTCTACAATTTGGTGGAAAATGTAACTATTTGTATAAAAATTGTACTATTTTTATAAAAATGTAATTTTGTAATAGAAAATGGACTTTTTTCTTTAAAATTAATTTTTTTTATTAAAAATTAATGTATGTTGGCAAAAATCCGCGTTTTTTGTTATAGAATTTTTTTTTGTTTGTAAAAAAGTCTTGTATATTTGAATTAAATTATTCTGCGTTGACTTTAATCGTCAATCAGGCTCGAAGCGGGGACTAAAAAAAGCATAAAATTGTTAACTCATAAATTATTTATATTTTATTATGCATCACATTTCCATTTCAACACAAATCCATTCCTTTTTTATAAAATATAAAATAAATACAACTTTCAATTCACATGAAATATAAATCCATATGAAATTGTAAATAGATCGTAAACTGAAAACTATTTCTGATCCATAATACTCACAATTTTTAATAATAATAATATTCTTCAAGTATCGATAATGTTTCTCGGATGTCCCAAAGCCTGAAACTTTGCAAGAGCCTCCGGTGGCAAATTATATGTCTCGATATTGGGCAGAATTACTCTCTTGAAATAATTTAACATTGGCCTGTATCCTTTTTGTCTCGGGAGGACCTATACAATAAAATTTCTGTAAAATTATTTGCGTAAACTCACTCTGGAAATCAAAAATAGTGCTGATATTTTCACAAAATTTCAAAATTAGTGACAAAACTGTTTGATAAAATTCGTTAAATATCAAAAATGAACCTCAATATTGATTAAAAATGCTATTTTTTATATAAAATAGAAAAATTCCTGTTTATTTTTATTTTTTCAAAATGCAACTATTTTGATGAAAATTCGTCCATTTTGTTTGAATTGAATAGGCTTTTTTTATTGTAAATTCAATTTTTTGTTCGTAAAATATCAATGATTCATATTTTTTTGTTGAGAATTCACCTTTTTTTTGTACCAAAAACAAATATTTGGTTTAAATATGAAGTATTTTCTCAAAAATTTATCATTTTTGTACAAATTTCGTTTCTTAGGACTGAATATTGGACAACTTGGTTGAAAATTAAATTATTTGGTTAAAAATTAATACATTTTTATGAAAAGTTAAGCATTTTGTAGAAAATGAACTTTTTTTTGGTGAAAAATAATTTTTTTGAGGTTGAAAACTGAACTGTTTTGCAGAAAATTTATCTTTGAGGCCCGAAAATTTAAATATTTGATAGAAAATTCAACTAATTTGTTAAAAATTCATATTTATGGTTTAAAATTCAACTATTTAGTAAAATACTCAACTAATTTTATAAAAATTTAACTTGTTGCTAGAAAATTAAGATTATTGTTTAGAATTTATATTTTTGGTTGAAAATTCAACTATTTGAATAAGAAAGAATGTATTTTTTTAAATAAAATTCAACTGTTTGGTTAAAAATTAATCTATTTTTATGAATATTTAACTATGCGGTAGAAAATTAACTCTTCTGTTGAAAAATAATCCTTTCAAGTTCAAAATTAAAACTTTTTTTTGCAAAAAATTCGTCTTGGAACTTTGAAAATTAATCATTTTTCATTGAAAATCAAACAATTTTTGTTAAAAATTTATCTATTTAGTAGAAAATTAACATTTTTATCGAAAATGCAAATTTATGGTTGAAAATTCAACTATTTGATAAAAAATGAATCTATTTTTTGAATTAATTAATTTTTAAATTTTTGTGGAATATTCAACTATTTTTATAAAAATTAAACTATTTATTATAAAAATTGTAACTATTTGGTAGAAAAGGAACTTTTTTGTTGAAAAATCTTATTTTCGATTTGAACTTTTTTAAATTTAACTATTTGCTTAAAAAGTGAAATATTTTTATGAAAAGTTAGCTATCAAGTAGAAAAATTTACAGTTCTGTTTAAAATTCGCATTTGTTGTTGAAAATCCAACTTTTTGGTTAAAAATTAAACTATGAACTTTAATGGAAATTTAACTCTTTGGTAGAAAATTAATTTTTTATCGAAAAACTCTATTTTTGGGTTCAAGTATTAAAAAATTCAATATATGGTTAAAAAGTAAATTATTTTTATGAAAATTTAGCTGTTTAGTAGAAAATTAACTTTACCGACTAAAATTCAAATTTATCGTTTTTATTTTTATTTTATTTTATTTATTATATTGTTATAAATATATAAATATATTTGTTTTTATTTTAATTTATTTGCTTAAAAGCTAAACTATTTTTATGAAAATAGAACTATTTGATAGAAAAATAAATTTTGTGGTTAAAAATAATATTTTCGGGTTAAATATCTAACTGTTTCACTAAAAAATCGTCTTTCGGGTTTTCAAATTCAACAATTTAGGTATAAAATTAAATTATTTTTATGAAAATGTAACTCTTTATTACAAAATGATTTTGTTTTGTTCATAACTCATATTTTTGGCTCAAAATTAAATTATTTGGTTAAAAAGTAACTATTTTTAATAATATTTAACTATTTAGTGGAAAATTAAATTTTTTCTTGAAAAATGTTTTCGGGTTGAAAATTAAACTGTTTTTTTTTTTAGAAAAAATTCAAATATTCGGTTAAAAATTAAACCATTTTTTATGAAAATTAAGCTATTTGGTAGAAAATTAACGCTACTGTTAAAACTTCATATTTGCCGGTTGAAAAATTATATTTTCGGGTTAAATATTGAATTTTGTTTGTTAAAATATAACATTTTCGAGTTAAATATAAAACAGTTTTCAAGAAAAATTTGCCTTTTAGGCTTTAAAATTCAGCGACGTGGGAGTAAATTAACATATTTGGTTAATTATTTAAATATTTTTATAAAACTGTATTTATTTGGTAGAAAATGAACTTTTTTCCGCTAAAAAGTCAACTATTTGGTACAAAATGAAACTATTTAAAAACATGTAATTATGTGTTAGAAAATGAACTTTTTTTTATTGAAAAATCATATTTTTAACTTGAAAATTGAACTGTTTTGTAGAAAATTCGTCTTTTAGGCTTTGAAATTCAATAAATTAGTAAAAAACTAGGTTTTAAAGTTCAACAATTCATATTTTCGGTCAGAAAATTTATCTGTTTTGTAGAATATCTTTTATACAACAGATCAATTTTCAAAAATTAGGTAGAAAAAGAAATTTTTTGTTGAAAAGTTATATTTGCGGGTTTAAAATTGACCTTTTTTTTGTAGAAAATTCGTTTTTAGACTTCAAAATTCTACTTTTTTTAAATAGAAAATTGGTTTTTCAGTCATGAAAATTCTACAATTTTGTAGTAAATGTAACTATTTGTATAAAAATTAAACTATTTTGATAAGAATGTAAATTTTCAATAGAAAATGAACTTTTTTCTTTAAAATTCATATGTTTGGTTTAAAATTCCTATTTTTTTGTTAAAAATTCAACTATTTGGTGAAAAATGATTTTTGTTTAAAATGAATATTTTTGGCTTAAAGTTCAACTAATTGGTTAAAATTGAACTATTTAGTAAAAAATGAAATTTTTCGTTGAAAAATCATATTTTCGGGTAGAAAATTGAACTTTTTTGTTAGAATACAATATTTTCGAGTTAAATATAAAACTGTTTTCAAGAAAAGTGTGCCTTTTAGACTTTAAAATTCAGCGATTTGGCAGAAAATTAAAATATTTGGTTAATTGTTTAAATATTTTTATAAAAATGTATTTCTTTGGTAGAAAATGAACTTTTTTGTTAAAAATTAATATTTTCTTGATGAAAATGTAGAAAACTCGCTTTTAGTCTTTAAAATTCAACAATTTGGTAGAAAATTTAACTAATTGTATAAAAATGTAACTTTTTAATATAAAATGAATTTTTTTTGTTTAAAATTCAACTATTTGGTTAAATATTTAACTATTTTTATAAAAATTGAACTGCGTTGTAGAAAATTCGTCTTTTAGGCTTTTAAATTCAACAATTTGAGTGTAAATTTCACTATTTCGTATAAAATAAAAATTTTTGTTTCAAATTGATCTTTTTTGTTCAAAATTCATGTTTTAGGTTCAATATTTTGTAGGAAGATTGGACTATTTGTTAGAGAATTAACCTTTTTATTCGAACATATTTCTGGGTTGAAAATTCATATTTTTGGTTAAAAATTCAACTATTTGGTACAAAATGCAACTATTAAAAAAAATCTAATTATTTTTTAGAAAATGAACTTTTTTTATTGAAAAATCATATTTTTAGCTTGAAAATTGAACTGTTTTGTAGAAATTTCGTCTTTTAGGCTTTGAAATTCAAAAAATTAGGTTGTAAAATTTAACAATTTTGTAGAAAACTACATTATTTCGTTTAAAAATTTTTTAAAATAAATTTAACATTAACTATTTGTATAAAAATGTAATTTTTCAATAGAAAATGAGCTTTTTTGTTAAAAAATCAACTATTTGGTTTAATATTTAAATATTTTAATAAAAAATTTATCTATTTCGTGAAAAATGATTTTTTTTTAATTCATATTTTTGGTTGAAAATCCAACTATTTGGTTAAAAATGTAACTATTTTTAATAAAATTGAACTATTCAATAGAAAATGAACTTTTGTGTTTAAAATTAAATTTTTCGGTACAAATTCAACTATTTGGTTAAAAATGTAATTATTAAAAAAATTTAACTATTTAGTAGAAAATGAACTTTTTTCTTGAAAAAATATATTTTCGTGATGAAAATTGAAATGTTTGGTAGAAAACTCGTCTTTTAGGATTTAAAATTTAACAATTTGGTAGAAAATTAAAATAATTTGATGAAAAATTAAATTGTTGGTTCAAAATTCATAACTTTTGCTGTCATATCAACGATTTTATTAAGAATTAAACTATTTTTATGAAAATCTAACTATTTGATAGAAAATGAACTTTTCTGTGCAAAAGTCATATTTGTGGGTTGAAAATTCAACTGTGTTGTAGAAAATTCGTCTTTTAGGCTTTCAAATTCAATAATTTGGTAAAAAATGAAACTTCATATAAAAATGTAACTTTTGAATAAAAAAAGAACTGTTTTGTTTAAAATTCATATTTTCGGGTTCAAAATTGAACTGTTTCTTTTTTTTTTTTTAGAAAAATCGCCTTTTTGGCTTTAAAATTCAACACTTTTGTATAAAATTAAACTGCTAAAAATTTAACTATTTGGTAAAAAAAGTAACTATAAAAATGAACGTTTTTAGTAGAAAATACATTTTTTTGTTGTTTAGAATTCCAATTTTTGGCTCAAAATTCACATATTTGTTAAAAAACTTAACTAATTTCAATCAAATTTAAGTACATAGTAGAAAAGTAACTTTTTTGTTGAAAAATTATGTTTTCGGGTTAAAAATTAAATTGTTTTGTAGAAAAAAGTTCAAGTCTTTGGTTAAAAATTAAATCATTTTTTAATAAAATTTAACTATTTGGTAGAAAATTAACTTTTTTGTATACAATTCATATTTATGATTGAAAATGTAACTGTTTGTTTCAAATCTCAGATATTTTTATGAAAATATAACTATTTGATAGACAATTAAATTTTTTGTTGATAACAAAAATTTCTTTTTGGGTTGAAAATTGAACTTTTTTGCTTAAAATTCGTTTTTGGGACAAAGTGTTTTGGTAGCAAATAAAACCATTTGGTTAAACATGAAACAATTTGGATGCAAATTTAATCTGGTCAGATTTTCGGTTGCGAATTTTATTATTTTTATAGAAAATTCCACTATTCGGTTGAAAGTGACCTTTATTTTTTTAAAGTTAATATTTTTTAGTAGAAAACTAGACAATCTGGTTTAAAATTAAAACATTTTAATGGAAATTTACCTACTTAGTAAAAAAGTAACTTTTTTTAAATCATATTTTCCGGCTGAAAATGATTCATCACAAGTTCAAAATTAAACTATCTGATAAATAAAAATTCATCTTTTTGGATAAAAAAAATTCTTTTTGGTCTAAGTCTACTGTTTTTGATTAAAAATAAAAATAATATTCTCGCTTGAAATATCAGCTATAATATTCTTTGTTGAGAATTCCTTTTTTAGAATTCAACTACTTGGTTAAAAGTTCAACAACTTTTTAAAAAATTTCATTTTTTGTTATATAAGGTTCATAATTTTAGTTATAAATTCATATTTTTTTGTCAGCTGAGTCCAAGGTATGTAAAAAATATATTATATTATATTAAAAATATATTTAAAAAATAAAAAAAAATTAAAATTGAAAAAAGAGAAAAACATACTCTGAGTAGTACTAGTCTTTTCCAAACTGCTGGACTCTTTGCTTCAGCCACTCCGTCAATAATTAATAAATAACGAAGCATCGCTCGAGTTTCCCACTCTTCAAATTTCTCTCTATAATAAGAACTATAAATCAGGTTAGAAATAATTCTAGCAAAAAATATCGCAAAAATAAGTAAGTGACCGTAGCTAAATTACGTAACAATTTCCGTTGCGGGGGGGGGGGGGGGGGGGGGGGGGGGGGGGGGGGGGGGGGGGGGGGGAGTCGAGGAATTTTGTTATGATTTGTTACGGTAGGGATTCTTTTACTCATGTACGTAATTTTTGCAAATTCGCAAAAACTTTCTCCTAAATATTATCTTTTTAGTTAGAAATTTTATTATTTGGTTCCAAATTTAAACATTTTCTTGAAAAGACATCCTTTTTGGTTGCAAATTCAACTTTTTTTGTTAAAAAATGCCTTTTTGTGTTAAATATTTAGCTGTTTTTTTGTAGAACATTAACCTTGTTTTAAATTCATATTTTCTTGATAACATATTAGATAAAATGTAATTATTTCGTTAAAAATCGATCCTTTTTGGTTGAAAAAATTTTTTTTTGTGTATAATTCAATTTTTTTCTGTAGAAACTTATTTTTTATACAAAAATTTAGGTTTTGGTCTTAAAAAGTCAACGGAATTCTTTTTTTGATGAAAATTCAATCATTTTTGTTCAAGTTTTTTTTTCTAAATAAAAATTCTTCTGTTTTAAAAGAAATTTAATTTTGTTGAGTAATAAAAAGTTTAGTTAAAATTTCGTCTTTTTGGATTAAAAATTCAATTTTTTCGTAGTCACTTATTTCATGTTAAAAAATGAATATTTTGATCTTGAAAAGTCAACTGGAATATTTTTTGGATGAAAATTCACCTTTTTTCTGAAAATTTGTCTTTTTGACTTGAAGTTTATCTTTTTTAGTAGAAATATTGCATATTCTTGGAAAAATTCCAACTCTTTTGTTGAAAATGAAACTATTTCCTAGAAATTTACTTTTTGTTTAAAATTCCTATTTTTGTATTAAAAAGTCAATTGAAATGTTTTTGGATGAAAAATGAATTCTTTTTTTTTAATTGTCTTTTGATTAAAAAGTTTTAACGTTTTAGAGAATTTTCATTTTTCTTGGATAAAAAAGAAACTGTTTCGTTGAAAATTTAAGAATCTTTGTTAAAAATTCATACTTTTTGGTTAAAAATTCGACTATTTAGCAGAAAATCAACTTGTTGTTTATAATTCTTATTTTTATTTTGGAAAGTAAACTGAAATCTTCTTTGGATAAAAATTTAACTATTTACTTAAAGGTTTAAAAAAAAGTCATCTGTTTTAGAAGAAATTTTATCATGGATAAAAATACAAATTTCGGTTGAAAATTCAACTTTTTTTTTAAAAAGTTTGATTTTGATTAAAAAGATTACCTGTTTTAGTAGAATTTTCAATTTTTTCAAAAATAAAAATGCAACTATTTGGTTGAAAAGTTATACTTTTTGGTTGCAAAATATATTTTTCTGTAAAAATTTAAATAAATTACGTAGAAAATTTCCTTTTTTCTATTTTTCTAATATAAAAATGCAGCTATTTGGTAAAGAATTCAGCTATTTTGTTAAAAATTCATCCTTTTAAGCTGAAAAAATTCGTCTTTTTGGATGGAAAATACAAATTCTTTCATATAAACTTATTTTTGGTTCAAAATCTATATTTTGATCTTGAAAAGTCAACTGGACCTTTTTTGGATGATCTGTTTTAAGAGAAATTTCATCTTTTTGGATAAAAATGCAACTATTTGGTTGAAAATTCAACAATTTTGTTAAATTCATCCTTTTAGGTTAAAAATTCGACTTCTTGGATTGGAAATTCAATTTTTTTTCGTGTAAACTTATTTCTTGTTTAAAAAATTATTTTTTGATCGTGAAAAGTCACCTGGAATATTTTTTGGATGAAAATTCAACCTTTTTTGTTGAAAATTGATCTTTTTTATTCCAAAATTCATCTGCTTTAGTAAAAATTATATCTTTCTTAAATAAAAATGCAATTATTTGGTTGAAAAATCACCTATTTCTTATAAAATTGACTTTTTGTTTAAATTTAATATTTTGGTATTAAAAAAGAACTGAAATCTTTACTGGATGAAAATTGAATTATTTTTTAGAGTTATTTTGCTCGAATGAAAAATTCATCTGTTTTATGAAAAATTTTATCTTTCTTAGATTAGAAAAAAAATGTAAATGTTTGCTTGAAAATTAAATTATTTTGTTCAAAATTCTTTTTTTTAAATAGAGAATTCAATTTTTTTTTTCGTAGAAACTTATTTTTTCTTCAAAAATTTATATTTGGATCGTGAAAAGTCAACAGAAATCTTTCTGGAATAAAAATGAAACTATTTGGTTGAAGATTCAACAATTTTGTTCAAAAGTTATACTTTTTGTTTGAAAATTCTGCTCTTTAGTTGAAAACTCAACTATTTATTTATTTTTTATAAAATTAACTTTTTGTTCCAATTTGATATTTTGGTGTTAAGAAAAAAACTGAAATCTTTTCTGGATGAAATTTGAATGATTTTTTTCCAAAATTAAAGTTCAACTTAAACAAATATTTGACGTTTTTATTAAAAATTATTCTGCTTTAGTACAAATTTAATCTTTTTTAAAATAAAAATACAACTATTTGAAAGAGAATTCGTATTTTTTTCTTAAAAATTCATCCTTTTTGGTGGGAAAAATAATTTTTTTTTTGAAAATTTAATTTTCTCCTTAGAAACTTATTTTTTGTTAAAAAATTTATATTTTGATCTTAAAAAGTCAACTGGAATCTTTTATGGATGAAAATTCAACTATTTTTTCATTGTTTTTGCTTGAATTAAAAATTTATCTGTTTTAAGAAAAAATTCATCTTTCTTACATTAGACAAAAATGTAACTATTTGGTTGAAAATTAAAGTATTTTGTTAAAAATTCATCCTTTTTTGTTAAAAAAATCGTTTTTTTAATGGCAAATTCCATTTTTTCCTATAAGCTTATTTTTTGTTTCCAAATTTATATTTTGATATTAAAAAGTCAACTGCAATTTTTTTTTGATGAAAATTCAATTATTAAAGAATTTTTTTAAATACAAAATCATCTGTTTAAAAAAAAATCTTTTTTGACATGAAATGCAACTATTTAGTAGAGAAGTCAACTTTTTTGTTAGTCATCCTTTTTGGTTAAAAATGCGACTTTTTAAAATAAAAATTAAATTTTTTCGTAGAAACTTTTTCCTTGTAAAAATATTCCATATTTTGATCGTGAAAAGTCAACTGAAATATTTTTAAACAGAAATTTCGATTTTTTGTTGTTAACATTTTATCTTCTATATTAAAAAATTTACCTGTTTTAGTTGAATTTTCATTTTTATTGAATAAACATGCAACTTTTTGGTTGAAAATTTCAACAATTTTGTTGAAAATTCATACTTTTTGTTTGAAAATTCTGCTGTTTTGTTGAAAATTCAAGTATTTTTTAGAAAATTTACTTTTTGTTCAAATTTAGTATTTCGGTGTTTAAAAAATAACTGAAATCTGTATTGGATGAAAAATGAACGATATTTTTGGTTTATAGTAATTATAAATTTATCTGTTTCAAGAAAAATTTCATCTTTCTCACATTAGAAAATATGTAATTATTTCGTTAAAAATTCATCCTTTTTGTTTGAAAAAATTAGTTTTTTTTGTGTATAATTCAATTTTTTCTGTAGAAACTTATTTTTTATACAAAAATTTAGGTTTTGATCTTAAAAATTCAACAGGAATCTTTTTTGGATGAAAATTCAATAATTTTTGTTGAAGTTTTTTTTCTAGATAAAAATTCTTCTGTTTTAAGAGAAATTAAAACTTTTTTGAGTAATAAAAAGTTAAGTTAAAATTTCGTCTTTTTGGATTAAAAATTCAATTTTTTCGTATAAACTTATTTAATGTTAAAAAATGAATATTTTTATCTTGAAAAGTCAACTGGAATATTTTTTGGATAAAAATTCAATTTTTTTTATTGAAAATTTATCTTTTTTATTTCAAAATTCATCTACTTCAGTAAAAATTATATCTCTTAAATAAAAATGTAATTACTTGGTTAAAAAATCACCTATTTCTTATAAAATTTACTTTTTGTTTATATTTATTTTTTTTTGTATTAAAAAAAGAACTGAAATCTTTACTGTATGAAAATTGAATAATATTTTTGAATTATTTTGCTTGAATTAAAAATTCATGTGTTTTATGAAAAATTTTATCTTTCTGACATTAGACAAAAATGTAACTGTTTGCTTGGAAATTAAGCTATTTTGTTAAAAATTCGTGCTTTTTGGTTGAGAAAATCCGTTTTTTTTTTAAATGGAAAGTTCAATTTTTTTTTCGTAGAAACTTATTTTTTCTTCAAACATTTATATTTGGATCGTGAAAAGTCAACAGAAATCTTTTTTAACAGAAAGCTAAACTATTATTTTAAAAATTTATATTTTTGTTTTAAAAATTCATCTATTTTAGTAGAAATTATAGCTTTGTTGAATAAAAATGCAACTATTTGGTTGAAAATTCACCTATTTCTTATAAAATTTACTTTTTGTTTAAATTTAAAATTTGGTGTTAAAAACAGAACTGACATCTTTACTGGATGAAAATTGAATTCTTTTTTTTTGCTTGAATTAAAAATTCATTTGTTTTAAGAAAAATTGTTTTTTTTTCTTTTAATGGAAACTTCAATTTTTTTCGTAGGAACTTATTTTTTGTTTAAAAATGGATAATTTGATCGTGAACAGTCAACTGGAATCTTTTTTAACAGAAAATTAAACTATTATTTTGGAAATTCATCTTTTTGGTTTAAAATTAAATTTGCAAACTGAAAATTTAACTTTTTAACTTTTTTAATATTGATTTTATTTAGTAGAAAATTCTTCTTTTCATAGTAAAAAAAAAATAATAATTTTCCTAGTTTCAAGTTTCACATTTGCTGGATAAAAATGCATCAGTTTTGTTCAAACTTAATTTTTTGCTAAAAAATCATATTTATGGTTTGAAAATTCCATTTTTGTAGAGAAAATGCGTCTTTTGGCTTGCGTGAAATATACTGAAGTATACTGAAAAATTGCTTCATTGCATTTTCATAAATAAATTAGGCATTTCCATGAACAAATGTAGATTACTAAAAAAGGAACTAATTTTTTTCCCTTTTTTTGTGGTTTAATATTCCTAACACATTCCAGAAAATACTGTAAAAATTTCAAAGTGGATAAATGAAATTTCTATTTGATTTCAGATTAATCTCTATTTTTTTATTTATTAAAAATTCGTCTTTTTAGTTCTAAAATTCTTTCTGTTTAAAATAAAGTAATAAATAAATTTTTTAAAATTTTTTAATCTGAAATACTGTCTTGTTCCGTTTAGAAAACATTTTATAATAAAAATATAACAAGATGAAAATGCTTGTATTTAAATATTAATAATAAAAAAAAAATGAAAAGTTAGTTAAGGAAAAATCAGGGAATTTTTAAAATGAAGTTCTCGGACACCCTGACTAATTTTACTAAAACTAACTAGCAAAAAATTTATGGAAACTAAAAATTAACTACATTAAGATGAAGGGGGGGGGGGTATTAAAAAAGCCCTAAAATCCGTTACGTAATTTAAGTGCGGTCCCTGAATAATATTTACGAGGAACTTTCTGGATGACCGAATTTATCGATTTTTTTATCTTTCCGAGTTTCATCGATAAAATTTTGAAGTTGAATAGAAACGTCCTCCCTGGAAAGAATTACAAATTAGGAAATACAAATTCAAAATCTTTCTTTAAAAATAGTTTTTTAATTTTCACCTACTCTACCGGATTTTCATGAGGCTCATTATCGTCTGCTTCATCTTCGCTGGATAAAATTACTACGCTTTTTTTATCTGATTTATCTTTCGAGGTAGAGGGTTCCGATAATTCGGAAATTTCTCGATGCACTACCTGTATTAAATTGAGTAAATTTTTTAACTGAATAGATCAATTTTCATAAAAATAGTTTAATTTTTGACAAAATAGTTAAATTTTCGACAAAAAATATGAGTTTGAAAGAAAAAAAAATATTTTCTATCAAATTCTTGAATGTTTAAACCTAAAAGAACCAATTTATAACCAAATAGATGAATTTTAATAAAAATAGTTTTTATAAAAATTTAACTATTAGGCAGAAAATGCACTTTTTTGTTCAAAAATAATCCTTTCAGGTTTAAAATTGAACTTTTTTTACAGAAAAATTGGTCTTTAAGGCTTAAAAATTTAAAAATTTGATAGCAAAGTCAAATTTTCTTGTTGAAAATGTATCTATTTAGCAGAAAATCAACTTTTTGTCTAAAATTCATATTTGTGGTTTAAAATTCAACTATTTTGAATGAAAATTCAACTATTTTCTTAAAAATAAAACGATTTTTCTTTTAAATATATCTATTTAGTAGATATTTTTGTTTGAAAATCTAGCAATTTAGTGAAAAATTAGCTTTTTTGTCTAAAATTCATATTTACGGTTTAAAATTCAAGTACTTGATTAAAAATTCAACTATTTTTATGAAAATTCAACTGTTTTGTTAAAAATAAATCTGTTTTTATGAATATTCAAGTATTTGGTAGAAAATTAACTTTTATGTTAAAAAAATAATCCTTTCAGGTTTAAAATTGACCTTTTTTGTAGAAAATTCATCTTTGAGGCTTGAAAATTAAAAAAATTAATTGGAAATTCAACTTAAAATTCAATTGATGCATTCTCTTGAAACTTCGTCTTTCTAATAGAAAATTGAATTATTTTTGTTAAAAATTCATCTTTTCTGACGGAACAATAATTTTCTTATTTGAAGATTGCACTATTTCATAAAAATATATATTTTTTGTTAAACATTTTGTTGAAAATTCTCCTTTTTTGTTAAAAATTTATATTTTTTAGTTGAAAATTCCATTAAAAATAAAAATATTTGGTTAAAAAATCATATATTCTGTTAAAAAAAATTTTTTTCGTAGAAAAATGAACTATTTGGATGAAAATTATTTTTGTTTTGTAAAAATTAGTTTTTTATTAAAAATTATTATTTTTTTAAATATTACTGTTTCAAATAATGATTTAAATAATAATTTTATGTTTATAAAAAATAGTTTATTTTTCAACCATAAATATGAATTTTATACAAAAAAGTTAATATTCTTCTAAATAGATAAATTTCTATAAAAATAGTTTGCCAGATAGTGGAATTTTAAATAGTTGAAATTTTTCAACACAAAAAAATTAAATTTGTACTAAATAGTTCAATTTTCATGAAATTAGTTGAATTTTCGACAAAAAAATATGCATTTTCAACCAAATAGATTAATTTTTATAAAAATAGTTTTTTATAAAAATTTAACTGTTTGGCAGAAAATTAATTTTTTTGTTGAAAAATGATCCTTTCAAGTTTAAAATGGAATTTTTTTGCAGAAAACTCGTATTTGAGGCTTAAAAATTCAAAAAATTCATAGCCATGTCTAATTTTTTGGTTAAAAACCTCATTTTTGCGGTTGAAAATTTAGCTATTTAGTAACAAATCAACTTTTTGGTCTAAAAATCATATTTATGGTTTAAAATCGAAATATTTAAATGAAAATTCAACTGTTAGGTTAAAAATAAATCAATTTTTAAAAGAGTTAATTACATATTTGGTAGAAAACTAACTTTTCCGTTGAAAAATAATTCTTTCTGTTTTTAATTTAAACTTTTTTTGCAGAATATTCGCTTTGAGGCTTAAAAACTCAAAAATTTAATAGAAAATTCAACTATTTTGTTAAAAATAAATATATTTTTATGAATATTTTGGGTTTTGGTAGAAAATTAACTTTTATCTTAAAAAATAATCCTTTCAGGCTTAGAATTGCATTTTTTCAGAAAATTCGTCCTTGAGGCTTAAAAATAAAAAAGATTTATAGAAAGTTCAACTTCAAATTCAATTGATGCATTTTGTTGAAAATGCGTCTTTCTGGCTGAAAATTTTGATTAAAAAATGATGTATTTTGTTAAAAATTCATCTTTTCTGACAGAAGATTAATCTTCTTATCTGAAAATTGAACTATTTCGCAAAAATATATGTAATTGGTTAAAATTTTTGTTGAAAGTTCTCCTTTTTTTGTAAAAAATTTATATTTTTCAGTTAAAAATTACACTAAAAATAAAAATATTTGGTTAGAAAATCATATATTCTGTTTAAATTTGTCTTTTTTGTGTAGAAAGCTAATCTGTTTGGATGAAAATGATTTTTTTTGGTAAAAATTAGTTTTTTATTAAAATTAAAAAAAAATATTAATGCTGTTAAATAATACTTTAAATAATAATGTTAATTTTATAAAAAACAGTTAAATTTTCATGAAATTGTATTATTTTTTAACCAAATAGTTGATTTTTCAACCATAATTATGAATTTTAGAAAAAAAAGTTAATATTCTTCTAAATGGATAAATTTCCATAAAAATAGTTTTCTTTTCAAACAAATAGTTGAATTTTAAATAGTAGAACCCGAAAATATGATTTTTCAACAAAAAAGTTAATTTGGCACTAAATAGATCAATTATCATAAAAATAGTTTAATTTTTGACAAAATAGTTGAATTTTCGAGAAAAAAATATGAATTTGAAAGAAAAAAAATATTTTCTACCAAATTCTTGTATTTTTAAACCTAAACGAACCAATTTATAACCAAATAGATGAATTTTAATAAAAATAGTGTTTATACAAATTTAAATATTAGGCAGAAAATGCACTTGTTTGTTAAAAAATAATCCTTTTAGGTTTAAAATTGATAATTTTTTTGCAGAAAATTCATATTTGACACTTTAAATTTTAAAAATTTGATACCAACGTCAAATTTTTTGGTTAAAAATTTAGCTATTTAGTAGAAAATCAACTTTTTGTCTAAAATTCATATTTGTGGTTTAAAATCCAACTATTTTTCTTTTAAATTTATCCATTTAGTGGGAAATGAACTTTTTTCATCTAAAATTCATATTTACGGTTTAAAATTCAAGCATTTGATTAAAAATTCAACTATTTTCATGAAAATTCAATGGTTTTGTTAAAAATTAATCTATTTTTATAAATATTAAAATATTTGGTAGAAAATTAACTTTTATGTTAAAAAAATAATCCTTTCAGGTTTAAATTTGAACTTTTTTGCAGAAAATTCGTCTTTGAGGCTTGAAAATTAAACAATGTGGTTAAAAATTGATGTAATTGGTTAAAAATTCATCTTTTCTGACAGAAGATTAACCCTCTTATTTAAAAATTAAACTATTCCGTAAAAATATATGTATTTGGTCAAAAATTTTGTTGAAAATTTTTCTTTTTTTGTTGTGAAATAAATTATTATAACTGAAAATGTATCTATTCTATTTTTTGTTGAAAATTTATATTTTTTAGTTAAAAATTCCATTGAAAATAAAAATATTTGGTTAAACAAATCATATATTCTGATAAAAATTATTCTTTTTTTTTCCTAGAAAACTAATCTTTTTAATTAAAAATTAGGTTTTTATTAAAAATTATTATTTTTTAAAATATTAATGTTTCTAAATAATTCTTTAACTAATGTCACTTTTATAACAAATGGTTAAATTTTCATAAAAACAGTATTTCTTTAACCAAATAGTTGATTTTTCATCCATAACTATGAATTTTAGACAAAAAAGTTAGTATTCTTCTAGATAGATAAATTTCCATAAAAATAGTTTAATTATAAATAGTTAAACCCGATTCATTTTGTACTAAATAGTTCAATTTTCATGACAATAGTTTAATTTTTGACAAAATAGTTGAATTTTCGACAAAAAATTTGAATTTGAAAGAAAAAATTTAATTTTCTACCAAATTGTTGATTTTTTAAACCTAAAAGAACCAATTTTTAACCAAATAGATGCATTTTCATAAAAATAGTTTTTATACCAATTTAACTATTTATCAGAAAATGCACTTTTTTGTTGAAAAATAATCCTTTCGGGTTTAAAATTGCACTTTCTTTGCAGAAAATTCGTCTTTGGCGCTTAAAAATTCCAAAATTTGATCGCAACGCCAACTTTTTTCTTAAAAATCTAATTTTTTTGCTGAAAATTTAGCTATTTAATATAAAATCAATTTTTTTTGACTAAAATTCATATTTATGGTTTAAAATACAAATATTTTAATGAATATCAAACTTTTGGGTGAAAAATTATTCTATTTTTGTTTGAAATTTATCTATTTAATGGAAAATAAACTTTTTTCATCTAAAATTCATATTTACGGTTTAAAATTCAAGTATTTGATTAAAAATTTAACTGTTTTTTATGAAAATTCAACTGTCTTGTTAAAAATTAATCTATTTTTATGAATATTTAAGTATTTGGTAGAAAATTGAACTTTTTGCAGAAAATTCGTCTTTGAGGCTTGAAAATTTAAAAAAATGGATAGAAATTTCCACTTCAAATTCAATTGATGCATTTTGTTGAAAATTCGCTTTTCTAGCAGAAAATTCAACAATTTGGTTAAAAATTTTGTTGAAAATTCTCCTTTTTTGTTTTAAAATTAATGGCTTTAACTGAAAATTTATCTATTCCAATTTTTGTGAAAAATTTATATTTTTTTAATTCAAAAATCATATACTCTGTTAAAAATTATCCATTTTTTCTTAAAAATTATTTTTTTTTTGTTAAAAATTATTATTTTTTAAATATTGTGGAATTAATATTTAAACACAAAAATTCTAATTTTATTCTTTAAATATGAATGCCTTCAAATAATGCTTTAAATAATAATGTTATTTTTATAAAAAAAATAGTTGAATTTTCATAAAAATAGTCTATTTTTTAAACAAATTGTTAAATTTTCAACCATAAACATGAATTTTAGACAAAAAAGTTAATATTCTTTTAAATAGATAAATTTCGATAAAAATGTTTTGACAAAATAGTTGAACTTTCGACAAAAAAAATATGAATTTGAAAGAAAAAATGTGATTTTCTATCAAATTATTGAATTTTTAAGACTAAACGAACCAATTTTTAACCAAACAGATTAATTTTCATAAAAATTTAACTATTTGGCAGAAAATGAACTTTTTTGTTGAAAAATAATCTTTTCAAATTTAAAATGTAACTTTTTTGCAGAAAATTCGTCTTTGAGATTTGAAAATTCAAAAATTTAATAGAAAAATCAACTTTTTTGTTGTAGAAAATTTAGCTATTTAGTAGAAAATCAACTTTTTTGTCTAAAAATCATATTTATGGTTTAAAATTTTTATATTTTAATGAAAATTGAACTGTTAGGTTAAAAATTAATTTTTTTCTTAAATTTAACTAATTGGTAGAAAATTAACTTTTCTTTTGAAAAATAATGCTTTCAGGTTTAACATTGAACTTGATTTTTTTCTTTTTGCCAAAAATTGGCTTTTGAGGCTTGAAACTTTAGAAATTTAATAGCAAAGTCAACGTTTTTTTTAAATTGAATTATTTTTTTTGAAAATTTGGCTATTTAGTAGAAAATTAAAAATTAATCTACCTTTTTTGAATTTATCTATTTGATGGAAAATTAACTTTTATGTTGAAAATTAATTCTTTCTGGTTGAAAATTGATTTTCTTCTGTAGAAAATTCGTCTTTGATGCTTCAAAATTAAGAAATTTAATAAAAAAGTCAACTATTATGTCAAAAATGAAACTATTTTTGCTGAAAATTGAGCTATTTCGTGGAAAATAAACTTTTTTTTGGTCGAACCTTCATATTTATGGCTGAAAATTCAAGTATTCGGTTAAAAAATAAACTATTTTGAGAAAAAATCAACTATTTGGTATAAAAGTAACATTTTGGTTTAAAATTGATATTTTCGGTTAAAAATTCAACTATTTTGTTTGAAAATTAATCTATTTTTATGAACATTTAACAATTTGGTAGAAAATTAACATTTTAGATGAAGACTAATTCTTTTTGGTTGAAAATGGAATTTTTAGCAGAAAATTCGTCTTTGAGGCTTGAAAATTTAAAAATTTAATAGAAAAGTCAACTTTTTTTGTTGAAAATTAAACTAGTTCGTTAAAAATTCAACTATTTTTATGAAAATTCGACTGTTTTGTTAAAAATTAATCTATTTTTATGAATATTTAAAGATTTGGTAGAAAATTAACTTTTTTATTGAAAAATAACACTTTTGGTTTAAAATTGAACTCTTTGCAGGAAATTAATCTTTGAGGCTTAAAAATTAAAAAAAATTGATAGAAAATTCAAATTCAATTGATGCATTTTTTTGGAAATTCGTCTTTCTGGCAGAAGATTGATCTTATTTCAAAATTTATTTATTTTGATAAAAAAATCCTGTTTAAAACTTTTGTTTAAAATTCTGCTTTTTTTTGTTTACAAATAAATGGTTTTAACTGATGATTTATGTATTCCATTTTCAGTTAAAAATTTACATTTATAATTGAAAATTCCATTAAACATTTTTTTATAGACATTTAATCTTTTTGGTGGAAAATTCATTTGTTTAGTTAAAAATTTTAATATTTCGTTACAAATTGATTTGCTTAAAAACTTATTTCTTTAACCGAAAATTAATCTATTCTATTTTTTGTTAAAAATGCATTTTTTTTAGTAGAAAAGTCATGTCATTTGTTCAAAATTTGTTGTTTTTTTTCGTAGAAAACTTATCATTTAGTTGAAAATTCCATTTAAAATAAAAATATTTGGTTAAGAATGTATGTATTTTTAATTAAAAAAAAAATTAAATAATTTTTTGTGTTGAAAATCAAACTATTTCGTCGAAAATTTAGTTTACTTATTTACAAACTTATTTCTCTAATTGGAAATTAATCTATTCTATTTTTTTTAATGTAACTTTTTTTATTTAAAATTCATCTATTTCGTTGAAAACTTGTTTTTTGTTTATTTGTAAAATTAACCTTTTTAGTTAAAAATGTCCCTAAAAATTAAAATCTTTAGTTGAAACTTCTATTTTGTATCTTGTTAAAAATGATTCTTTGCTGGTAGAATTATAATCCTTTTGGTTAAAATTTCATTTCTTTGGTTGAAAATGAGTTAATTAAAATCAAAAATTAACTTTTTTAATTAAAAATTTAACTACATTCTCGTGAAATTATTTTTGTATACAAATTAAAATTTTAAAGTATTAAAATTCATTTGTTTAGTTAAAAATTAAACTATTTCCTTGAAAATTTATTTTATTTCTTTAATAATTTATTTCTTCAACTCAAAAGTAAACTATTATATTTTTTGTTATAAAAATATCTTTTTAAATTGAAAAATCATCTAATTTGCTGAAATTTTGTGCGTGGAAAATAGACTATTTTAATTGGAAATTCCATTAAAAATACAAATATTTGGTTAAAAATTATTCTGTTTGCAAAAAATTAATCTTTTTGGTTAAAAATTAATTTTATCGGTTAAAAGTTATTTTTTATTGCAATTTATTATTTTTTTATCTAAAATTTCAATTAAATTTTTTGTCGAATTTTTGTTTGCCTCAACATTTAATCTTTTTGCTAGATAATTGATTTATTTGGTTGAAAATTTAATTCATTTACTCAAAAACTTATTTTTCTAACTGGAAATTAAGCTATTCTATTTATGTTTAAATGTACCTTTTTTATTAAAAATTCATATATTTTGTTAAAAATTGGTTGTTTTTTTGTGTGTAAAAAATTAACCTTTTTAGTTGAAAATTTATATTTATTGGTAGGAAATTAAAGCATTTGTTCGAAAAATTCAGTATTTTTGGCAAAATTATCTGTTGTGGTGAATAATTCACCTTTTGGTAGAAAATTAACATTCTGAATTAAAATTCCATTTAAAATAAAAATATTTGTTTGAAAATTTCCGCATTTTGTTAAAAATTATTCTTTTCTGGTAAAAATTTAATCCTTTTGTTTAAAATTTCATTTCTTTTGTTGAAAATAAGTTGTTTAAAATTGAAAATTAACTCTTTTAACTAAAAATTTAGCTAGATTTTTGTGGCAATTTTTTTTTAATCTAAACTTAATCTATAAGGTAGAAAATTAATTTGTTTGGTTAACAATTTAACTGTTTCGTTGAAAATTTATTTCAATTGTTTAAGAACTCATTTCACATTTGTTGGTAAAAATTTAACTGGTTTGTAGAGAAGTCACCTGTTTAGCTTAAAAAATAAGGCATTGCTAGAAAAATTAAATTAAAAATTAAAAACCAACTTCTATAAATTTCACAAAATATTACCTTTCTTAATTTTTTTCCTGCAGTTTTGTTTAAACGAGGAGAAGGCTCGATTTCACTTTCACTATCAGTTTCATCAATAATTCTCGATGAACATTCCTCATCTTTATTTTTGTTCGATAAAGATTTTTTCAAAGTTGTCTGTTTCATCTTTTTACTTTTTTCAATGTTTAATCCCACGGTCGCACGTTTTTTCGAAGGTACATTTTTTGCTTTTTTGGTTTCCTGGCTCACTGTCGATTTCAAAGTTTCGTATCTTGTCGACATTTTATTTTGTATAGCTTTACAAATATTTTCGTGTTTCACAAATGAGCTATACAAATAATTAGATATTTATTTATAAATAATAAGATTAAAATTTAATATTTAAACCTAAATTTAACGGGAATATTTGGGTTCAAAAAACAGTTTTTAAAACATGTTTGATGAATTTTTTTCTTACCACACGCACGGTGATTTTCCCAGAATTGCTTTAGACATTTTACAATCTCTCAAGAATCTTTTATCGCCCAGGCTGAAGATTTACAAAAAAATTCAAATTTATTATATAAAATTAGAATTTAATGGGGGAGTTCTGCGAAAATTTAAATTTAATATATGAAAAATTGCTTTTTTAAAACAAATTATTGACAAAAGTTTATTCGTAAAATAGTGTCAAAGCGTCAGTTATTTAGCCTGAAAAGAAAAAGTTTAATTTTGTTAAAATACGATCAGTTTTTCTTGTATAGTTCTAAATTTTACAAACATAACACGATTTTTTTACTGAAAAAACGTTTCAATGTACGTGTTTTTAAAATTTTTATATTTTCTTATAACGAAAAAAGGAAAGAAAAACATATTTTCAAATTCAACTGTTTTTTATTATAATTTTATCGATCAAAATTTCTTTTCTTTAGTTAAAAATGTATCTTTTTTATTTTAAAAATTACACGATTTGTTGACAATTCGACGTTTTTGTTGAATTCAACGGTTTTTGATTTAAAATATTTTTTGGTTGAAATATCAACAATTACATTTTTTGTTATTTGTTGAAGATTCATCTCTTTTCTTTAAAATAACCTATTTTGATAAAAAATCAGTGGTTTTTGTTTTCAAATTGATTAACTGAAAATTTAATTTGTCTGTTTTTGGATAAAAATTCGCTTCTGTTGATTTAAAAATGAACCATTTTAAAGAAAATTCATGTATTTTATTAAAAATTCTTCTCTTTTGATTGAAAATTAACCTTAATGCTTCACAATTCATATTTTCGGTTGAAAAACATTTTTCAGTTGAAAATTTAACTATTTACAAAAAATTAATCTTTCTTTTCTTAAAAATTATTTTTCTTGTTTGCAAATTAATTTATTTGATTACAAATTTAACTACTTTGTTAAAAATATATATTTTGGTTAAAAAATAATTTTTTTGTTTGAAAACTCGACTTTTTGGTTGAAAATTAATCTTCTTGTTTGCAAATTCATTTATTTCGGTCAAAAAATTAATTTATTTGATTACAAATTTAACTACTTTGTTAAAAATATATTTTTTCTTTTGTTAAAAATTAATTTTTTTCAAGCACAAATTTTTGGTAGAAAAATAATCTTGTTTGCAAATTCATTTATTTTGGCCAACAAATTAATTAATTTGATTACAAATTTAACTAATTTGTTAAAAAAATATATTTTCTTTTGCTAAAAATTAATTTTTTATTTGAAAACTGGACTTTTTGGTAGAATATTAATCTTCTTGTTTGCATAATCATCTTTTCGGTTGAAAATGCATTATTTTTAGTTGAAAATTTAAGTATTACGTTTAAATCTTCTGTTTCTTGGTTAAAAATTATTTTGTTAACCGAAAGGTTAATTCTTGGTTACAAATTTCTTTTTTAGTTGAAAATTCAACTAAGTGTTTGAAAATCTACTTTTTTATAGAAAATTATTCTTCTCGTTTGCAAATTTATTATGTTAGTCAAAAATTAATTTCTTTTATTACAAATTTAGCTACTTTGTTAAAAATATATATTTTGGTTAAAACATCATCTTTTTTTTGAAAACTCAACTTTTTGGTGGAAAACTAATCTTCTTGTTTGCAAATTCATTTATTTTGGTCAAAAAGTTCATTTATTTGATTACAAATTTAACTACTTTGTTAAAAATATATATTTTGGTTAAAAAATAATTTATTTTTTTGAAAACTCAACTTTTTGGTAGAAAATTAATCTTCTTGTTTGCAAATTCATTTATTTTGGTCAAAAATTCATTTATTTGATTACAAATTTAACTACTTTGTTAAAAATGTATATTTTAGTTAAAAAATAATGCCATTTTTTGAAAACTCAACTTTTGGGTAGAAAATTAATCTTCCGGTTTGCAAATTCATTTATTTTGGTCAAAAAATTCTTTTATTTGGTTACAAATTTAACTACTTTGTTAAAAATGTATATTTTATTGTTAAAAAAATTTTTTTTAAACGAAAATTTTTGTTAGAAATTAATCTTCTTGTTTAAAAAAACATCTTTTTTGTTGCAAATGCATTATTTTTGGTTTGAAATTTCAAGTATTATTTTTAAATATTCTGTTTCTTGGTTAAAAATTATTTTTTTAACCGAAATGTTAATTTTTGGTTATAAATTTCTTTTTTAGTTGAATATTCAACTATGTGTTGGAAAATCGAGTTTTTAATAGAAAATTATTCTTTTTGTTTGCAAATTTATTTATGTTAGTCAAAAATTAATTTCTTTGATTACAAATTTATCTACTTTGTTAAAAATATATCTTTTAGGTACAAATTAAATTTTTAATTGAAAACTCAACTTTTTGGTAGAAATTTCATTTTCTTGTTTGAAAATTTATCCATTGGTTAAACTTTTTTAAAAGTTTTAAAATTTTTATTTTTGGTTACAAATTTAACTACTTTGTTAAAAAATATATATATTTTGGTTAAAAAATAAGTAAGTAAGTATCACGTTCAAACTTCCTTTTTCTTGTATCAAAATGATATTCTTAAACGAAAAGTAAATTAGTTTATTTTTGGCTACAAATTTCTTGTTAGGTTGCAAATTCTTTTTTTTTCGCGTAAAATTTAACCATTTGATGGACAATTTTTTGTTGTTCAAAATTCATCTTCGAAATTAAAAAATGAATTATTTTATTTAAAATTTGTATTTTTTGTTAAATGCAATTGCTTTTTATTTAATATTAAAATATTTTTTGGTTGGAATATCAACTATCCAAGTTTTCGCATAAAATTGATCTTTTTTGCTTCAAAGTTATAGTACTTTGTTAAAAAGTAATTTTTTCTGTAGAAGATTTATAAACTTATTTGAAAATTAATCTCTATGGCTGATAATGCAATTGTTCTATTCAATAATTACTTTTTTTCTCTGAAAATTAATTTTTCTTAAAGCAAATTTAACTCTTCGATTTTTGATCGAAAATGCTTTCTTTTTTATTTAAAAATTTAGTTCTTTTGTTGCTATTACTATTCCAGGCTTGGTGGAAAATTTATTTTTTAGTTAGAGCTTCAAATATTTAAATTGAAATTTATATATTTTGTTGAAAATTTATTTTTCTATTAGAAACTGAATCTTCTTCTTTGAAAACACATAATTTTAGTTGAAAATTGAACTTTTTCTGTTTTGATTAAAAATTGAACTATGTCATTTTTTGTGAAAAATTAATCTTTATTGATTAAAAATTCTTCTGTAAAAAAAAGCAACCAAAACATTAATTTTTTTCTTTTCAAACCGAATAACTCACTCTTTTAATTTTTTTTTACAAATTAAATATAAGCTTTTATTAATAATTTGTATACAAAAAACCCAAACACATCGATTACTAATTAGGAACGAAGTGAAAAGAAATATTAAATATTGTACCTATTTTTTCGACAAAAAAATTAAATAAATTTTTTTTAACTTACTAATAGTTGCTAATATTCCAGATTCTTTTATGCTCAATGCAGTCATCTATAAATTGCACGTTAAACACGAATTTGTATTTCATACAATTATCAGGAATTGTAAAAGTCATGACTTTTTCATTTGCAGTTGCTTCAACTTTTCCCCCAGAGTCCTAAGATTTCAAACAAAAGACATAGTTTAAAAATTGTTTAGTTTGAATAGAAGAAATACATTTTTAAGGATTAAAAAAAAAGTACAAATAAAATAAAAAAAAACAGAATTCACAGAGGGTCCAAGAAATTTAATTCATTACCCGAATTTTAACAAAAAGTTGTAGATAAAAAAAATATACTTTATTTTCTTTAGAATTATATTTATTTAGAAAATATTATATTGTGATTTAGAAACTTTGAACAGGGATTGGTTTTGTAAATTTCCATTTTACAAACATTATTATCAAAAATTTCCCGTTCCACGTTAAAAATGACCTTTTCCAAGACAAAAATTATAATTATTTAGGGAAACTTGTGTTAAATTTATTTATTATTCGTCTCAACTCAGAATTATAATTCTTTTAGAAAAATTCCGATACCAAGTCAAAATAAAATAAAATTTCCAATTTTCCGAATCCAAGTCCGAATTATGTTTATTTAAAAATTATTTTATTATAATCCAGAAATAAAGAATTTTTAAATTAAAGAAAGTCTAATTTGGAAGAAGAGAAAATTGTTAGAATCAGACCAATTCTGAGTTTTTGTTTTATATTTAGTATATTTCTTTGTTCAAACTCAGAATTATAATTCTTTTAGAAAATTTTCTGTGTCAAGTCAAAATTAAATTTATTTAACAAATATTCTATTATTATTTACAAATAAAGAATTTTTATATTCAAACAAATTCTGATTTGGAAGAAGTAATTTTCTAAATCTGACGGATTCTGACTTGGAACAGGGATTTTTTGTTGTTGTAAATTTCCTTTTTATAAATTAATTTTCCAAATTCCCCGTTCCAGGCCAGAAAAATATTTTTTACCAAATTTTCTAATATAATTCAGAAATATAGAAATTACCTTTTTCCCAAATTTGTAAGAAGGAAGTTTCAAATAGTAACTAATTCTGACTTGAAACAGGAATTTTTTAATTCCCTTCTAAATCTGAATTAAAATTCTTTAAAAAAATTACGGGAATATTTGTTTTATATTTAGTTTATTTATTCTCTGTTCAAACTCAGAATTGTAATTCTTTAAGGGATGTTTTAAATATTTATTTGATTTATTCTTTGCTCAAACTCAGAATTACAATTCTTTTAGAAAATTTTCTGTCTCAAATCAAAATTAAATTAATTTTCTGAATTCCCGGCTTCAATTCTGAATTGTATTTAATAAAAGATTATTCTATATTATAATTTATCAATCAGGCAATTTTAAATCCCAACAAATTCTGTTTTGGAAGAAGTAATTTTCTAAATCTGACGGATTTTGGCTTGGAACAGGGATTTTTTGTTGTTGTACATTTCTTTTTTATAAATGAGAATTCTAATTATTAAAAAAAATTCCTATTCCATGTCAAAAATTATCCTTTTCAAGACAAAATTATTATTTTTTAATAGATTTAATTTATTTATTCTCCGTTTAATAACAAAATTACAATTATTTTAGAAATTTTCCCGGACTATGCCACAGTTAAATTAATTTTCCAAATTCCCCGATCCAGGTCTGAAAAATATTTTTTACCAAATTTTCTATTATAATTCAGTAATACAGTAATTACCCTTTTACAAAATTTGTGAGAAGGAAGTTTCAAATTGTAACTAATTCTGACTTCAAACAGAATTTTTTTTTCTTTTTTAAATCTGAATTAGAATTCTTGAAAAAAATTCCAATTCCATGTCAAAATTATCATTCCTTACGAAATTTTTTAATGAAAATTCCATGTTACAAATTTAAAATTATAATTCTTTAAGAAAATTGTTGTTTTATATTTAGTTTATTTATTCTTTGTTCAAAATCAGAACAATAATTCTTTTAAAAAATTTCCTGCGCCAAGTCAAAATTAAATTAATTTTATAAATTCCCGGTTGAAATTCAGAATTATATTTAATGAACAAATATTCTATTATAATTCACAAATAAGGAATTTTTGAATTCAAACAAATTCTGATTTGGAAGAAGTAATTTTCTAAATCTGACGAATTCTGACTTGGCACAGGGATTTTTTGTTGCTGTAAATTTCCTTTTTATAAATCAGAATTCTAACTATTTAAGAAAAATTCCTGTTCCATGTCAAGTTATAATTAAATTACTTTTCCAAATTTCGATTTTTTTTATAATTCGGAATTATAGTGATTATCTTTTTCCAAGATTTATAAGAAGAAAATTTAAAATTGTGACCAATTCTGACTTGAAAGAGGAATTCTTTTAAATTTTTATTCTTTACAGAAATTCAATGTTGCGAAGTCGAAATTATATTAAATTTTTTATTTGTTATGATATTAAATTAAATTATAATTCAGAAATAAATAAAGAATTTTTAAATTCAAATAAATTCTAAATTGTGAGAAGGACTTTCCAAAGTCTGACGAATTCTGACTTAAAATTGTGTTTATAAATTCCCTTTTTCTAAATCAGAATTAACTGATTTAATAAATAAATAAATAAAGAATTCTTAAAATCTAACAAATCCTGGTTCAGAAGAACCAATTTTTAAAAATGGACCAATTCTGACTTGAAACAGAGATTATTTTGGTAAATTCCCCTTTTATCAATCATAATTCAAATTATTTTCCAAAAATTTCCCGTTCTGTGCCATAAATTACCTTATTCAATAAAAAATTATTATTATTTATAAAATTCTTTACGAAATTTCATGTTACAAAGCGAAAACTATAATCTTTTTTGAAAAAATAATGATTTTAAAGTAAAATTAAAAATAAAATATAATTAAAATAAAATTTTCGGCCATTTCCCGAACATAAGGTTTTTTTTTAATCTGTAACTTTTTGTGGAGAATCCGGATACCAAACTACAAATTTCGAATGCCCTCCAAATTAAAAAAAAATTCGGAGCGCCTAATGGAAGCAAAAAAGCACCTTTTTTGGACAAAAATCGACAAATATCTTCCAAGTATGACGAGTGACTGCGAATATTTTATCCTGACTAAACAAAAGTGTTATTTAACAATTAAATTAAAAATATTTTTTGTCTAACTTTTTAGTGATGCCATTTCTTTTCAGATTTTCAAATTTATTGAAACAAGTCATAAATCCTTGCTATGACATTTTTCATAGTGATAAAAACTGTTAATTAATAATAACAATTTTTATTTAAAAAAAGAAAAACACATTTTTTCATGAATAGGCTTAATTTTCGTTCAAAGAATTAATAGCTTCTAAAAATTTGAAAAATATGATAGCAAGAAGTCTTTGACATAATTAAAAATTATTGTCATTATAAAAAATATGGCAGCAAAGAGTCAGTGGCAAAACATTTAAAGTTGATTTCACAACAAAAATTAAGCCTATTCATGAAAAAATAGTGAAAATGTACATTTGTTTATAAAAATCGTTTATAAAATAAAAATCGTTTTATTTTTTCGCCAACTCAAAATTAAGATATTCTATTTTTTGTTAAAAATTTATCCTTTTTAGTTGAAAATTCAATGAAAAATAAAAATATTTTGTTGAAAAATTCTTGTAATTTGTTAAAAACTATTATTTTTTTCGTAGATAATTCATATATTTTGATATAAATGATTCTTTTTTGGTAGAAAAATCCACTATTTGTTTAAAATTTTCTTTATTTTGTTGAAACTGTCTATCGTGGTGACTAATTTACATTTTTGGTAGAAAATTAACATTTTAGATGAAAATTCCACGATAAATTAAAATATTTGTTTGAAAATTCATGTATTTTGTTAAAAATTAGTATTTTTTGGTAGAAACTGAGCAGTTTTTGGTTAAAAATGCATTTTTTTTTGTTGAAAATGACTTTTTTGATTGAAAATTAATTTTTTAAGCTAACAATTTACCAAAATTTGATGTCATTTTTTTATTGACATTAATATTTTTTGGTAGAAAATTTATTTATTTGGCTGAAAATCTAGTTTTTTTGTTTAAAAACTTATTTCTTTAACTGAAAATAAAGCTATGCCATTTTTTGTTAAAAATATATCATTCTTTGTTGAAAAATCATCAGTTTTCGTGAAAATTCCATTAAAACTTTTTTTATTGAAGTTAATTTTGTTAACTAAAAATTTACTTAAATTTGTGGTCGATTTTTTTATAGTCATTTATTTTTTTTAGTTAAAAAATTATCTATTTTGTTGAAAATTCATGTATTTTGTTAAAAATGATTCTTTTTTGGTAGAAAATTCCACTTTTTGTTTACAATTTTTTGTATTTTATTGATACTTTTTCTATTGTGGTGACTAATTCACCTTTTTGGTAGAAAATTAACATTTTGGATGAAAATTCCAGCAAAAATGTAATATTTGGTTGAAAATTCATGTATTTTGTTAAAAATTATGCTTTTCTGGTAAAAATTCAATCGTTTTTGTAAAAAATGCATTTTTTTTGTTGAAAATTACTTTTTTTTTTGAAAATTAATATTTTTAGCTAAAAATTTACCTAAGTTTGATGTCCAATTTTTTTGGGTATTGGTTGAAAATTAATTTCATTTCGTAAAAAATTTATTCCTCTGACTAAAAAATAATCTATTCTGTTTTTTGTTAAATATTTATCTTTTTATTTTGAAAATTGATCTTTTTTGATAGAGAATTCAACTATTTGTTTCAAATTTTCTGTATTTTGTTGAAACTTTAACTATTGTGTTGACTAATTTACCTTTTTGGTAGAAAATTAACATTTTGGATGAAAATTCCATACAAAATAAAAATATTTGGTTGAATATCCATGTATTTTGTTAAAAATTATTCTTTTCTGGTAGATATTTAATCTTTTCGGTTAAAAATGAATTTTTTGTTTGTTAAAAATTAGTTTTCTTATTGAAAATTAATTCTAAACTAAAAATTTACGTAAAATTGCTGTCGAATTTTTTTATAGACATTTAATCTTTTTAGCAGAAAACTTATTTTTTGGTTTAAAATTTAGATTATTTGCTTAAAAAATTATTTCTTTAACTGAAAAAGAAGCTATTTCATTTTTTGTTCAAAATTTATCTTTTTTACTCGAAAATGATCAATAATTTTCTTCTGATGAACATTTAATTGACTTTTTCATTTAAAATTTATTTCATTTTTTTGTTGAAAATGTAGCTATTTGGTAGAAAATTCAAGTATTTGTTTCAAAATTTCTCTATTTTGTTGAAACTTTGTCTATTGTGGCAACTAATTCACCTTTTTGGCAGAAAATTAACATTTTGAAAAAAAAATTATTAACAATTAAGATATTTGGTTGAAAATTCATGTATTTGGTTAAAAATGATTATTTTTTGTTAAATATTAATTTTTTTTGTTAAAAATGAATTTTTTGTTCCTGAAAATTTAGTTCATTGGCCTAAAAACTTATTTATCTAATTGAAAATTAAGCTATTTTATTTGTTGTCTAAAAAATGATCTTTTTTAATTGAAAATTCATCTATTTTGTTGAAAATTTGTCTTTCTTTGGTAGGAAATTAACTTCTTGGTTGAAAATTTCATTAAAAATTAAAATATTAGTTTGAAAATTCATTTGGTCGAAGATGAATGTTTTTTATTGAAAATAATTTTTTAAACTAAAAATTAAACTATTCAATTCTTGTTGAAAATGGATCTTTTTTGGTAGAAAATTCAACTATTTGTTTACAAATTTCTGCATTTTGTTAAAACTTTATCTATTGTGGCGACTTATTCTTTTTTTTGTAGAAAATTAACATTTAGGACAAACATTCCATTAAAAATGAAAATATTTGTTTAAAAATGCATGTATTTTTGGTAGAACATATATATTTGTAGTCAAAAATTTATTTTATTTGCTTAAAAACATATTTCTTTAACTGAAAATTAAGCTAATATATTTTTTTCTAAATTTTTTTTTTTTTTTGCTAGAAAATGAACTTCTTGGTTGAAAATTTCATTAAAAATTAAAATATTAGTTTGAAAATTCATTTATTTTGTTCAAAGATTAGTGTTTTTTATAAAAATAATGATTTAAACTAAAAATTCAACTATTAAATTTTTGTTGAAAAATTAGCTTTTTTTCGTAGAAAATTCAACTATTTGTTTGCAAATTATTGTGTTTTGTTAAAACTGTCTATTCTTGAGACTAATTCCTTGTTTTGTATAAAATTAACATTTTGGTCGAAAATTCAATTAAAAATTAAAATATTTGTAGAAAATTCATTTACTTTGTTAAAAATTATTTTTTTTCTGGTAAAAATAAATTTTTTTTGTTAAAAATGAATTTTTTGTTGTTAAAAATATAGTTTATTTGCTTAAAAGATTGTTTCTTTAAATTAAAATTTAGCTATTATCTTTTCTAATTAAAAATTCATCTTTTTTGTGTGAAAATTTGTTTTTCTTTGGTAGAAAATTAACTTCTTTGTTGAAAGTTTCAGTAAAAATTAAAATATTTGGTAGAAAGTTTATTTATTTTGTTAAAAACATTTTTTTCTGGTAGAAATTAAATTTTTTTGGTTAAAAATGAATTTTTTATTGTTGAAAATTTAGTTTATTCGATTAAAAGCTTGTTTCTTTAAATGAAAATTTATCTGTCATACTTTTTTCTAATTAGTTTTGTCCAAAATTATCCTTTTTTGAGTAGAATATTAATGTTTTTTTCTTATCATTTGATTTATTCGAAGAATAGTGTTTTTTTATTAAAAATCATGCTTTAAACTAAAAATTAAACTATTCAATTTTGGTTGAAAATTGATCTTTTTTGGTAGAAAATTCAACTATTTCTTTTGAAATTTCTGTATTTTGTTCAAGCTTTGTCTATTGTGGGGACTAACTCTTTTTTTGTTGTCGAAAATTAACATTTTGGACGAAAATGTCATTAGAAATTAAAATATTTGGTTGAACATTCATGTATTTTAGTAAAAATTATTCTTTTCTGATAGAAATCTAATATTTTTCTTTAAAAATTAATTTTTTGTTTGTTGAAAATACGCTTTTTATTGAAAATTAATTTTTCAACTAAAAACTTACCTAAATTTGTTGTCGAAATTTTTTTACACACATTTCATCTTTTTCGTAGAAAAATTATTTATTTAGTCAAAAATTTATTTTTTTTTTGCTTAAAAACATATTTCTTTGACTGAAAATTAATCTATTATACTTTTTTCTAAAAATTTATCTTTTTTGATTGAAATTCATCTATTTTGTTGCAATTTTGTTTTTGTAGAAAATTAACTTTTTTGTTGCAAATTTGAGTAAAAATTAAAATATTTAGTACAAAATTCATTTATTTTATTAAAAATTATTTTTTATTTCTGGTAGAAATTAAATTTTTTTGGTTAAAAATGAATTTTTTGTTGTTCAAACTTTAATTTCTTTGATTAAGAACTTATTTCTTTAACTGAAAATCGAGCTATTATATTTTTTTCTAACAACTTATCTTTTTTAATTGAAAATTCATCTATTTTGTTGAAAAATACATTTTGTTTGGTAGAAAATTAACTTCTTTGTTGAAAATGTTAGTAAAAATTTGAATGTTTGGTAGAAAATTCATTTATTTTGTTAAATTTTTTTTCTGGTAATTCTTTTGGTTAAAAATCAAATTTGTGCCGTTGAAAATTGAGTTTATTTGATATTGTATTATGTTTTAATTGATTATATTTTATCATTTTTTTGCTAAAAATCGAGCTTTTTTAACTGAAAATGTCATTAAAAATACAAATATTAGTTAGAAAATTCAATTATTTTCTTAAAAATAATCCTTTTTTTGGTAGAATATTAATGTTTTTTAAATCATTTTATTTGTTCGAAGAATAGTTTTTTTTCTTAAAAATAATGTTATAACTAAAAATTAAATTATTCAATTTTTGTTGAAAATTGATCTTTTTCTGTAGAAAATTAACATTTTGGACGAAAATTCCATTAAAAATTCAAATATTTGGTAGAAAATTCATTTATTTTCAAAAAATTATTTTTTTCCAGTAAAAATTAAATTTTTTTCTGGTTAATGAATTTTTTGTTATTTGAAATTTATTTAATTTGGTTGAAAACTTGTTTCTCTAACTCTAGAAGACTTACAATAATTTCTCAAAAAACATCAAAATCTGTTAAAAATTCTACAGTCAACAATTCCCCAAAACAGGTGTTTTTTCCACTTTGCGCCCTAGTTGACATTTTTTATTTATTTTATACAAAAAAAAATAATCTAATTTTTCTAATTTAACTCTAATATTCTGTAATTATATTAATTTAATTAAAATATCATGTTTTTTGAAAATCGTTTACAAACAAACCTAGGTGAGTTAATTAAATTTTAGTGTATCAATTTAAGCGAATTCTCTTAGAATAAGTTTAAATACTTAAAAAATGTCTAAGTAAATTAGAAATAGTTAAAATTCGGAGTCGAAATATGAGTTGATAAACAATAAGAATGTTTTTAATCTAAAATTCCCTCTGACATTGAGGTTATGTTTATGTTGTTTTTCTTGAATTTGCTAATTTTTTAAAAAACTTACCTCAATTAATAATGTATATTTTGTTTCCATTTCTGTATTTAAATCTGCAAGATGAAACCGCATTGGATTCCCATCTGGCCTTACAAATAATTCATGCATTGTAAATAGTTTCTTCGAAAAGTCGGAAACTGCCGAATGTGGAAAATGCCATTCCCGCCGCTCCAAAATCTGCTCCTTAACTTGTTTGCGCATGCGTCGAATCGGCAGTCTTATTGGTTGTTAATAGCGCGCTGTTTCGAAATGATTAAATATGTAAATCAACTTTTTATAATGAATCATCATTATAGAATTATTGAAATTAATTATAAAATCACATAATAGTCTTTTATAGTGAAAAGTGTATTAATTATTTGATTTTCGTTTTAAAATATTCCAAATAATTAATTTGCATATTCAATTATTTTAAATATTTTTATCTTTAAAAAAATGTCGAAATAAATTCACTACTGGTCCTCTTGGAAGTAGGCTAATATTGATATTCCATGATTATATTTTACTGCTAATTTAATTAACAATTGTTATAAACAATTATTAGACAAATGTGTGACTATTTCAGTTTTATTTTTAAAAATGTGATTTCATCTGTCTAAATGTTCGAAATACGTAGATATTGATTGATAAATATTTATAAAGAAATGCAGGAACAATAAATCATTTTAATTTATAATTAAAAAAAAATTTAAAAAAAAACAGTTTGAAAAGAAAAACTGAATAAAAGTATAAATGAAAATTCGCGATTTTCATTTATTTTAATAAATTCATTTTGTTTCGTTTTGTGATTCATTATTTTAATTCAGAAGCACTTTTCTTTAGTTATAGATTTAATTAATTCGGCTAAAAAAATTTTAAGTCGAAAATCGTTTTCTTTTGATCAAAAATTAATTTTATTAAATAAAAATATAACTTCCATTCATTGTTAAAAATTTAATTATTTTCTTGAACACTTGTCTTCTTTTATTAGGTTAAACTGTTTTTTTTTTGTTTATGATTCATTATTTTGATTAAAAAATTTTTGTGCTGTGAAAAATTTAAGTATTTTGTTGAAAGTTTGCTTTTAATTGGGTGAAAAGTTATCTTCTTAGTTCAAAATTCATGTGCTTTTTTGAAATTTTTTTTTTAGTTAAAAGTTAAACTTTTTTTTTTAAATATCACTTTCTTTCAGGGAAAAATTATTTTTTGAACTAAAAAATTAATAATTCGTTTTTGGGTAAAAATGTATCTTTTTTATCTGAGATTTACATGGGATCGGCAGAAAATTCTTCTTTTTTGGTAGAAAATTAATCTTCTCGGTGAAGAATTCATCTTTTTTGTTAATGAACGTTCAGCCTTATAGTTTACATTTTAATTCTATGGTTATAAATTATTTATGATAAAAGATTACTTTTTTAAACTGTAAATATAACTTTCCCAGTTTGAGACATTAATTTCTTTGATTAAACATTCAACGCTTTTGTTGTTATTAAAGATTACTTTTTTTTTACTTGTAAATGTAATTATTCCGTTCTTAGTTGAAAATGATTTTTTGTAGTCGAAAATCTAATTATTTTGTGGGAAATTGGTTATTTTATGGTTGAAAATGATGTTCTTTAACTGTATACATTTCGGGTTAAATACTTATATTTTTAGTTGAAAATTCATGTATTTTGTTAGAAATTCTTTTTTTTTAAGTTAAAGAATTCTCATTTTAGTCGAAATTTTATTTCTTTGGTTAAAAATTTAAATATTTTGTTGATATTGCTAATATGTAAGAAAATCCATTTTTTCAATCAAAAATTCAACTATTTGTTTCAAAAGTCTTTTTTTTTGAGGATTCAAAATTATAGTCAAAAGTTGATTTCTTTGATTATAAATTTAACGATTTTGTTTTTATTCTTGTTATTACTCATTATTTTAATTCAAAAACCTTTTTTTTATTGTTCGAAAATTTAATTACAGAGATTAATTACTGTTAACTATTTTATTGAAAATTTGTTTTTTTTTGTGGTTAAAAATTACTTCTTTCAACTGTATATATGTTGGGTTTAATGTTTACATTTTCACTTGAAAATTCATGTATTTTGTTAAAAGTTAAAAAATTCTTATTTTAGTCGAAAATTGATATATTTTGTAGAAAATTAATTCTTATATTTAAAAATACATCTTTTTGGTAAAAAAGTTAACTATTTGAGTCTAAATTGTTTTTTAATGAAGATTCTTGATCATTGTTAAAAATTAATTTATTTGAGTAAAAATGTAACGGCTTGGTTGTAATAACTGTTATTACTCATTATTTTAATTCAAAAACCTTTTTTTGATAGTTGAAAATTCAACTATTTTATTGAAAATTCATTATTTATGCTTAAAAATTACTTGCTTCAAGCGTAAATATTTTGGGCTGAAAAGTTGGGTATATTTTTAGTTGAAAATGTATACATTTTGTTGAAAATTCATTTTTAAGTTAAAGAAGTTTTAGTTTAGTTAAAAGTTTATTTCTTTTGTTACAAATTTAAATTTTAGTTTCAGAATTCGAATATTTTGTTAAGAACTAGAAAAAAGTTTTCTATTATCTTTATGGAAGAGCACCCTCATCTTATGGTACAGGACCCAATTACACCAAACTCTCGCTTTCAGTCACCCCGTTCTCAGCCTTCCTAGAACTGCTGACTCACGCAGTTTCTCAGGGGAGTAGGGTGAGAGCGGTTGCAGCATTATATATATATATTCCAAATGGAAACGAGTCAGGCGGCCCTCACTGTTTCCGTCTCTGTCCCCCCAAAATCAGTCCAAGGCCATTTGAAGGCAACCCCCGACACTTGACTGAAAGCGAGAGTTTAGTGTATTTAAATTTTTCGCTTAGAATATTGTGGAATATGATTCTGTAATATATTTACCTAGGTTGGAAAATAATTAAAAAGGTTAGATTCTTCTTTCTCGTGAATAATACACTGAATTTGTTTAAACAAGAATAAAATATTTTTATTTAAAAGTATAAATTATAGAACAGGTTTTCGCTACGGAGGCTATCAGGTGTATTTGATCTTTGAGTAACACAAATTGACAAGAGTGGTGTGCCGTAGATGTACATAAGTAAATAACATAAAAAATTGTTACGACAAACTGCGAAATTGTTTTCATAGTTGTTTGTCAAGGAAAAGGGCACTTAAGAGCAAGGAAATATATTTCTTTAATGTTTATATTGACAAAATGTACGTTTTTGCATATTTACAAAACCCATTCTCCCTATTTACACCCTACCGCCTGCAGCCGGATTTTTAAAGAAAATGCTGGTATTTGCTGGGATCTTCAGCCAAGGGACAGGAAAACTGCAGAAAACCTTTCCCGATCGCAGTTGATACAAATGCGTTATTAATTGGGAGGCACTCGCGGTTTCATTCTTATGCCTAATCGTTTTTGCATACGATCATCAAATAACTTCACTTGCCCTCTTTCTATTACAATCTGTTGCTTTTTTTTATTAAATAATGAACGTTTTCCTCCACGCTTCGACCATGCAAACACGACACCCTTTTTTATCCACACCTTTAAACCTGTCGTGATTGGAACTACTTTATGTCCTTTCCGTTCTTGGCGGTAGACACCTTGAAGCTGTGACAGTTTATAAAAAGTTTCATAGGGAGCAGGTCCTTTTGGTCTTCTGCCTCCGGTATTTCCACCCTGTTGGACATCAGTAGTTCCACCCTGTTGGACTCCGGTACCTGCATTCTTTTGGACTCCGTTAGAACCTGGTTGGACTCCGTAAGTTCCCGGTTGGACACCGAGATCTGGTCTGGCTTCAACGCAAACTGAAAAATCAGGTCAAAGACTTTAACGTAAATAAATGTTAAAATTATTTATAATACATATTAGAGGCTGTACTTAAATTACGTAACGGATTATAGGCCCTCTCGCAATTATCCCAACTCCCACCACTGATGGTCACATGTTCCGTAAAGCCAATGACAGCGCGGAAGCGGTAATGTATTGTGAGACAACCTTAAGGATACGTGGAGTGGTGAGGTCCCCTTTCGAGTTGCAATCCTTGCATTAAAAGGTATTAAACATTTTGAATCCCTAAGAATGCCGTTTCTGGTCTTCGTTTTTTAATCCTCATTAGGCAGCGAAAATAATAAGATTCTAATCCCTTTTAAAGCCGATCGTAGCTGCTGAAAGTAGCATTAGAACGCACTGTCAAAGCAAAAAATTTGTTAAATCTAGTGGGATTGTATACAAGAATACATCTCTTTATCGTAAAATGCTCGCTTTGTTCAAATATTATCAATTACAAAAGTATAAAATCATGATAAAAAATTCAAAAAATTATTTTTCACTAAAACCTTCTGTGTGGAAATTAATCCTGACATCGTAAAATGACCGATGCTATGTTTTAAACAGCTTTATAGCTTATTATTATTCGAAACACAGTAAATATAAGTACCCAGATTACAATCGTGCGACGCACAGTACTCGCATGCGTGCGAGGCACGCTATGCGAGTTTAACCCATGCATTCTGCCATCGCCGGCCACTATGCTGTGATGGGTAGGTAGAGGGCGTGCTTAATGCCTCTCATATGGCCATCACGGCGTACTTCACGCATGACTGCTTATGGCAGTCGGTCTGAGACGCACGCGTGCGTCCATCCTGCCGATAATTAATAAATAATTCCATAATAATGATCTAATTAGATCCTAGATATTGGTTTCACACGATTATTCAAATTTATAAATTATCGAAATATTAAAAAAAATCATGCGCGTGGCTGCTACTAGATTCCTTTTGCTATTTCAGTTCTGAATGTTGAAAAGGCTTTTGCGGCACATAAGTTAGTCAAAAAAATAATAACGACTAAAAGTATTTACAAAACCAATCGGCGGCAATCTGGAATTCCAGTGACAGATATGCAATTCAGAAGCCTTCAAAACCCATTTAACGCAAGTGAATGGATTTTTCTTCCTGGGTAGGTACAGAAAGGGATTCAATTTAAGAGATGGATTCATAACGGAAGGACAAAAACGGGATTCAGAAGTATTCAATATTTCTCACGTTACCACTGTGTGCATGCAATTTTTCAATACTTTTTAATGCAAGCCTTTTTACCGGACAGTATAATTTTTTACTCAATACGCTATCACGGATTCTGACCAGTCACGTGAACTCAGGAAGAGTGACAGAAAAGTGATAATAAGTATTGTTTTGTGGCTAACAATTTGTAACTTTCACTTCAGTGCTGATCGTTCACAACATTTTTAGCGATATGACTAATAGGCAGAATTCTATAAAATGGGCTTGGGTCAGGATTCCAGAATTCAGTGAAAAAGAAGCGAGACAAGCTGTGCCGCTCACAGACATTTAACATTGCACCGAGCACTGAAGCTTAACACAGATTAAATTTGAAATAGTCTTACAACATACCTGTATAGTAGGGATTCAACATTTAGTATTCTCTGACTGTATGGAATTTAATTCCTTTCAATACACCTAAGTTATGTTTTAACCTAAAAATTCAGTTCTATTTCACGAATAGAGAGGAATTCTAATGTTGTATCAACTTATTCCTTTCAAACACAGAAAAGGGGATTCAGAAACCGGATTTAATAGGGAATCTAGATTAAAATTATGTTTATTTCTTTTGAATCTTTTTTCATTTAGTGGATAGTTTCCCGAAAAGTGTTTCTAGTTATCGCTAGTAGAATTGGGCAGGCCCAGATAGCAAACGTGCGGGGAACTTTACTCGCACGGCATGCGAGGCACGCGGTGAGTGCAGGGTGAGAGGCATATGGAGCGCAGTATATGAGGGGACATGTACGTGCGAGGCATATGCGACGCACTTTGTGAGAGACATGATGTGCGACGCACATGTGTCGCACTTTTTCAAAGGCATTATTTATACATAATATATAAGTGAGAATCACATTGTTTGAATAACAATAACTTAAATTATTATCATTAATAAAAAATATTGATAATTATTATAATTCAAGATCACAGTAATTAATATTGTCAAAATTGTTTTTTTACCATAATTAGAACATTCTCGATTTTAAAATAAGAATAAATGAGGAAATTAGTAAGCATTATTGAATGCAAGATTAAAAAATTTCAATGTCCAATGCATTTTATTTATTTTAAAACTATAACTTCCAACTTTAACGATTATACAAAAAAATTTAATTAATCACAAATGTTCATTTTGTATCGCAATAATATTTCAAAATTTGTCATTTAATGAAATTGTTGGTATAATTTCTACTTTAAATATTGATTTATTTTTTATCTTTAATTTGTACTTTTAATTTGAAGTTTAACATTAAATTGCGTTTAAAATCTAATTTAAAATAAATCTCTAGGAAATTTGTTAAGAAGTTTTAAAAATGCATCTTCAATTTTTAATAGTATAACATTTGTTTTTTATTATTCTGAAGTGTAAATAAGATAGTTATTTAAAATCCACGCGCATTCGTTAAATAATATACGATGCAGTCGCCGTCGGTCGAACGGTACTCGCTTGACACTTCGCGACTGTTGCAGACTTCCCGTTCGGTTTCGCTGCTTTTGGGACTTTTTGACGAAACAGCTAATTTTTGTTCTACTTCATAATTTTTATTATTATTCAAACAAAAATAGACTCTTTAACTTTGTTATGTTTAACACAATTTCTGAAAGTTTCAACTAAAAATATTTATTATTGTAAATACAAACGTCCTAATCTCGCAAGTATCACATCCTTAAGTTTTGTGATATTAAATATTACTACAGTTATGCATAATAGGTATAGTTTATGACGACTGATGAAAACTAACATGAATTAATATTCCTTGCTCTCATGATAAAAAATACGTTTATGATACATAACCTTTTCCTTACTTAAAATTATAAATGCAAATATTATTTCTATACCCTCTAAAGATCTTAAATGTGTGCACGTACCATACGCGCACTGGCACGTATGATGTGCGACCCACACGTCGTGCGTCCCACCTGTCACGCATATGAGGACGCAGCTGTGACATCCCCTGCGTGGAGGCCGCGCGAGAAAATCCGCATGCGGCGGGACGCACATGCGTTGCACCGTGCACGCACTTTGCTGTCTGGCAGGGTATCCAAGAACTTAATTTTCAAAATTCCCTGATTTTTTCTAGACTAACTTTTCATTTTCCTTGATTATTCATATTTAAATACGAGCATTTTAATTTTGTAATATTTGTAACAAAAAATCAATCGAAAAAGATGAAATTTATACATAAGAAAAAGAATTCTAAGAAGACGAATTTTCAACAAATAAAGATTTTTTACTCAAGAAAGAAATGAAAGTTTATCTACATTGTTGAAAATTAAAGCCAAAAGACAAATTCTTTTTGAATAAATAGAATTTTCAATGCAAAGCTCTGACTTTTCAACAAAAAATTAAGTTTACACGCAACTGTTGCATTTTTACCCAACAAAAAATTGATTTGAAATAAAAAAAGGTTTTTCGACTAAAATTTTAAATTTGCAACCAAAGCATAACCCTTCAATCAAACAATAATTAATTTTTTTTAGTTGAAAAATTAATTTTTAAACAAAAAAATTCAAGTAGTTGAATTTTTAATTAAGAAAGATTATTTTTTAACAAAATTGGTAAACTGTTAGCCGAATAGATGAACTTTCTACCAAACAATTGCATTTTTATCAAAGAAAGATGAAATTTGTACTAAAACAGATGAATTTTTAATAAAAATTGACACCTTTTTTCTCAAGTTAAGGTTTCTTTTGGAAAAGTTTTTTAACCCAAAAGATTGACTTCAACAAAATGTTTCATTTTCCAACAAACAGTTGCATTTTTGTCTGAGGAAGATAAAATTTCTCTTGAAACAGATGCATTTTTAATTTAAATAATAAAAAAAAACTTAAAAAAAGCTTGAATTTTCAACAAAATAATAGAATTTTAAAACAAAAAGAAGGAATTTGAACATAATTGTTAAATTTTCCACCAAATAGTTGCATTTTTATTTAAAAAAGATTAATTTCTACTAAAACAGATGCATTTTGAAATAAAAAAGACAAAATTTCAAAAGAGAGTTGCATTTTCAACTGAACAGTTGCATTTTTTTCAAGAAATAAGATGAATCTTAAAAAATGAAAAAGTTACCTTTTAAGTTGAAAAGTTAAGTTTATAAGAAAAACTCTTTGACTAAAAAGTTAGATTTTCAACCAAAGATACAAGACTTCAATACAAAAAATTAACAATGCAGTTTAACTTTTACCCAATTAATTAAATATTCAATTGAAAACAATGATTTTTTAACAAAATAGTTCAAAATTCAACCAAATAGATGAATTTTCAACTAAAAATATAAATCTTTAAAAGATTATTTCTCAACAAAGTGATTCAACTAAATCTTTCAAAAATATAGTTGACTTTTCAAGATCAAAAAATATATTTTTCAGAAAACAATAAGTTTCTTAAAAAAATTTAATTTTCAATTCAGAAAGATGAATTTGTAATAAAAAACGACCAATTTTTTTATGTTAAACTTTCATTTAGAAAAAATTAGGTTATTTGAACACTTACAATTGTTCCAAATAAAGTAATTAAATTTAAACAACTTACAAATAAAATAGTTAAATGTTTACTTGAATAAGAATGATATCCAGTACATTTTTATCGGTATTTTGGTGCTGCATTTTCTTTTTAATTTTTTAAGGAATAAATAGTAGTTTAAACAAATAAAGATCAGTGACAAATATATATTTAAAATAATTAAAAAATTAGAAATTGTATAACTCCCAGTCTTATGTCTTCTTTACAATTATACAAATGAACAAAATACATATTTTAAAAAGTCATGCAAATGAAAAATATGTACTAAAAGACATATTTTACTGTAAAAACTGCAGGCGTTGAAAACACAGGTTTTAATTTTAAGCCGAAAAATGTTTGAATAAATAAAAAAAGTTTCAAGTTTAAAACTGAAAAATATGAAACATAACTAAAAAAAGAAAGAACTTCATGTTTTATATATTTTCTAAAATAAAATTATGCAAGTAAATAATTTAAAAAAAAACAATCATTTACTTTAAAAACTAAAAAATTTAAAAAACGAATGACTGCAAAATTAGAAAACAATTTGCAAAAACTTACTAGCTTTTCGTTTTCTTTACAATTGTATAAATAAATACATATTCTTAATCATTAAAAACTAAAAAAATAACTATATAAGACAAAAAATTATTTAAAAAATTGTGAGTCAAATGATAGCATTTTTAATTGTAAAACGTAAAATTTGCATAATATTTGAACTATAAATTTCAAAAAATTTCATTTTCTAATTTTAAAGATTTACAATTTAAAGTTCTACAATTTTGAGGAGTTACAATTCAAATTCTTATATCTTAACGATTCGGATTAAAAATTTTTTAAAGTTCAAAAGATTTGCAATTCAAATTTTTGCAATTTTGAAGATTTAAAATTAAAATTTATTTAACTTTAAAGACTTATGTTTTAAAGATATGTACTCCTGAACGGTTCAAAAAATATGTAATTGAGTTTTGAAGATTTGCAATGTAAAATTCTTCAAATTTCAAGATTTTTAACTGAAGACTTCAATATTTAATGTGTGTTATCAAAATTTGTTTGAATTAGTGCAATCTTAAATGGAAAAATTAAAAATTTATTCAGTTTCCAAGGTTGATATTTTAAAGGTATGCAATTTTGAATTTTTTTTTTGAATATGTAATTAAATTTTAAAGATTTTCAATTTCACTCTTTTTAAATTTCAAAGATGTATAAATAACAATTCTTAAATTGTGATGATTTTAAAGGTCAAAAGTCAGTAGTTTTTAATTTTGAATCTTACAAATTGATGAAATTTCAATAGTAAATTTTAATCGTAAATGTTTGAAACAAGAAATCTGGAATATTAAAGATCAACAATAATTCCAATTTTTACAATTTTGAAGAGTGACAATTAAAAATTCTTGAATTTAAAAAATGTAGGTTTGCAAATTATTATGATAAATAAATTTATAGTTCATCCTATAAAGCTGTACTTTTTCCAAATCATCGAATCAGTTTTTTTTTAATTTAAATAAATTTTGAAAATTGAAATTGTTGTTAGAAATATTTTATTATTTAAAAAACAAAAATTTTTCCATAAATATTTATAAACATGTAGAAACTAAGTCTCCACTCGTGTTCGCAAAAACATTTGTTAAACTTAAAATCTTTCGAAATATTCAAAGTTTTTTTCTTCCGTTTAAGGAAAAAGTCGTAATTTTTATTTAAATTTAATTCACATTATCTCATTTTGTGTTTTTGATAAGCATTGAAATGCAACATGAACAAATGAAGATAAAATAGATCAGGTGTGTAAATAATTCTATTTTCATCGTTTTCAAGAAAAATAACTTTCAAGTACAAGACCTTGGTGAAGATGACAGTCTATTTACAAATTTAAAAAAATGCTTTCTAGTTATTTAATAATGATAAAAATTTTACACAATCATCTTCTCTTATCAAACTTTACATTTATAATTTATACATAAATTAATTATAATATTATTATTATCAAAAATTCTTTTATGTTTTTGAAACTATCTTTGAAGCAGCTTTAAGGGAAATCAAACGCTTTTTTTACCGGAAATATGGATGAGAATGTTATAAATATTATTATATTTAATGAATCACGAATAATGCGAAATTCTAGCAGAATTAATTAATTTTTATTTATTAAATGTATAGAAATTCCGAATGTATTAAGTATCAGTAAAATTCAAAATTATTGACTAAAAATGAGAACATTTTAAAGATACTTGGATTATAATCAAAGCGATTTTAATTAAAGAATAAATATTGAAAAATACATTTTTAAAATTTTAAGTTTGTAACAAATTACTACTGCATGTTTTACACAAACTTAAATGTGAAATAATAAATTAAACCAATTTTATCAATTTCTTTTGAAATTTTAAACAATTGTTTTTTAGCTATTACATTTTTCAACAATATAATTATTGTACTTCAATACCGTTATTATTTATAAAAAAATACAGACTTTCAATAAATGTAAAGAACATGAAAGCCAGGAGTTTCTACAAATTATTTAGTTTTTAGTTATGTATTCCTTTTTTTAACTTTTTCAGTTTTTAAAGTATATAATTAAATTTTTTTAAATTATCGTGTTTTATGGTTATTATTGGATTAATTTTCTGAGTTTCTTATTCTCAAACATATTTTTTATATATAAAATTCTTAAAACGAAATTCCGCGGACAAAAAAGTCATTTGGTCTTCATAATTTCATAATAAATTCATAACATTTTCATAATAAATTCATCATTTCATAATTTCAATTTTTGAAGATAATTTTAATTATTATTAATTATTATTACTATTAATTATTATTCATTTTTTATTGTTACACGTTTTTATTCCTTTTAGAGTTTACTTTAATTTGATTTTAAAACCTAAATATAAGAGAATTCTTGGGTTTCATTAAAAATTCGTCTTTTTTGGTAGAAAATTAATCTTTCTGTTGAAAAATTTATGTTTTTAGTTGAAAATTGAAGTTTCAGGTAAAAAATTCTGGAATTTTATTAATAATTCGACTTTTTACACGGAGAGAAATTTCGGGAGATTAATTCACGGCATTACTCCTCGATTTTATCACGCTTTGGCGCGAGAACTAAGATCTTGGAACCCTTGCTTTTAAAGCATAGATCCCGAAGTTTCAGGCATTAGGTTACGCTCCTTTGTTCTCAGATCTCGAAATCTATGCTTTTAGGTCAAAGAGTCCGAGAATTTAAAGCACTTAAAAATTGTAGCTCTTAAATCACGCGCTTCTTTGAATTAATATCTTGAAATTTCTCTCCGTGTAGGCCATACATTACTTTTTTGGTTTAAAAATTCACAATTTTTAGTTAAAAATTCAAATTTTTGGTTGAGAATTCTTAAAATTAATCTTTTTTGGTCATGAATTAATATTTTGGTTTAAAAACGCATCCTTTTTAAATGAAAATTCAACTTTTTAGTTCAGAATTCTTTAATTTCATTGAAAATTCGTCTTTTTTATAGTAAAATAATCTTTTTGTTTCAAAATTCAACTTTTTAATTGAGATTTCTTGGGTTTTATTGAAAATTCTTCTTTTTTGGTAGTAAATTAATCTTACGGTTTCAAAATTCATACTTTTCAGTTAATAATTCAAATTTTTGGTTGAGAATTCTTGAATTTTGTTAAAATTTTTTTTTTAAGTTCATCCTTTTTAGTTGGAAATTCAACTTTTTGATTCAGAATTCTGGAATTTTATTGTAAATTCGCCTTCTTTGGTAGTGAATTTTTTTTTAAATTTATCTTTTTGCTTGAGAATTCTTGATTTTGATCGAAAATTCGTCTTTTTAGGTAGTCAATTAATCTTTTTGTTTGAAAATTCAACTTTTTAATTGAGATTTCCTGCGTTTTATTGAAAATTCGTCTTTTTTGGTAGTAAATTAATCTGATTGTTTGAAAATTCAAATTTTTAATTGAGAATTCTTGGGTTTCATTAAAAATTCGTCTTTTTTGGTAGCAAATTAATCTTATTGTTTCAAAATTCATCCTTTTTAGTTAAAAATTCAAATTTTAGTTAAGAATTCTTGAATTTTGTTAAAAATTATTTTTTTTTCGGTAGAAGATTATTGTTCTTGTTTAAAAATTCATCCTTTCTAGTTAAAAATTCAACATTTCTGTTCAAAATTCTTGAATTTTGTTGAAAATTCACCTTTGTGACAGTAAATTAATCTTTTTGTTTCAAAATTTAACTTTTTAATTGAGATTTCTTGGGTTTTATTTAAATTTCTTCTTTTTTAGTAGTAAATTAATCTGATTGTTTGAAAATTCAACTTTTTAATTGAGAATTCTTGGGTTTCATTAAAAATTCGTCTTTTTTGGTAGAAAAGTAATCTTATTGTTTCAAAATTCATTCTTTTTAGTTAAAAATTCAAATTTTTGGTTGACAATTCTTGAATTTTGTTAAAAAAGTTGTTTTTTTCGGCAGAAGATAATACTTTTTGTTTAAAAATTCATCTTTTTTAATTGAAAATTTAACTTTTTGGTTCAGAATTATTGAATTTTATTGAAAATTCGCCTTTTTTGTTAGTAAATAAATCTTTTTGTTTAAAAATTAATCTTTTTTGGTTGAAAATTCATCTTTGTGCTTGAGAATTTTTTAATTTGATCAAAAATTTGTCTTTTTTGGTGTAGAAAGTCAATCTGTTTGTTTAAAAATTCATCCTTTTGGTTAAAAACTTAACAATTAGTTTAGTAATTGAAAATTTACCTATTCCATTTTTGGTCGAAAATGGTTCTTTTTTAAGCAAGAATTCAACTGTTTTCTAATCAGAAAATTCGTCATTTTGTCTTGAAATTTCAATACAATTTAGTAAAAAAATCAACTATTTGGTAGAAAATTCGTTTTTTTTACAATCAAAAATTATTTTTCAAGTTAAGAGTTGAAATATTCACTTTTTGTTAAAAAATTCAATAATACCCAGAATAAATGCTACATAAAACTCAATTCGGCACATTTCAACACTTACTCTGAAAATCAGTATTTTATTTTAATTGTTGATTCATTACCAACGATTATAATTTACCACACTCGCTATAAACACAAAAAAAAGTGGTAACGTAAAATCGGGCTTTACCTGAAGGGTACGTTACTTTCAGGGGCGAGGGGGGGTGGCGTGATGCCCAAATCGCCGGTTGTTAATTTGAGGGAGCGGGGGTAAAATTGCCCAAAATTGTATTGCCTATACAAAAATAAATTATATAAATTAAAATTAAAATTATAAATTTAAATTCAAATCAACTTAATTTAAATTAATTAAAGTTTTGGCGTTCGCACTAGTTTCGATGAATAGTAATGTCAAACACAAATCGTAGATTTAGGTTAAAAAGTATAAATTGTAGTTTCAAATAAAACCAGTAGTTTCCGGTACAAAGAAGAATATTCAGGTATTCAAGTTTAAATCGATTCGAAACATGCATGTCAAAAAATTTCTTTCTGAAGAAATTTTGAAAAAAAAATTTGAAAAAAAATTTGAAAAAATTTCTTTCTGAAGAAATTTCTTTCTTTTTGCTAAAAAACTGATCTTTTTTAGTTGAAAATTGACTTATTTGATTAAAAGCTTGTATTTTTTGGGCGGAAATTTAATTATTATGGTAGAAAATGCATTTCGGCAGAAATGTCATCTTTTATGGTTAACAATGCAAATATTTGGTTAAAATGGATCTGTTTCGGTTATTTTTTCAACTAATTCTTTTATTTATATATTTTTTATTGTTTTTTAGATTTAATTCAAATCTTTCTTGTTCGCAATATCAACTAATACATTTTTTAAATTATGCTTTTTGTTGAAAGTAGAACGACTTTGTTATAAACTCATTTTTTGGGGTTCAAGTTTCATAATGTTAGTTAAAAATTGATTACTTGGTTGAATGCTTTTATTAAAAATTGATTTGATTGTTCTTGAAGATTAATCTTTTTAGTTTAAAATTCATCTTTTTTGTATGAAAATTCAACTTGTTCGTGAAAAGTTGAACTACTTTGTTAAAAATACATTTTGTTGTTAAAGATTCTTCATTATAATTAAAAACTCATATCTTTGATTGAAATTTTGAACATGTTGTTAAAAATTGTTTTCTTTTTTTTTGCTTGAGAATTAACTTTTTAAACTGAAAATGTAAATATTTTATTTTTGGTTGCGAATTGATATTTTTAATTGAAAATAGATCCCTTTCAGTAGAAAAATCAGATATTTGGTAGTAAATTGATGTATTTTGTTAAACATTGTTTTTTTTTAAATAGAAAATTCATCTTCTTGGTTCAAAATTCATTCTTTTTGTTTAGAAACTCAAAACTTTGGTTAAAAATGAGTATTTTTGGTTGAATTTAAGTGTTTTGTGTTAAAGTTAAAATAATTATTGTTTTAAATATCAACTATTACATTTTTCGGTGAGAATTCACCCTTTTTTTGGTTGAATAAATTTCAACTACGTGCTTGAAAGTTGAAAAACTTCTTTTTTGCTTGAAGATTCATAATTTTAGTTAAAAAACAACCCATTTAGTTGTAAATTACCTTTTTTGTTAACATTCATTTTATTTTAAAATTCATTCTACTTTTAAGATTTACCTGTTCGGTTAAAAATTAAACTACTTTTTACCAATGAAGCATTTTTTTAGATAAATAAAATATTGTTTTTGCATAATTATGCCCTTTTGTAGTTAAAGGAAATGTTTCATTTGATTAGAAAAATTGAAATATTCATAACAAATAAAAATTCATTTCAACGAAATAATTATTTTCTTAAAGTAAACTTTTAATAATTTTTTTATGTTATACTAAGGAATCATTCAGGTCAACCAGTATCATAATTTTCCTTAAAATTGTTCGAAAACCAATACCTATTATTATTAACATTGTTAATTGTTGATAAACGTCTTCCTTAAGTTAGATAAAAATATCGATATAAATAAAAACTCTTAATCCCCCCCCCCCCCCCATCATAATGTACGTAATTTTTAGTTACCAGAAATTTTTTGCTATTTATTGCTATAATAGAATCAGTCAGGGTGTCGTAGAACTTTATTTTCAAAATTATTTGATTTTTTTTACGAATTTTTCATTTTTTTTAATCATTAATATTCAAATACCAAATATTAATTTATTTCAAACAAAAATATCTTTTCTACTATACAAGATAACTTTTTAACAAAACACTTTAACTTTCCACAAAAGAATTAAATTTTGAACATAATGGTTTAATTTTCCAAATAAAAAGATAAATTTTCAACAAAATGATTGTCCTAGTTTATATTTGAATCGAAAAAATGAAATTTATACATAAGGAAAAGAATTTTTAAACTAAATAGACGAATTTTCAACAAATAAAGATTTTTTACTCAAGAAAGAAATAAAAGTTTATCTAGATTTTTTAACCGTCAAGCCAAAACACGAATTATTTTCTCTACAAAAATGGAATTTCCAACTTTTAACAAAATTGTTGAATTCTGTAACAAATAATTTATTCTTTATCCAAAATAGATTAAATTTCTATTAAAATAGATGGATCTTTATTAAAAAAAATAGTTGAATTTGTATTTAAAATATAATATTATTATTATTATATTTAATTTATGTATTTATTATCATACATATTATTTAATTATATAAATATTAACTTAATATACTATAATATTTACATAATGAAGTAATATTTAAGTAATAATTGTTATAAACATTTTTTTTTCAAATTTAATCAATTAATGTTGATAAATATTTCACAGAAGAAATATTAATAATTTTGAATAAGAGAAAAAATATTTAGTTTGTCGAGTTACATTAGATAAAGATTTTCGGATCTAATATATTAAACAAAAAAATGTTTGATAAACAAATTGTTTGTTGAAAAAAATGTTTGCTACGATTTTCCACAAATATACGTTTTTCAATTTATATGGCAAGAAATTTGTATGGGAACAATATTATATTTAAAAAAATTTCTCTTAACATTATAATTATTTATATTATAAAAAAATTTAATAAACAAATGCATTAATCAGGCAATGGTCTGAAGAAAAATTAGTTTTTTTTTTCTATGTCAACTTTTTGAATTAGGATATCGAAAAAGAAAAATTTTTTCCATCGATAGAGGCCCAAATAATGCATTCGATCATTAAATTTGGTTAAAAAAAATTTATCAACCAATTATGAATTTGGTTGAAATCATCATGAAGTTCCCAATTAAAAAGACTGACATCAAAAAAACGAGTTTTTCCGTCTACAGATGCCCGAATAATGCATTTGTTTGTTTAATTTGTTTTTAACAATCATAAAATTTATCTACTCATCATGAATTATGCCTCATTTATTATGTAGATCCCAATTAAAAGTTTGACATTGAAAAAAAAAATTTTGTCGTCGACAGACGCCCCAATAATTGATTTGTTTATTAAATGTGTTTGAAAAAATCACAAAAATGATCAACAAATTATGAATGTTGTTGAAGTTTTCATAAAGTTCCTAATTAAAAAAGTTGACATTAAAAAAAAAAAAAATTCTGCCGAAAAAGCCCGAATAATGCATCTCTTTACTGAATTTGTTTTAAAAATCATAAGATTGATCAACAAATTATGAATTTTTGCAAAAATGATCATAAAGTTAAAAAAAAATATTGACATCGAAAAAAAAGAATATTTCTGTCGAAAAATGCCTGATTACTCAATTTTTTAAATTAAATTTGTTTATAATATAAACAATTATAATCATAAGAGAAATTTTTTTATATAACATTATTTCCATTCAAACTTCTTGCAATATAACTTGAAAAAACGTATATTTATGGAAAATCATAGCAAACATTTTTTCAACAAATAATTTGTTTATAAACAAATTTGGTATTTATTATATAATATTGAACCAGCTTTAACTAATGTTACTATATGCGTTCTTTATTTGGCTCCAAATGTTCATTTTCTTGTGTTTTTTGGGATTTTGTAAATGCTATAACTATGGTAAATTTTGCTTTGATAAAAAAAGTCAAAAATGTGTGCACTTTTTAAATGTTCATCCAAAATGAGTGGCCAACGAATTTGCCCTTGATTTTGAGATACTAAAAGAGTTTACCAAAGTAAAATCCAATCTGTCAATCATTTCGAAAGTTATCGTGCTAACAAAAAAAAACCATCCATGGACGAACAGACAGACTGACAGACAGACACCTTCGTAAGAACCTGTTTTTTCGGATTCAAGATCTCTCAAAACGTGGACATTTGACAAAAAGTTGGGGGGTCGAATTTTACACAAATTTAATATCTCTGATAAATGAAATTCTTCGTTGGATAATTCTCTACAGGCCCCCATACTTTCCCGTTACATTTTTTCAAACCCTAAAAAATTACTCTGAAACTAAAAAAGTGATTTTTCCCCATGCATTTTACATGGGAAATTTCAAGCCGAAACCGGCACCTGTTAAAATAAAACAAAAATTGCAAAAAATTCGGGAATTTCTTTTTTCGAATTTGCAAACAAATGGGGGGATCGTTGCTCTTTAGCATAAAAAAAATTTTGCCATGCATTTTTGGACCACCGCAATGTACAGTGTACTAGTATAGCAATTTTGCCTTCCAATTGTAAAATAAACATTTTTTTTTCTTCAAATAACTCTTCAATTTAAGTAATGAATAATTCAAATAAGTTTTTAAATTGGATTTTACAGACCTCTTTAAAATTTAATGAGCTGCAATCTGAGAAAATAAACTCTAAAATTATGATCTCTTTTCTCAGGCGATTAGCATAAATTAAAAAGAAAAGTATGGTACAAATTGCAGTAAAAACTTATACTTAAATTATAAAATGAAAAAAAAATAATTTCATGCGTGCGCTTTCTTGCTCTATAGTACCTACTACAAAGATTAATTACAACTTTTAAATTAATTTGTTAATTATCTGATGTTCTCTACTTACCAAAAGAATAGAAGAAAGCTACTGAGGTTATCAGCAAAAACCCAATAGTTGTCTTCATCGTCCTAGAATGGACAGCACAATTTCTTGAAAAATGTCTTGAAAAATGTCTTTAAAAATGTCTTGAAGATAGTAAATGATGACGAATGATGAAAATGCCGCGTTCGTCGGTTTATATGCAGGTCGAAGCTGGTGTTTTATTTTTTCAAATGGTCGTGAATACTGGAATGGTATATGGTATAAACTAAACAATTCTTTTAATTTTCACGTGAATTTTCTTTGTGTGCGTGGAATAGTGCTTGGTTTTGCAGTCTTCAGCTATTTTTACACAATTGGTTAAGGTAAATACAATAGTAATCGTCACCTTAAGCCAAATTGGAGATTAAAAACACTTATGATCAGTGCCGGATCATGGGGAGGGCTTGGTGGTGTTGAAGCACCGGGCCCCACGCTAGTGGGGGCCCCCTTCTCCCCAAGAAAAACTTATAATATACAGTAAAATAACCCGCTTATAAACAAAAATAATAAAGTCCTAAAAAAAATTTTAGTAAACTTTTTCAATTAAATTTTTGAATTTTTTTATCATGAACTAATTTTAAATGAAAGTAAAATGTTAAGTCTAGCCGCCTTAAAGGGGCCCCAACGTTATTTTAGCTCCGGGCCCCGAAAGGTCTTAATCCGCCCATGCTTATGATTGTATTTAAAACACAATTCTTATTTTCACAAAGAGCTTAATCGATTAAAGCAGATATAGAAAAACATGATATTTTAGGAGAGTCAATTTTTATTCACGATTAAAATTGAAATTATGCAAATGCGTTAGTTATCGTCAGAGCCGTAAAAAAGTATGTATTTATGTATTAACACGAGGAACGTATACTAATTTGATAAAAGGATATTTAAACTGAAATAAAATCACATTTTTTGTCACACGCAACAAAAGCGAATCTCGTTATACGAAAAATACTCTCTCGCTTTGTTTTCAAGTTTATAGCGCGCCTAGGGGGCTTGACTTTTGGTTCTCGCGCTTCGCGCTCGATAATGTACTTATCTCGCGCTACGCGCTCGGTCTATGTATATCCCCCATCTTTGTGCACAGACTTTTTAAAGCTAAATGTCAAAGCAGCGGCAATAATAATTTGGTGATTGTGAATTCTCTTTTGTTAAAGCTCCTTCGGCCTTAACGAACACATTCGCATCATGTATCTCGTGCTTCTCACTCGAGTTTTTACAATTCATAACATGCATTAGTATTAAAAAGGGCCTAGTTTCATTGACTCGTTCGAAAAAAGCGCACTCTTAAAAAACATCGGTCTACACAGCAGTCTTACCGTCTTCTAACTTCTAAATTATATCCTTAATCCCAGTGACACAGACTTTCTCAATTAAATTTTATATCGCATCGTGTTCTACATCGCAGTTGTGGTGCCCTATTGATTCATCTCCCAATAATTCACTAAAAGAGTCTCTCACAGCGTCTAGGGTCGAAAGTCTAATTACAACGATTCATATGCATTAAGAGACTTTTTGTTCGAAGAAATGATAGAAATGAATGAGAATTTAGTATAATATCGTTTCAAAATAGGAAAAAGAGGGTTGCGTATCAAAAATTAATATAGCGGGTTTCAGCCGTCAAAAACAATATTTTTGTTCAAACAAATAGAAAGGATGTTGCATTAACTCTTATAAAGCTTACGAAAATTAAGAATTCCCTATATCGAAGTTGACAAGCGAAGTGAAAAAGATAGTAATACATTTTATTTAAAAGAACAAAAACATCTTTTGAAGTTTTCATACAAAGCATAAGAGAATCTCAAACTACTATATGAAAAATAACTCAATTTACCAAAAAATTCAGCCTTCAGAAGAAGGAACTAAATACGCAAATTAAATACAATTAAATACGGAAACATGCATAACATTATTATTTTTATTTTTATATACTTAATCTATTCACCACATACATAATCGCACTCTTAATCGCTATGAAAAATCGAAATGGCTGTGGCGAGATTTAAAACTAGCTTACCTAAAGCACTAACGCATTCCCTAACAACTAAAACCCACGGCTGAATTACAGAATGGAATATTTGGCAAAAATCTCGACAAAGCGGCCAGTGGTCCCAACTTTGGCAAGTACACGTACTGCGCTTGCGCCAGGATGCTTATGAGGAACACGACGCGACAACCCGTTACCATAGCAATAATAAGCCGCCCCGTGTTTCTCTTACACATAGCTAGCGCAAGCGCAGTACGTCAACATGCCAAAGTTGGGGTGACTGAAAGCGGCGTCGCTTGACAACTCAGGGCAGTATGACAAACATCTGGGCCCTGTTTCACGAGCGATTTGATGCTCCAGACATTTTATTAATAGATAGGTTTAACATTTTATCACTTGCAATAATTAAATTGATTTTTTATAGAGTACATTATTTTTAAAGGAACTGATCATATTCTTGCATGAATAACATTCTTCAATTTGATATCCCAGTAACTCAGTATAATAAACTTGAGTGTATTTAGGTGCAATATTTTCTAAATTGTACTCACTGAATTAAATCTTATTACCTTAGTGTATAAATTTCGTGCGCAAGAATTCCGAATGTTTTAAATACCACAGTAAATGAATAAATTTAAAATAGAAAGAGTTAACTTTTATTTAAGATGTTGTGAAACATAACCTTTAGGCTCTATCGAAAAATGGCGGAAGCACTCGAGGAGCATTCTCAAACGTAACTATATGAAAAATCAAGAATAATGATTTCATAGTCTGCTGAGTCTCAAGTTTCTGTCAACTTCATATACACAATATGAATTTCTAAAATATTTTTTCGAGATTATGATATTTCCATTATTTTTCTTAGTCAAATTATTTTTCGAAAACTCAGTAAAAAGAATATTATTTTATCATAGTGCTAATTCTTGAAATGGAGATTAATAATATTACGTAATTTTTTTTCTTTCGATTTTCGAACATTAAGGTGTGCCGCGCACTTCAAAATCCTATTTAATTAATATGGGGAAATTTTTATTTTTCGAAAAATTGAACTCGTGTTCCAGGATTTTATCGAAACGTGCCAAACTTCTTAGGCAGTGAAAAGGAGTGTCTAAGAAATAAAAAGTACTGATAACTCTAATTACGAACCCACCCCCACCCTCTCACTTACGAATGGACAATTTGAATATTCACCATGACTTTTTAAACAATTTTCAATTGTTTAAACAAATGTAAATTATTTCAACAATTATTTATTCCCATAAAATGTCAAAAATAATCGTATTTTCTAATAGCAATGTAAAGTTTTGTCATAGTTTCGAGTAGTAAATTTTTTTTCAAAACATTATGTAATTATTTAAACAATCATTTATTGTTTTTTTTCAAAGTTTCTAAAAATTGAGCCAAAGATGTCCATTTGTTTTCCTTTAGTTAAGAATTAGATTTTTAACGGAAAATTAATCCATTCTATTTTGGGTTGAAATTTTATCTTTTTGGGATGAAAATTAAACTATTTGGTTGAAAATTGATATTCATTCATTTTTGGTGTAAAATTTACCTTTTCTAGTTAAAAATGTAACAATTTGGATGTATTTTTTTTTCATTGAAAACTCACGTCTTTTGTTTGAAAAATCGACTTTTTTCGTAGAAAATGATTTTTTTCTTTGAAAGTTAATCTGCTATTAAAAAAATCCGTCTTTTTGGTTGAAAGTTCAAATATTTTTTTTAATAAAAAATAAATATTCCGTTTTTAGTTAAAAATGAATCTTTTTCGTTTGAAAATCCATGCCTTTGGATAAAAAATCGTCTTTTTTGGTAGAGAATTAATTTATATAGTTGAAAATTCATCTTTTTGGTCGCATGTTCAACTATTTGGTTTAAAATTAATTTTTTTATTGAAGGTTCGGCATTATAGTTGAAAATTCATTTCTTTAGCTAAAAATTTAACTATTTGGTTGAAAATTCGCCTTTTCCAGTTTTTTGTAGTTTTAGTATTCCATTTTTGGTTAAATATTTATCTTTTTCAGTTAAAAATACATGTATTTTGATCAAAATTAATCTTTTCGCTGAAAAATTAGTTTTCATGTTTTGAAATTCATTTTTTCATTGAAGATTCATTATTTATAGTTTACAATTTTTTTTTGTCAAAAATTAGTTTTATGGTTAAAGATTTTTTTTAAACTGTAAATATAACTATCCCATTTTGTGATAAAAATGATTCTTTTTTAGTTGAGAGTTCATGTATTTGGTTAAAAATTTAAATATTATGTTGAAAATCTATGTATTTTGTTGAAACTTCGTACATTTTTTTAGGAGAAAATTAATATTAACTTTTGAAAATCGATCTTTTTGGTAAAAGCTACAAAATTTTGGTTTAAAATTAATTTTTTTTTCATTGAAAATTCATAATTGTAGTTCAAAATTCATTTCTGATTAAGCAATCATTCCTTTTCTTGGTGAAAAATTTATCTTTCTGATAAAAAATTCATCATTACAGTTAAAAATTCTTTTATCAGGTTAAAAAATCAATTCTTTTGTTAAATATTCTTCTTCTTTCGTTGTATTCAACGGTTTTTGGTTTCAACTTAAAATATTTTTTGGTTGAAGTATCAGATATTAAATTTTTCTTTGAAAATTCAACTACTAAGTTTAAAGTCACACTAAATTGTTAAAAATAAATCTTGGGTTGTTTTTATCTTTTATTATTTTAATTCAGAAATCTTTTTCTTTGGTAGAAAATTTATCCTTATACTTGAAAATCCATATTTTTTTGTTAAAAATTCAACTATTTCCAAAATTGATTTTTTTTATTGAAGATTCAAAATTACAGTAAAAAATTAATTTTTTTGATAAAATGGAATGGTTTTGTTCTTATTATTTTTATTACTCATTCCTTTAATTCAAAAACCTTTGTTTTTGTCAGTTCAAAATTAAACTATTTTGTTAAAAATTAGTTTTTATGGTTACAGATGACATTTTTAAACTTTTAATATAATTATACCGTTTTTGTTTAAAAATTAATATTTCTTAGTTGGAAATTCATGTGTTTTGTTAAAAAATCCCATTTTTGTAGTTAAAGATTCCTCATTTTAGTTGAAAATTCATTTGTGTGGTTAAAAGTAAAATATTCTTGTGGAAATCAATTCATTTTGTAGAAAATTCGTATTTCGTAGTAGAAGATTAATCCTTATGTTTGAAAATCCATCTTTTTGGTCAAAAATTCATCTATTTGGTACATTTTTTGGAGATTTACAATTGAAGTTAGAAATTTATTTCATTGATTAAAAATTTAACGGTTTTGTTGTTATTCTTGTTATTACTCATTATTTTAATTCAAAACCTTTTTTTTGTTAGGCAAAAATTTAATTACTTTATTGAAAATTCGTTTTTTTTGGTTGAAAATTACTTCCTTCAGCTGTTAATATTTTTGATTGAAAACTTATATTTTTTAGTTGAAAACTAATGTTAGCGTTAATTTGAATATATTTTATATGTAAGTTGGCAATAGTGTAGTTATGTTGAATTGGCAACCGTGCCGTCGCTATAGAGCAGAAGAGAGAGGATATAAGTTGGGAGATGAATCGAAGGACTCTTGCGATTCGAACGTTCGTGCGAGAGATCTTGGAATATTCCAGAAAGGGCCTTCGTGGCGTGATAAAATCGGCCCTACGCGGGGGCGTGAGAGGTTTTAATAGTGCGAGGAATCTATGGTACGGCCATCGGGCGACTTGAAATGGATTAAACCGGAATAATCTTTGTACTTTTATATAGTCAATATAGATTAACTCATATTATGCAATCTGTTGTAGCATTTACTATCCAGTGCGTTTCCTAATAAGCAATTAGAATTATAACGGAAGCTAATAATCTCAGAAGTGGGATATACTAGTCCTGCTTAATCTGAAGATTTGTTTAGTGAAAGCTCGGTTCGGATTGTGAAATTTTTAGCTCTGAAAACTCGAAGTGAGAAAAACAGTGATAGCGAACGTACAAGTTCGTACGTGTTGCACGACGTAATTCTAGACCGAAAAAAGAAGCGAAGATTAGTGGGGGCAACGCGCGCATCGAATCTGTGTTTATTCTACGTGAAGCATATTGAAGTGTGAAATTTCGAAGTGGTGAGTGATAAGAGCCCAAGATGACCGAGGAAGGGCGAGTCGATTCATCAGTGACTCAGAGCGGGAGTCAGCCTGTTGTGAATCAGCAGCCTTTCAACGAGCAACCACCCGGAAATCGTCCGCCGGATCCAAATTCGGTTCCACCCGGGAATCGTTAGCATAATACAAATTCGCTTCGATTCCGAAATCCAGGCGACGATCAACGTAACAGAAGGGGGAATCAAGGTTCTGCAAATGCACAAGGCAGTCTCGCTTCTAACCAGGTGCAGGGTAACCCGGTGCCAGGCCAATCCCTACCGAATGAGATGCAGCAATTGATTGCCGCGATGACAGCTTTAACTGTCTGATGGCGGCAGTGAACAATCCTCAACCGCCAGCTCCTCCTCAACAGCATTTGTACAACGTCTTACCAGACCTCTCACATAACATTTCGACATTCGATGGTCTCTCTGGAGCATCTCACGCGAAGGTGTGGATTAAACAACTGGAGTCCACAGCAATGCTCCATAACTGGACAGAGGCAGTAGCCTTCGAAACCGCCAGAAGTCATTTATCAAAAGCAGCTAAGAATTGGTATCTCGCTCAATTGGATGTTATCACGGACTGGCGAAGTTTTTGTGCAGCTTTCAACAATACTTTTGTGGTTGAAAAATCGTTAGCAGAGAGGTACGAAGAAATGAAGAACAGATGTCAAGGTTCCAATGAGGATACAAGAGAATATTTTTTCGACAAATTACGCCTATTTCGGCTGTTGGGTTTTGGTCTAGATGAAATTAAGAAGCAGATTGCCATCGGATTGTGGTCGAGAGAGTCCAGCACGTCTATTATGAGTCAGAGTTTCCATGAAGTTGACGACATACTCAAAAACATCGTCGAAATGAAGTCATTGTAGGTGGCAAGAAAGCAGCGTATCAGCGCCTCGAGAGATTCAGCAAAGTTCTCCCGGGACCGGCGCAACGTTTCTAAGGAAGAAGGACGCAAGGATTCAAGACAGCA
>NC_046661.1:83007206-83010611 GCF_010883055.1 Belonocnema kinseyi | reverse complement strand
CAGAATCAAGCGGAGTTATTCACGAAAACCTAAAAGTCGATGAGTGTGAGGCGGAGAAAGTTCGTTTCAGGGTAGTTCCGGATAATGCACATAACTGCGACGTGATTATTGGTAGGAATTTTACCGAACTTCCGGAGATCGTGTATTACAAAATCAATGACAGACTAGAGTTTATTTATAAACAAGATTTCGACTTCAATACATTTCCTGAAGTAGACAAACGAGACGAAAAATTAGGGAAAACAGAAGTACTAACAGAAACCAAAATTCCCCCAGCGACAATTAATTTTGTGCGAGTCAAGATCTCAGAAAATAAAGTCAACTTACCGTTTTTTAATTCTGGAAAATATGAAGTGAAATTACAACCGGGAGATATTTTAAATAGACACGTTACGGCAATTCAGGAAAACGCTCCAGTTCTAGATCAGACATGGAAGCCACTTAGTTTGGAAGATGTCAATGTGGACCCCAGTTTGAGCTCTGAACAGAAAATGCAGTTACTTCAATTGTTTAATAATTATCGATACTGTATTGCCATGCAAATATCGGAACTAGGATGTACCCATTTAATAAAAATGGATATTCAAGAAAAGCCTGGGAGCTTTCCTCCCTACTCAAAGACATTTAAAACGAGCGCAGGGTAAAGAGAAATCATTAGTCAAAAAGTTGGAGAGTGGAAAACAGCCGGTTTGGCGACCGAGACAAGTTCGGCGTACGCGAGTCCTTGTTTGTTGGTTCAGAAGCCAGATGGTTCGCAGAGGCTTGTCATCGATTATCGCAGACTAAATAAAAACACGGTGAGAATGAATTTTCCACTGCCCAACATTGACGATGGTATTGAAGAACTATACGGGGCCAAACTTTTTGCGGTATTAGATTTAGCTTAGGGATATTTACAGATTCCTCTTACCGAAGAGCCAAAACAGAAAACTGCCTTTATAACTCAAGACGAAACGGGACAATTTGAACGGGCAATTTTTGGACTAATGAATGCACCGTTCTATTTCGCAAAGCTCATGAAAATGATTTTTAGTAAGCATGGACCCAAACTTGCTCTCGTATATTTTGACGACATACTAATTCATGCGCGTTCGTGGGAGGAACTTCTAAACAAAATTGAGATGGCGTTAATACTTTTGAAAGACGCAGGGTTGCCATTGAATTTAAAGAAATGTAGATTCGGAGTAAATAATGTCGAATATTTAGGATTCTCGTTCGGAAATGAAGGAATCGAACCGGGTAAACGAACGTTACGAGCAATTTTAGAATTTCCAAAGCCGAAGAACGCTCACGAAGTACGGAGAATTCACGGATTATCTAGCTATTTTAGAAGGTTTATTCCCGGATTTGCAAGGATTATGGCTCCAATAATTGATTTAATTGAAGAGAATAAGGAATTTGTATGGGGTAAGCCACAAGAAATGGCGTTTCAAGAAATTAGAATTGCGTTAGCGTCACGCCCGGTATTACCATATTTCAATGTAAAGGCCGAACGAACAGAATTACATACGGACGCATCGGCAGAGGGATTGAGCGCGATGCTATTTCAAAGGGACGAAAAAAAGGAATTACACCTCGTTTACGCGATAAGCAGACGGACTTCTGACGTAGAGAGCGTATCACTCAAGCAAATTAGAACTAATGGCAATCGTATGGTCGATGCAACGGTTGAGACATTTTTTAATAGGAATTCCATTCCTTATAATAACCGACTGTGAGGCACTCGTCTATGTGAACTCCTTAAAGTCTAAAAATCCACAAATAATTCGGTGCTAAACGAGATCGCTGAATTTGACTATACCATTGCACATAGAAAAGGCGAACGTATGCGACATGTTGATGCACTCTCTCGGGCGCCCGTCGATGATTCCGAAGTAGAAGTGAGAACCGGGGAAGTGTTTAATGTTGCAATACGCGAAAACGAAATTATCATGTACCAACGGTGTGACGAAGATCTTTTGCGTAAGGTCAAAATACTTGAGAAGGCGGAATGTGATCAGACTCAAAGAGAAAAAGGGGAAGTCGAGGACTATGTTTTACATTCCGGAATGTTGTACAAGAAAATCGTTGACAAAGAATTATACGTAGTACCGAAGGCCATGTGAAAAGCCCTAGTGATAAAGAATCACGATTTGTACAGCCATTTCAGCGTAGATCGAACCGTCGCATGAATTCAAGAATATTACTATTTTCCGAAAATGCGGAATTACGTTAAACGTCACGTAGCGTCCTGTATTGAGTGTTTATTTGCCAAGAGAAAACCTGGAAAACAGGCGGGAGAGCTATACCCGATCCCTCCAGGTAAACGACCTTTCGAGACTATAAACGTAGATCATCTCGGTCCGTTTGTTTGATCTGCAAAGGGAAATAAATACATACTAGCGGCGATATGTAACTTAACCAAGTTTGTGCAATTGTGTCCAGCGCGAGATGTAAAAGCTACTACTACCGTACGCAAACTAAGCGAATTTGTTGATCGTTTTGGAGCGCCAAACCGAATTCGCAGACAGGGGAACTGCGTTTACATCCAGAGAGTTCGAAAATTTTTGTAATACCAACGGCACGAAACACATACTCAATTCAAGTCGATACCCGCAGGCAAATGGGCAGGTCGAACGCCTCAATAGAACGATTCTTCCAGCTATGATAACAAGCATTACTGACGCGGAAGGGCGCCATTGGGATCTGGAAATTAGGAAATTAGAACGCGATTTGAACTCATCGATATGTAAAACTACGGGTCGTACACCATACGAAATGCTGTATGGATATCTTCCCAGGTTCCAGGACGGCCTTTCTAGGCATTTGACCGAAAATTGTGAAACGTATAGAATGCCTGAAGAAATTAGAGCGGAAGTTCGCGAGAAAATCGAAATAGAACAACAGCGATCTAAGAAAAGATACGATTCAAGTAGAATAAAAAATGTAAAATTTGCTATCGGGGATATTGTTGTTATGAGTAAAAACGCAGAAAATACAGGCGAGTCGACAAAGTTGCAAGAGCGTAATAAAGGGCCATTGGTAGTAACTCAGGTTCTACCGTCAGATACCTATAGAGTACAGAGCTTGACTGCGGCTAAGAATTCTCGAATCAGCACGACGGCTCATGTGAGTCAACTTCGAATTTGGAAGAACCGAGAGTTGAACTGAGTTCAGCTCATCCAGTTCGCCGTAGTAACCGAAAGCGACAACAGCCAAGAAGATACGGTAGCTGTGAAGATTAATTAGGTTCGCAGTAGAGATAAATAAAAGAACTTGTTCCATTCATTTTCAGCTCGTCATGATCGAAACCTTATAATTGTTGCTTGGAGGCCAAGCAAATTTAGGATGGCCGAATGTTAGCGTTAATTTGAATATATTTTATATGTAAGTTGGCAATAGTGTAGTTATGTTGAATTGGCAACC
>NC_046661.1:82993129-83007106 GCF_010883055.1 Belonocnema kinseyi | reverse complement strand
TAGTGCGAGGAATCTATGGTACGGCCATCGGGCGACTTGAAATGGATTAAACCGGAATAATCTTTGTACTTTTATATAGTCAATATAGATTAACTCATATTACGCAATTTGTTGTTTCAAAATTTATTTCTTTGATTAAAAATTTATGAGTATTGTTGTTGTTCTTGTTATTACTCTTTATTTTAATTCAAAACCCTTTTTTTGTTCGACGAAAATTTAACACCTTTATTGAAAAATCGTTTTTATGGTTGGAAATTACTTCCTTCAACTGTAAATATTTTGGGTAGAAATCTTATATTTTTCAGTTGAAAATTCATGCATTTTGTTTGAAATTCGTTTTTTTTTAAGTTAAAATATTCTCATTTTAGTTGCAAATTTATTTCGTTGGTTGAAAATTTAAATATATTGTTGAAAATTCATGTGTTTTATAGAAAGTTAATACTGATTTTTGAAAGTCCATCTTTTTGGTAACAATTTATTCACTTTATTTAAAAGATATACTGTCTACTCATAAATTACCTTTTTTATGGCGCAAATAAGAATTAAACACAATTCACTCTTCGCTCACTGGAAGCACAGAATATTATTACTATTTCATAGTATTCGTCACTCAGCAGCTATTCCATAATGTTATTGGCACAGAAAAAAATTGATGTTTAGTTTTCAGTCTGCATGTCTCACTTCATTACTAATTAAACACTTTTATTAATTGTACTTACTACATAACATAGCCTATATTTTTTTTATACTTGCATCCATTTGAAGTTTCGAACGCAACCATGAAAACTATGATAAACTTGATCCGAAGATGCACGGACTTGACCGAATGGCCGATCCGAATGCAACTTTAAAACAGCGAGATTTGAAATGCCCCTGTAATATGGCTTTGCCCCTACTGTTGTGCGATTCGGGTAGCATTCAAGTTTTTCATGCATATAAGCCCCAGTGTGTCCACTCTGTGTATACTTAGGTGAAAATTTGATTGAAATTTGTTTTAAAAATAAATTTTCACCTATGTTAAAATGAATTGGCAGAGTAAAATGTTTTAAACTGACGTAAAAAGGTAAATGTGAAATATGTGACAGTAATTATAATAAAATTCGTGTTTATTTGTAAACAGTTGGAAATAATTAATAAGGTTCTATCTCAGCGATCAAAGCAACAAGGTTCTATCTTTATCAAATTTCAAGAAGGGCAATTTCTCGTCGGTCAATTCAAAAACGTTCTATCCCGGCGACCAATGCAAAAAGGTTCTATCTCGACGCCGGATTCAAAAAGGTTCTATCTCAGCGTTCCATGCAACAAGGTTCTATCTGAGCCGTCGGAATAATAACCTTTTAATTGAAATACAACATACACATGGAGCCGAATTAATTTACATAGAAGGCTATAATAAATATACAATAATATACAAGAGCATCATAACCAAAACAAAATGCCAGATTGTACTTGTAATAAATTCGCCTCCGGTTATCACGTCACCTTTTTAATGATCACATATCAGTGCATTCATCTAGAGTGTGAGAAAGACGATGGAAAAGCGTTTTGTACGTTAATGTTACTTTGGGCGACAGTCCAAGCCATGTGTTCGCTGGCATTAAGACAATGCTTGACCGCTCTCGCATATTTCCATTGACAAGATTAGTTTTTTTTACTTATTTTTAACAGATTATAGATTCGCTGAGGTCGTGAAAGCACAAGAAGCAGTTTTTATACGCCAGCCCGAGAGATAAGGGCCTTATTTCCGTATATGTATTTCAGAGCACAATAAATTTTATTACAGTCTGGTAATGCTCAGAAAATTTTTTTTTGTAATCTAACCTAATATTCATTACTTTTCTTTTTTTTTCATTTATAAAACTTTTTCAAATTATCATTCGAAGTGCGAATTCCAGTTCCAACCACTCTAATGTGGGCAATCATGTGACAGCGGATGAGCGAATGTGCGATTATGGATCTTCATTTGATTCTCTTCTACTACGTACATTTCGACGTGCCCAAATGACAGGGTGCCATCTCGTTCGGACGAAATAAAAAGGTGCCATCTCGGGTGGCGAAACACGGAAGCTTAAGAATCCCATATAAATATTATTGGGAACAACAACGCCCTCTGAAGTAGGGACACTTTTTATTTGGTTCTGCTGAGATGGAACCTTCTCATTTGGACACGTCGATTTCTAAAGAAAAATACGAATATTAATACATTTTTTTGTTTAGCACGTATTTTATGTAGTTAGCACGATAACGATGTCACCTTCCTGAGGTTGATTTGAAGTTGAAGCCACATTAGATTCGTCTGCGACCCTTTTGCGTGAGGTAGCGTCCACCGGAAATTAATTGCCCAAGATGTTCAAAATCTGTACATCCACGTTGATATCGTTCTCCCTTGTGTTTTGCACTAACAGCTGCCATATCTATGTTTAAAATATTCAAAATCAATATACTGAATGGCGCAGTAATCATCCATTTTTTTTAATCACTGCTAGATACATCTGTTTATCCAGGCATTACACAGGAAATCGCCGATCCTCCAATTAACACCGAAATCGGTGTTGAAGTGAGTTACAACAAATTTGAGCCACACAGGTTCATTCGGAGAATCTAGGGGAAAAGTATCATTCAGACACTGTTTTTACTCATTCATAGAAACGTGAAGTGTCATTTATAAACTGTCAGTCACCTGTCAAGATGATTTTGTCGGTCATTATTCGTGTAAAATAGATGTTGATAAGCAGGTAAATTATAATAATAATTATCTAACTTTTAATTTCCTCCCATTTACCAGTGACTATTAGTGTTTCGAAATAAAAAATGTAGTTGGTGTAATACAATATGTAAATCTTAAGTTAGTCAAAACCTACACGGTAAAAAAAATTGAGCTGTGACAGGGATATTATTCTTTTATAATAGTTAAACATTTAGCTGAAAACGAAGGAAGGAATTTAGAAAGATTCCTGGATCAGCGAAAATGAATATCCTTGACCATTTTTCATATACCAGGGATATCGTATAGTCAAACCCCTAATAAGTATAGCTATAATAGGGATATTAAGAATAGGTGTTTGAAACCATTATCGCAAGAGCGCCAGTGCATTATGGGAGCAGCGAAATAAAATGGCGACGGTCTAATCGGGAGCAGTGACAGTTGAGATTTACTTTGGAAAATTAAACGCTTTTTAACACTTAAAATGTGCGCGAATGTTAATATTAAATGAAGTTGATGAAGTTGATTCTAATCTGAAGATAATACAATTATACATAATCTGTCGAAAATAATAAACTTCCGAACTTAGCAATTTTGTCCAAATTACTGATTTACGAGAACAATTTACATACAGTAACTAAATGTTTAACTCTTTTAACTAAACGATTTACCTAATCCAAGCGTACACTTTCTTTGAGTTTAATATCTTCTCGATTCGCTCGTTGGCCTCAAGAATTTTTTTTCCGTGTACATGACATGCAATCCACCAAAGCTGGGATGTAAAAGCTAAGTAGTGAACATCTGCATCTTAATTGATGCCTGTTCGTTCAAAAAATTTTCTCTAGATTTTCTGTATTCAATAAAGTGAAGTTAGCTGGTGGTTGAACTGAAAATACTTAATTGTATATGTAGACGGTCATGACTTTTTCTACACATCCCGGCTTTAGTTTAAATATCGACGGCTATGACTAACCTAACATTTGGAAGTTACATTAGGAAGTTATCATTTTATTCTAAGTGACTAGTACGCACTGTTAAATGAAAAAAGTTGAAAGTTAGGTAAATATTATTTCAATTAGTTTCTCTATTAACAATTATTTAGTCTAATATCGCAAAGCGAATAGTTTCTTTGACAGGTGTTCAGCTGGCTGACAGCGCGGTTCAGCACTCCACAACTCTCGGCATTGAGCCAAAATTCAGTCTCCAAATGATACTTTCCCCTAGATGCCCAAATGTGCACCTACGTTCAGAGGAATAGATTTAAGAGTTGAAAATTCTTTCAAATGCTCATTGGGAGACCAATGAAATTTGAGCTGCAACAAATTTAACAACAGCGCTTTTCTGTGTACCTCAATCCAAGTCTCCACAGTCTTTTCCTCGCCAACCGCATTCAGATTTGCCACTATTTCAGTCTATAACTGTCTCTCTTTTACCGGATCGACAATTTTGCCTTTTGCTAATTCATTGTTTCTCTCCATACATGATAAAAGCAATAACGCTTGTGCCTTGGTTAGTTTGAAGAATTTGTAAAAATAATCAACAAAAAAAAAGTCAAAGTCCGCAAAACGCACAAAAATTATAAAGCAGTAACTCATTAATTTGTATTTTTTATTATGAATACTTACGTCTAATCAAACATGGTTTTCTATGCGTACTTAGTGAATCTCGAGTAAACTTTTGCTATGCTGTTTAAAACTAAATATTATAGGTTACGATTTAACAGTTGAAAAATGCTTGCGCCGAGTAAACCTGCACAAATATTTTGAGCTAAATCGTAGCTGCATATTGAAAATGAAAAGCATGATTAACAAGGTTTATAAAAGTACATCAAGCTAATAACGTTCACATGAATATTTAAACACAATGGAATATTTAGTTTCTAAATCGGATTCCTATGCACTTGTAAAAACATTCGAATGAAAAAAAAATTGAAAATTACTTCGATCTAACCTCGCTGAAAATTCGACTTGCCCTCGTTTTAACCACACTTTGCATTACAATATACTAAACTTGTGAATTCGAGAGTTGAATTTATACGTATTATAGCGCGTTCAGATCAAAACAAGAATTAAAAAGATTAGCGAAGTCTGAAAGACGAGCAGTAAGTTTATAATTTAATATTATTATAATGAAAATTTTATGTACTCTCAAATTGTGTAACGCATCTTTTTTTTCAACTCACTGCAATTTTTCAAATAACGCCCAGAATTTGCACATGTCGTTATGATACGCTATGTCTCCTACATAATCTGATTTTTCTTAAGAAATTAGCGAAGCATTTTTGTAGGCGGAATTATGATAATCGAAAATTAATTCGAATACATTTTGCAATTTTTTAGGCTGGGCATCGGCTCTTGGTACCTTACAGATTTATGCAGTGCGTGCAATGGACCAATTGTATTCATATTAACGGCGGTCATTACCAGCTTCAACATCTCTCTCTCTCTCTCTCTCTCTGATAATATTATTTCATTGAATGACATGTGTAAGGTAGGTGTATAAAAAATAAAAATTTACGAAAAATAAGAGCTTGCTCGTATTTTTCATAAAAAATTCTGATTTGAGTAAATTCATATTTTTCAGATTTACGCTATGGCGACTGATGATGAAAATTAATTTTTCAATGAACTTTTCAAGCCTAGTATCAATCCAGTACAAGTTGACTCCAAGCTGACTGACCAAACTTTTGGAGATAAATATCAATTACATGATTTGAATGATGCATCTTTGTGTACGATTAGAGATGCGAATTACATACCAAGTGTTTCACATGATTCATACTTTGATACAGTCTCGAATGTTGATCGCGCTGAAAATTTATTTGAATCTTTTTCGAGCTCAACACGATCTAGTGACAATATTCTTGAACGCATGATTAGTTATTGTTTTGATAAAAGAGAAAATCAAAAAGAAAATTTAACGATAGGTAATTTCTTTTCGTTTTTCAATAGAATCGTGGTAGATAAAATCGAAAAACCTTTCAGTTAAATAAAAAAGTAAAATATTTGCCTGTAGAAATCAGCAGCTCCGAAGAGAAAAGTGACAACAATCAAGCAAACATTCTCGGTGATCGACCCGATAAAAATTCAATTGCGCTGAGCGACAAGGAGGGAATTGAACGTGACCAATCTCAATTTGATGAAGTGTATTCAACGAGAGATGACGAACAAACTTCCAAAAATGTTTCTGACCGTGAAACGAGTGACTGTTTTGAAGAGACTTTGAGTGAATCTGCGAATAAAGTAAAGAGAAAATATAACAAGAAAGAAAAGTTGACGAGAAAACGCATATGTAGGCCTGAAAATTGGGATAGAAATGTGAGGAAAAGTGCTGTCAACCACAGCCTAGAATAACAGCCTGTTAAGACCAATGAAGTAGTACCTGCTCGCTCACTCAAGAGATCTTGTGTTCCCGGATTTCGTTCTGAATGCGACAAAAGAGTAAGTGAGGTACACAGAAAAGAATTATTCGAGGCCTTCTGGGTTACCCAGCAGCAATCAAAAAAATATGATTTTATATCCCGACATGTGTCCGAAAAAAGAAATAGCAAGGAAAGCACGAGAAAATTATTTTCAAGAACGTATACGTTCATTGATCACAAGGGTGATACCGTCAGTGTATGCAAGAGTATGTCTTTAAACACTTTAAGCATCAGCCAAAAACAAATTGACACTGTTTTGAAAAAAGAAATGAGTGGAGTGGCTGCACTGAAAGACATGTGAGGACATTCAAACGTAAATTTCGAAGAAAGTACCCACTGAGACAACTGTTTCCGTGATTGAAAACATAAATATGTTCCCGAAGGTTGAATTACACTACACGAGAAAAGGTTCTCAAAGAGAATACCTAGAAAAAACTCTCAGGTTAAGCGCAATGTACAGATTGTACGTCGAATGGGCTGAGAAGAATAATAATCCTACATCATCAATGCATCATTACTCCGACACCTTCAATACGAAATTCAATATCAGTTTTTTTAAGCCAAAGAAGGACCAATGCGAACACAGTGTTAAATATGAAAATGCTACGGCAACGCAAAAGCCTACGTTAACAATCGCCTACGACCTTCATATTGAAAACAAAAAGAAATCGCGAGACGAATAGGACAGTGACATTTTATTTGCAAAGGGAAACAAAAAAGAACGTATAATTTTACAGTTTACGATATTATTCGTCACAAAGCATACTGCTACGTTTGAAGTGAAGATGACGCGAAGAAAGGTTCGAATGAAGTAGGAAGTTGTCTTTTACATTTCTTCGAAAAAAATGGCATGTGAGGATATCGATACGTTCTTATTATACTCTTGACAACTGCAGTGGGCAAAGTCGAAACAAAAATGTATTTGCAAAGTATACGTATGTTTCCTGTAAGTATAACATAGACATCAAACACACATTTCTGAAAGTAGGCCACACACAGAATGAGGGTGATTCTGTGCACGTTCAGATAGAGATAAACGCATTGAAACGCAAAATATATTGCATGAGCAAGTGGTGTGACATTATAAAATCAGCGAAAGTTAACGGTGCTAAATATGAAGTAATCAACGTAACATACGACATGATCTACGACTTCAAAGCTCTAGCTGAAAATGAGAACTGGAACAAAATTACAGTTAAGAATGGCAAAATGTTAAGTTTTCCTATTGGTGCTTCTAAATTAAAAATAGTAAGAACCTTCAAAACTCAGCCAAACCAGATCCAGTTTAAGACGTCTTTCGGAGGAGACTTTATAACGTTAGCTACTAGGAAAGAAAGACAACATGTAAATGTATCAAAATATAATCTTTTCAAAGCCTACAATTCAATTCAAGGTCTTTCAAATCCTAAACTCAAAGACTTATTAAGCCTGTGCAAAAGCAATATAATACCGTCTGCATACCACGAGTATTATAAGTCATTTACTGTGAAACCGACCAAAGAAAAAGAAAATGAATATTCTGGTGATGAAGGCGAAGACTATTTATGAGTTTATGTAGATAATCAAAAACAGTTGTTGTTATCACATGTGTAGAATTAATTTTTGTATTGTTTTATCTGCGTTTTACCGAATACATTTATCTAAATTGTTAAAAATAAAGCAGAACTCGAAATAAATATACTGCTTGTACGTGTTTTCATTTAAAATTTGATGTATTCAAGTGGAAATGTGCGAGTGAGGTCAGACGTACATTTTCTTAATAACAGCGTCCAAAACGCTTTTCCATCGTCTTTCTCACACTCTAGATAAGTGCTCTGATATGTGATCATTAAAAAGATGACGTGATAACCGGAGGCGAATTTATTACAAGTGCAATCTGGCATTTTGTTTTGGTTATGATGCTCTTGTAAATTATTGTATATTTATTATAGCCTCCTATGTAATATAATGCGGCTTCATGTGCTCGCCTTCTATAAATTTTCCAGTTAAATTATGTAGATATATTTTTTATAAGGGCCTTAAATCATAAATTACACGAAAGTTCTATTTCAATTAAAAGATTATTTCGATGACTGAGATAGAACCTTGTTGCACGGAACGCTGGTATAGAACCTTTTTGCATCGGACACCGAGATAGAACCTTTTTGCATTGGCCGCCGAGATAGAGCCTTTTTGAATTGGCCGACGAGATAGTACCTTTTTGAATTTTGATAAAGATAAATCCTTGTTGCTTTGACCGCTGAGATAGAAACTTATTGTTTGCGGCCGTCGAAATAATGATTTTTCGCTTTAGAAAGAAATAAAAGTGTATCTAAATTATTGAAGCTTCAATCCAAAAGACAAATTTTTTCTATAAAAATTGAGTCTTCAAACCAAAAATCAGACTATTCAGAAAAAAATAAGAACATAATAGTGAAGGGTTTGAAAGTGGACAGTAAAAGGGTGGAAGGGATAAGAAAACTAGAAGGGAAGAAAGAGGGCAAAGAATGTATGTTTTTAGTGAACTCTCGGAGTGAGCAGGATAAGTACGAATTTATGAAAAAAGAAGTTTTTGAAAGGAAGAAATGAAAGAATCGAAGAAGATCTGACGTGGCGGGAAAGCAGAAGAAAGTGGATAATTGAGCAAAAGGCATATACTGAGAGAAGTAAAGGTAATAGGATAAGGATTGGCAGATATAGGATATGGGTAAACGCAGATATATGGATTTGGGTAAGAGTACTTGAATGGAAGGGTTAAAGGAAAGAAATGCAAAAAGCGCCATGTTAAAGTAGCTTTCTGGAACGTGCCAGGATTAAAAAGCTGGGGGTGGAGGAAAAAAAGGAAGAGTATATAAAAGAAAAGGATGGAACAATGGTTAGAAGAATAAAATTAGGAAAAGTTATTGTGAGTACTGTATGCGTGTTCAGAAAAAGAGGAAAAGAGGAAGGATGGGAAACAATAAGGAAATGGATAGAGGAAAAAGAGGAGAGGCTAGTCCTAATAGGAGGGGATTTGAATGCATGAGCCGGGAAACATGGAGGAAAAGTATGGAATAGAGAAAAGGAAGTGTTTATAAGAAAATCAAAACAAAAGGAAATAAATCGGGAGGGTAGGAGGATACTGGACTTGTTAGGAGAGGCGGGATAGTTCATTTGTAACGGCAATACAAGAGGAGATAAAGAAGGTAAATATACGTACGCGAGTATAGGGGACACCTTAATAGATTACATTCTGGCAGAAGAAAGAATAAGGAGGCTGATGCTTTGAATAGAAGTGGGCAACATGAAAGGCTGAGAACACTTTCCGTTAATCTCGACAATAAGATCTGGTAGCTCAAAGTGCAGTAGGGAGAAGAGGAAAGGAAAGAGAGAGGAAATAAATTAAAAATCGGCATTTTAGAGGAGGAAAAGTTGAGAGAATTTAGAGAGAGAATAGAAAACGAGGAGAGAGGGGATTTGGAGGAGGGGAGACCGATAGAAAACGAAGAGGGGTTTAAGAGAGGCTAGTAGGGGATGAATGCAGGGAAAGTAAAGAACGAATGAAGAAGCATGTAAGAAAATAGAGGAAAGGAGAAATGCAAAAAGGAGAGCTCAATATGAGAAAGAGGTAGCACGAAAGAATGATAAAGCAGAAAAGACAGAAGAAGAAAGGTACATGGAAGAGGTAGACAAAGCGGTAAAAGAAGGGAGGAAATGGGATGTGATTATTGGGAAAAGATGAGGAAGAAAGGGTATAAATGAAGAAATAGGAATAAAAGAGTGGACGAAGCACTTGAAAAGCAACAAGGCAACAGGGTAAGATGGCTGGGAAAATGAAGCACTAAAATATGGAGGATTAGGGGTGCGGAAAAAGATGTGGAGGATTTGCAATAAGTTATGGAAAGGACAAGGGTGCCCGGAGGAGTGGAAGACAGGGATTGTAGTACCTTTGATAAGAAAAGGAGAAGACAAAAGGGTGGAAGAATATAGAGGTATCATACACATGTCGGTTGGATATAAAATTGATGCGCAAGGGAAGTATACCACAGAACCAAACGGGCTTAAGAAAAGGGATAGGAACCATATATAACGTCTACGTGCAGAACTATCTAGTCAATAGGAACCTAGGGCAGAAAAAAAGGAAAGCTAGTCGCATTGTTTGTAGACTTTAAGGCAGCATTTGACTCAGGAGGTTCTGGACAGGAATGGGGCTCAGCCAAGGGTGTCCATTAAGCCCACTCCTATTTAGTATTCTGCTGGCAGATCTATAGGAGAAGTTAAGGAGGAAAGGGAAAGGGACGACAACATTAGGGACGGGCAAACTGTTTTCATCAGCATATGCAGATGACGTAGTGCTAGTAGGGGATGATGGAAGAGGTATGAATCTATTGATAAGAGCGTTCGAAGACTATGTGGGAGCAAATTATTTAACAGTGAATGTGAAAAAGACTAAGATGATGTGTTTCAGAAATAAAATGGGGTAGTTTCAAGTACGAATGTAAAAAAAATGGCGTGTTGATGGAGTTGGTGGATGAGTTTTGTTTCCTAGAATTTTGGTTTGAAACTAGAGGAGGAAGCGAGCTGCAAGTGAGAAAGAGATTTGAATCCGCGAGTAAAGTAACGGGGCAAGTATTGGGTATCGAAGAAAGAAGATTCAAGAACGACTGGAAGATGAGAGTGTGGATGTTTGATGTATTAGTATAATTATTGTTTAGCTATGATGCGGAAATCTGGGGATGGAAAGAACATAAGAGAGTTGAAAGTTTGCATGAAAGATTTTTGAGATGGGTTATGGGAGTGAGTTTGACCTGCCCAGGGTATATGCTGAGAAAAGAAATAGGACGAGAAAAAATGGTGGTGAGACAATTGAAAAGATACTAAAAAACTTCAAAAAGAAACTAAGGAGGGGAGAAGGAAGGGGAGTAACGTGGTGCGTTTAAAATGGGAGAAGGAAAGATATAAAATTAGGTGTGAATGTGGTATACAAGCAAGGGGTAGAGAGTGGGAGGAATTGGAAGAAGGGATGAAGGCAAGGCTAGGTGAGGAAAGATTGGAAAAAATCGCAGATTCAAGTTACAACAGCTGGTACAGAATGTTTGAGAGGCAGAGGAACTAGACTGCCTTAAAAGAATTGAAAAGAAGAGCAAATGGAACAGAGTAGTGAGATTCAGAATGGGAGAGGGTGTAAGAGCATGTAGGTAATGGATGAATAAAGAAGCGAATATCTGTAGAGTATTTAGGTATAAGCAGGAAACATGGGTAAATGTGTTAGAGAGGTGTGCAGAGGTCGAAGGGGGAGGAGGAGAGTACAGAAGAAACAATTGCGTGGATTCTGAATGAAAATGCTCAGGGGGAAGAATGGATGAAGAAGCTAGAAGATCTAAGAGAGAGAGGGAGAGAGTTATTCTTTTATAACTCATAATTGTTACAAACAAAAAATAATTTAAATTAAATAACTTACAAATAAAATAATTAAGTTTGTACTTTAATAAAAAAGATATCCTGTGAATTTGTTTTGGGATTTCGCATTTTTATTAAAGACGACGACAGATTCGACAAAATGCTAAAAGCATTTTTTTCTAATTTAAAAAGCGAAATTTTATTGAAGAGCTGTATTTTCATCTGAAAATTTTAAGAAATAAGTAGTAATTTAGACATATTAAAAAATTTATGCAAATGAAAAATATGTATTAAAAGACACCTTTTATTGTAAAAACTGAAGTCATTGAAAAAAGATTCTAATTTGAAGCTGAAAGGTTTAAGCAAATAAAAAAAGTTTGAAGCTTAAAACTATAAAATATTGAAAATAACTAAAAAAATTTTAAAATTTTAGGTTTTATGTATTCTCTGAAATAAAATTGTACAAGTAAACAAATATTTTTTAAAACAAAACAACGGTTTAGTTTAAAAACTAAGAATGTTTAAAAAATAAGTAAATGTAAAATAAAAAATATATAAAATCTTTCGTGGTTTTCGTGTTCTTTACGATTGAATAAATAAATAAATATTTTTACTAATTAGAAACTAAAAAATATTTATATAAGACAAACACTAATTTAAAAAATGGTGAGTGAAATGAATGAATTTTTAATTGTTAAACTTAAAATTTGCATAATTTTTAAACTGTGAATTAAAAAATTTAATTCTTTAATTTTGAAGATTTACAATTCATAGGTCTACAATGTTGAGGATTTACAATTAAAATTCTTCGCACTTCAAATTTTTAATATTAACTTCTAAGATTTATATTTTAAAAATGTGTAAGTACTCCTGAATACTTTTTTTGAATATGTAATTGAGTTTTCAATATTTACAATGGAAAATTCTTCAATTTTTAACATTTTTAAATGAAGACTCTTTAATATTTAATGTGTATTATCAAAATTGATTTAAAAATAGTGCGATTTGGAATGGTTAAAATTAAAATTTATTCAATTTTCAAAATTTATATTCTAATGATATGTAATTTTGAACATGTTTTTAATATGTAGTTAAATTTGAAAGATTTACAATGATAAATTCTTGAATTTTAAAGATTTTTATTTGAAATTTTTTATCATTGAAAGATGAATAAATAACAATTCTTAAATTGTGGTGATTTTAAAGGTAAAAAGTCAATAGTTTTTAATTTTAAATCTGCCAAATTGATGAAGTTTTAAATGTTCGCGAGCGAGAGAAGTTTATTTAAGAAAAAAAGAAGTAATGTTTTTTAAAACTTTTTTAACGATAAATACATTGAAGCACGTATCACTTATTTTATTACATCACTTATTCACTTCATCACTTATTTATACATAATTCATACATAATTATCATTTTGAACTTGCCTACCGAAACGACGAGATACAATGTGTCCCATATTTATAGGGCCACCCCATTTTTTAAGGATAATTTTTTTTCTATTGGAACAAACTGCACCAAATTTTTTGAGTGAATAAATGAGTCGAGTTAACGATTTTTCCTAAAATATAGAGCTCGCAGTTCCATTCGTTCATTTATTTGGGCATTTTTTCGAAAAAATCGGTGTCCCAAATTATTAGGGCCATTAAAAAAAAACTTCGATTTTTCCGAAAGAATTCAATTTTTTCAACAAAATACGTACATATACAAAGATTTTATTTACAAAATTAGTAATTAATGGTATTTCCGTCATTTTTGAATACCATTTTCATTCGCTTTACCATCGATTTATTCAGATTTTAGAGACTTTTCGCAGTGACGTTGTTCCATGCTGATTTGATCGCTTCCCTCAGCTCTGCGACCGTTGTGTACTGCTTTCCGTTGTCATACACATCGCGTACCATCATGCCCCAAACATTTTCCATTGGGTTAAGGTCTGGAGAGATCGCTGGCCACGCGAGTACGGGGATCTTTGACTTTGCCAACCAATCTTTCGTAGACTTGCTCGAATGTATGGCTGCATTGTCCTGCTGGAAAGTCAATTTTGCAGAACGGAAACGTCCAAGGTAGGGCTTAAGATGTTCTTCTAGCACTGCCTGGTAATCTCCGCTTTTCATTTTATGAGAAATAAAAGCTAAGGCCACTTTTCCGAAACCGCTGTATGCCCCCCATACCATGACGGAACCGCCTCCAAAGTTTCGGGTTGAAAAATAACGAGGCTCATGTCTCAGATCACGCCAATAATAACGCATTCCGTCAGGACCATCTAAATTAAATTTTTTTTTCGTCAGACCAGATAATCTGAAAAGCTAGTAAAAGACCCAAGCTTTAATTACATAGGCTTGAAGGAACTAATTATTTTTTATGAGAAGAAATTCACTGTCTAAGTAAATACCTTTGACCATTCGTGCGTCCAATGCAGCTTCTCTTCTGCAAAATTGTAGCGTGCCTGCATATGATGAGGTTTCAGTTTAGGCGCTTTTTGCATTTTTCA
>NC_046661.1:82973447-82993029 GCF_010883055.1 Belonocnema kinseyi | reverse complement strand
AGTAAAATTTTAATATTATATATTTTAAATTGCATTATTTTACGAATTATTTATTATTCTTCAAAAAAATTGAAGTTTTTTTTAGTGGCCCTATTAATTTGAAACACTTATTTTTTCGAAAAAATGTCCAAATAAATGAACGAATGGAATTGCGAGCTCTATATTTAGGAAAAATCGTTAATTCGACTCATTTATCCACTCACAATATTTGGTGCTTTTTGTTTCAATAGAAAAAAAATTATCCTTAAAAAATGGGGTGGCCCTATAAATATGGGACACACTGTAGGTTCTCAATTTGACGTTTTGACGACGACTAAAATTTCCTTGCGGAAGGTACGCAAAGTTCTCACTCATTGAAAGCATATGACTCAACCAGAGAGGAAGAAGAATAAGAGAAAAAATCATTAACACTTTAAAATTAGGATTCCATTAAAATGTAAACGTGTAAAATTAGAGTCTAGATGGCAAAGTCGATGCTAAATGAGCGAAATTAAAATAAAACAATGTGGTTAATACAGTATAAAAGTCAATTCCGAACATTGAGCCCGCTTTGTTGGGAAAAAATTAGAAAAAAGGTTCACACATGTAATTCAAAAAACAAATATTTCATAATGACATTAAACAAAAATCAAATTTTCAAGATGGAAACCAATTACAAGTTTCTGATAACGATTGAATAAATAAGTAGTTATAACTTTCATAAAAGAACAAGACGGAAATAAATAAGTTCAAGCATTCAGATAACACAACCTAAAAGTAATTTTACGACACTTTAAGACGAGATCTCAAAATTGACTTTTGCCTTTGGTAAAAGACATACTTTTACTATAATGGGTTTAAACAAACCCCTTGCAGTGCAAAGAGACACAACGCGCACAAGACCATCAGAACCGGAAGGAGGCTCAACAACACGACATAAAGACCATTTTGTTGGTGGTCAGTTTTCATCACGGCCAGAAATGAGATCAGGAACTTCAAGTGATGGATAAGGAGTCCTCCACTTCGAACGAAGTTGAAGCTCTTTTAGGTAGTTCGAGGACCAACGTTGCGAGAAATGTTGACGCATTTGTTGTAAAATTTGCCATCGAGATAAGCGATTTGAGGTAATTTCAATATAACTTGGCTCAAGGATATTGTTGAGAGATTCTTCAATCAAAAAATGACCTGCAATAAGAGCCGTTAGATCATCAGGATCATCGAACATAGACTGAAGAGGTCTTTAATTGAAACATGCCTCTACTTGAACCAGAAATGTGCTCATTTCTTTGTATGTGAGCGTAGTATCTCCGATGACTCTAAACTTGACGTCTGCTCCAACAAAGGTTGTACCTTGATCGCTTGTCAAAGTGAATGACGTAGACAGAGGCTCAGACGAAGGTCGAAGTTCATGTGGAATTTTTTATTGTAGATCAGAATCACTTGACATCCACTTACGAAGTGGAAAGCCGCCCGCTATGTAAAGTCGATGTAATTGATCCTGTAAAGAAATTTCCTTCTCGAAGTTATCTGCACCTGTTATTACGTCGTCCACGTAAGTCCCTGCATGTACAACTTCTTTTGCTTTTGGATAATTTTCACCCTCATCAAGGGCGAATTGTTGCATGCAACGAAATGCAAGAATAGGAGCATGAGACAAACCGTAAATAACACTCGTAAGACGAAACGTTTTAACTGAATCATTTGGCGATTTTCTCCACAGGATCAGTTGAAGATCCTTATCGTCTGTGTGTACCTGGTTTTTTCGGTACATTCTCTCTACGTCAGCAATTATGGCTATGCGAAAACATCTTCAACGAGGAACAATGTCGACTAGGTTTGGGAAAAGTGTGGCTCGAGTGTGCAGGCATTCATTAAGCGAAATGCCAGATTCAGTTTTCTGAGATCCATTGAAGACTACTCTCAACTAGGTAGTAGCGTTCGATTCACGCCATATCCCGTGATGTGGAAGGTGGAAGGAACGAGAAGAGTCACGACGAATAGAAGACTCAGTGTCAGGCAACATGTGGCCAAGACTTTCGTATTCCTTAAGAAATTCCTCATAGGCCCTTAAGAAGGAATCGTCACTCGCAAGGCGACGTTCCATGCGCTGCAGCATTCGGAAGGCTAGCCGAAAAGAAACATATCGTCGTTCAGGAGTGCGTTAATGAATTGACACTCCTGCTCTTCAGACGTCGATATGGACTTTGACGTAACCACTTGTTCCTCCCAAAACCTTTGAAGGTTAAAGGCTACGGTGCTTTTGCACAAAAACATGCATCTCTAGTACTGGAGAAGGCTCTTCTGTTGATTTAAGTAACAAATCTGCTGTAGTTTTCCCAGATAGGGTCCAACCGATGTATGTTTCCTAAGCAACAGGAGCCTTAGAGGGACCTTTTCGAATATTCGGAAGAAGCAGATTTTTTTAAAAACTTTTTTAGAAAGCCCTTTTTTAAACGTGGACAGTATGGAGTAAGGCGCGGAAGCACGAGCGCGTCTAGTAGATACTCGAAGTCAGATTCGAAACGTGGCACAAGAACAAACGAGACTGCCCCGTGAGTTAGTGTAGATGGACCTGCACTGATAGTTAGCAAACCTAATTCACAACTTGAACGCGTTAGCTTAAGTCGCTGTGCGAGATACTTAGATACGAGAGACACTTCCGAACCCTGATCAAGGATTGCACGCACAAATATTAAAACACCACTAATTGACATGACCTTGTTAACAGCTGTAGGTAATAAACCTTTTGCTCTCGGTCGAATAACATGATGAATGCTAAGATGATGATCGCTGGAAAATTTACGATCTTCGCCATGAGTTGAAGGTGGCTAATGAGTGATGTTCGATGTTATCGCATCTTGATGAAGCAGAAAGTTAAAGTATGATTTCCTTTTAGCTGCGAAATTCTTTCGTTGTATTGCTTTCATAGCTCAAAATTAGGCGCAACACATCAAGAAATGTGCTTGCCCACATCCGAAACATTTTCGGACCTGATGAGAGTTCTGAGACTGATCTGTTGAAGGTTGAGATGATGTTGTAGAACTCTTGTTCGATCCGCGGTTTTCTTTATTATACGTTAATCTCTGTTATTTGTCATTTGACTTTGAACTTGAAGAATCCTTTAAGTTGGCTGGATTTCCTTCAATAATCTTTAATGTGGAAACTTGCCCTCAAGAAATGTGTGCAAGAAGGATAGTCTGTGGCATCACCTAGTGATGTCTCCCAGTCACGTTGAGTTTGTGCCTCTAATTTTCCTTCAGCAAGAAGCAATAGACAAGTAAGAATTTATTAATATTCTCTTATTCCCGTAACATTTTACTAACAAATTCTACGCACGCTTATAATTTTTGTTTGTAATCGGATTGTTTTTAAAGAGCTCAGCCGGCTCTTCTGTTAAATTTTTTTTTTAATTATGTGATTTAACAACATCCGCGATTTCTGTATTTTCTGCAATAAGAGATTTAAACAAGTCCGAAAAATCATACCACTCGGTATAATTCCCAGAGAACGCTGGTAAGGGAATTTTCGGAAATAACCTTGCAGAAGATGATGAGACATCCTGATTTAATGGTCATTGAAGAGTTAAATGCCTGTACGGAGGAAAGAGTGTCGATTGCATCGAAGAATTTACCTTCAGCAACTTGATACCGCACTTCCGTTTCGGTGAAGATGTCACTCTTAAAATATGTGACTTCTCCCTCCAAAGGTGCTTTAAAAACTCAACATGCTGTTTCTACGACTTTAAGTAATTTGTTTCTAGCGTCTCTAATCGTGCTCGAAGCATACCGCGCGTGTGTACTGTTGGAACCGATTGGAACAAATTTTGTATTTAGTTAGCAAGTTTCACTTGTTCGAGAAGGCACAGCTCAACCTGTGTTTTAGACACTTTGGACCTTTGAACTTTGTACTGACACGAAAAATAATTAAAATAGTTAAAAAATTAATCGAAATGTCTCAATGTTGTCACATGTTATAAAATATTTGAATCGTCGTCCCGAAAGTTGATCAATGCAATTTTACGAAGTGTACTTGATTAAAAAATTAATTTTTTTGTTCAAAATTAGCTTTTATGTTTAAAGATTACTTCTTTTTTTTAGTATAAAAATAACTATTCCTTTTTGGTTAAAAATTATTATTTTTCAGCTTTAAATTTATGTATTTTGTTAGCAATTCGTCTCTTTGGTTGAAAATTAATTTTTTTATGTTTGTTGAAGATTCAAAATTTTCAAGATTCAAAAAATTCAAAATTAAAAAATTAAAAGAAATTAAACCCACGTTATCATTTTCAATTTTATAAATTGAAGAATCAATAAAAGAATTGATAAATTTTGAAAATTTTATCTTTTTCATCAATCTTTAGTGAGAGACATTAGAAAATTACAGTTTTTAAACTATTTTTAAATTAGCAGTTAAATTATTTTTACTTTAGGTCTTTACAAATTAATAATTGTTCAATTGTTATTCACGCATCAAAAATGGGTTCGAAATCTATTTTAAATATTCTCTTAGAATTATTTTAAAAATGAAAAGTTATTTAAAATTTTCCCAGGCATCTTAAGAGTTTTCTTTACAATCTTCAAACTTTAGAGATTTCTCAAAAACTTCTAAAATTTTATTTTGCAATCTTCCAAAATCTATATTTGGTTTTAAGAATCTATTGAAATCTTTTCGGATTAAAAATTTTGTTTAAATATTCAACACTTTTAAATATCTCTTAAACTTACTTAAATTTTTCCTGAATGAATAATTGTTCAACAGTTTAATGCACCCCCTTTCCCAAACACACACACAATCAATCAACAATTTCACTTCATGTAAAAAATGGTTTTAAAATAACAAAATTGTAAAGTTTTAATTTAGCGCTCTAAAATGTTATTTGATTTATAATGACTTATTTTGTATAAACATTTAAACCTTGTTAAATATTTTTAAAAAATTTCTTAATTACAAATTTTTAAATTAAATGGGTTACAATATAGAGTAATATGATTTTGTAATATATTCACTTAGTTGAAAATGTTATTGAAATTAGTGTCTGAAATAAATTTTCACCTATTATAAAATAAATTGGTCGAGGAAAATAATGTAAGCTGACGTAAAACGGTAAATGTGTAATATTGTACAGCAATTATAATAAAATTAGTGTTGATTATTTTGTAAATAACTGGAAATAAATAAAAAGGTTGGATTCTGCTTTCTCGTGAATAAAACACTGAATTTGTTAACACAAGAATAAGATATTTTTATTTAAAAGTATGAATTAGGGAACAGGTTTTTGCTACGGAGGCTATAAAGTGTATCTAATCGTTGAGTAAGAGAAATGGACAAGAGTGGTGTACCGTAGATTGAAATGAATAAATTACATAAAAAATTGTTACGACGAACTGCGAAATTTGGAGATTTATCCCAAATTTTTTTGTCAGGGAAAGGGACACTTAAGAGCAAGGAAATTTTTTTTTAAAGATGTTTATATAGATAAAATGAAAATTTTTGGCATATTTACAAAACCCATCCTCTCTATTTATACCCTGCCGTCTGCAGCCGGATTTTTTAAGGAAGAGCTTGTATTTGCTGGGATATTAGCCAAGGGACAGGAAAACTGCAGAAAACCTTTCCCGAGCGCAGTTGATAAAATTGCGTTAATGGTGCTTGTGCATTATCGGATTAAGTTTTATGCCTAATCGTTTAACCATGACATCATCATATGCTTCTATTTTCCCATTTTCTAATACAACCTGGCCTTCTTGTGCATTAAACAATGAGCATTTGAGTCCATCCTTCGACCAAGCATACGCCACACCACCTTTCTCCCAGAGGGTTAAACCTGTTGTGATTGGGACTACTTTATGTCCTCTATCTTTTTGGCGGTAGACACCATGAAGCTGTGACGCTTGATAAAATTTTTGTATACGAGGAGCTGTGATTGGTGTTACACCCTGTTGGGTTTCGGCCGTTGCAGTCTTTTGGACTCCAGTAGTTGCACTCGGTAGGACTGCAGCAGTTGGACCCGGTTGGCCTCCGAAATCTGGCCTGGCTTCGAGGCAAACTGAAAAATCAATACAAAGACTTTAAAATTATAATAAATTTATAATGACCCTCTTTTAATTCTCCAGATTGGCACAAAAGTCTATTTTTTGAACTTTTAGGACTAAAAGAGGACTTAATTTAAGCGCTTTTTTAGACCTCCAATGTCTACACAGGAAAAAGTTCCTCTGCAAATTAGACACCAGATTTGTGTACTTTTGTTCACATTACAAGGTTATATATAAGAGTTGAGAGACAAGAAAATCGGATACTTCTTCAGTTATTTCACGCTTAAAAATCTGAATTTATAATTTAACTTAACACTGTTACCTATAACGCACTTCACTAACAGAGAATATCACACGCTGAATGTATCGGTCAAAACGATCCTTATATACTATCCAAGAAATTTCTTAGCGCTTGTGAGAAACGACCAGTGCCGGAACGAAAATTGTAGGTGCCCCGAGTCATATTTAATTTTCTTATTTCAGCCTCGGATATTTGTACAATTTGTTGTACAGTTTAATGTAATTAATTCTAAAGAAAAAAGAACATTTTTATTTTTAAGAAAGTAGTTAAACTTTAAAATCTATTTCTTACATTTTTAACAAAAAAGATGAAGTTTTGGAGAAAAAGATTAATTTTTTAGCCAAAAAGACAAATTTGCATTTAAATTCAAGAATTCTCAACCAAAAAGTTAAATTTTCAACTTAAAAAGATGAATAATTTTTAAACAAAATCATTGATTTACTACCAAATAAGATGAATTTTTAATGAAATTCAAAGTTCAAAATTCAAAATTCAGTAGTTCAACTTTAAAATATAGTTTTTAAATTTAAACTAAAACCCTACATTTGTACAGAAAAATATTAATTTTTTACTTAAAAAGACATATTTGCAATTAAATTCAAGAATTCTCAACCAAAAAGTTAAATTTTCAATTAAAAAAGATGAATTAAAAAAAGAGTTTAATTTAATACCAGAAAAGATAAATGTTTAATAAAATCCAAAAATTCTCAACCAAAAAGTTGAATTTTGAACTAGAAAATATGAATTTCTAAACAAAAAGATTAAGTTACTCCTAAAAAAGACGACTTTTGAATAACTTTTAAAAATTTTCAATAAAAAAGTTTAATTGTGAGGAAAGAAAGACAAATTTTTTTTTTTTTGAGAAAGTAGTTCAACTTTAAAACGTAGTTGCTAAAGTTTTTACACAATAATCTCAACCAATGATTTTTAACTTTTTATTTTTCCGATCTGAAGGAAGAAATTGCTTCTCTCTGAACAATTTTAATTGTATTTTAATTTAAAATGTTTATATTTTTAATTTCGATTAATATGAAGAGAAAATAATATTCATGAATAATATTTTTAAGAAGTAATATTATTAACGTCAAAAAAATCGGATTACTCTACCATATTATCCAATAATACGTATTAACAAATTAAATAATTAAAATTCAGTCACACAAAATTTTGAAGGCAAGAAAGAAATAAAAGTTTATCTAGATTGTTGAACCTTCAAGCCAAAAGATGATTTTTCTCTACAGAAATTGAATTTTATAATAAAAAATATTATTTTTCAGCAAAAAAATAAGTATCCACGAAACTAATGCAATTTCACCAAGTAAACATGAAATTTAAAAACAAGAAATCTATTTTTTTTTAATCAAAAAGGTAGAGTTTTCAACTAAAAAAGTAAAAAGCTGTTCAGATTTCTAATAGAATTATCGAGTCTGCATTTTTTCAAATTAGTTTTTCAATTTTTTATAAATAAACAAATGTAACGAAAAAATGGATATTTTCTCTATTTGACGTTCCCGGTGCTTCTCAAAAACAGGAAAATAGTTGAAAACGCCTAAGTTGCATAGAGTAACATTAGCTGAAGATGTTGCAATAATATGTATTGAACAAAAAAATTGGTTATAAACAAATTATTTTTTAACAAAATTTTCTACCATTTTCCATAAATATACGTTTTTTCAAGTTATTTTGCAAGAAATTTGAATGGAAACAATATTGTATAGAAAAAATTACTCTTGTGATTATAACTGTTTATATTATAAACCAATTTAATGTATAAATGCAGTAATCAGGCATTTTTCAACAGAAATATTTTCTAATTAGGAGCTGTGTGATAATTTTAGAAAAATTTATAATTTTTTATTAATCTTACGATTTTTTAAACAAATCTAATAAACAAATCCATTATTCGGGCATTTGTGGCCAGAAAAATTCGGGTTTTACAATTCCAGTCTTTTCAGTTGAGAACATTATGAGAATTTCAGCAACATTCATAATAAGTTGATAAATTTGATTATTTCTTTAAAAAATTTAACGAATAAAACCATTAATCAGGCAGTTGTCTCCAGAAAATTAGTTTTTTTCCTATGTCAACTTATTTAATTAGGATATCGAAAAAAAATGATTTTTTCATCGACAGATGCCCGAATAATGTTTGTGTTTATTCAATTTGGTTTTTTTAAAAAATAAAAAAATTATCAACCAATTATGAATTTTACGGAAATCATCATGAAGATCCCAATTAAAATGACTGACATAAAAAAACTAATTGTTCCATCCACAGATGCCCGAATAATGCATTTGTTTCTAAAACTCATTGAATTTATCAACTCATGACAAATATTGTCGAATTTACTATAAAGATACCAATTAAAAGTCTGACATTGAAACAGAAAAGATTTTTTCCATTGCAAGGCGCCCTAATAATGCATTTGTTTATTAAATTTTGTTGGAAAAAATTACAAAATTGAAAAAAAACAATTATAAATTTTGCTGAACCCGTGTAGAAATTCCCCCGGTTGGCCCTAATACAACAAGGTTCCTGGTCGGATCCCGGCCGGGCTACTCCTGGCTGGGTTTCATGGACAGGAACTGGGCGGGAGCCGGTCGGGCTACATTATTCTCGAATCACGAGGTCCAGGGCCGGCCGGTTACTGGCCGGGCCAACCCTGGTTATATCCCATGGTCGGGAGCCGGCTGGGCACTGGTCAGGTTAATGTTTTTGAAAAAATTACACATTTTTTAAGGGCCGTGATATTAGCAAAGACGTGATTATGGATGCTACATGAATTATTATTTGAAAATTATAATTGAAAGATTTATTAGATCAGTGAAACAAAAATGAGCTTTTTCAATTCTTAAAAAAATAACATAAAATTTTTTCGAATAATTTAACATTTTAAGTTAAACTGTTATCGATTCTGCTATGTGTAACAACAGAAATAATACAATTTTTATAAACTTCTCTATATTCAGACAATGTTTAGTCTGTACAATTTCAAATTTACCGCCATATATAGCGCCTGCTGTGTCTGTCGTCTGCATAGACACTCAGTAATTTTCAGTTTCGCACCTGGAACGAGTATGCTCCTTGCACTCACGTCGCATCGTCTCTTCGAAGTTCGCAAATAAATTCGAGACTCATGTTTAAAATAAACCTGATTTACGTGATTAGTTTGAAACCCCCACTCGGTGCGCAAATAATTATTATTTTAAATTAAAATATAGCCTGGTGTATACAGTTTTTACTTTCTTCCTTCCTAACCTTAAATCATCACGTGGCTTTCAAATTGCTGTGGGATTCTATCATCAGGGAATATAATTCTACTCCAATTTTCTTGCCAGAATTGGTTCACTTGATTTCAACTTTTAAAGTTCACCGTAATCTTTACAATGAGCCTTATATGACAAAAAAAGTTACCAATTTCTCGCCTGAAGCAACATTTCTTAACCGCTTTTTGACCGGATCCCGGCCGGTATTGAAGCCGGGATCCGACCAGTTTACCGTGACGTTTTTAGTCGGATCCCGACCAGCGCCCGGCTTAAAACGGGGCTATCCGACTGGGACCCGGCCAGATCCCGGATTGGATTCCTACACGGGAAGTTTGCATGAAGTTCCTAATTGAAAAAGTTAACATAGAAAAAAAAAACAATTTTTCTGTCGGAAAATGCCTGATTAATGTATTTGTTTATTCAATTTGTTTTAAGAAATCATAAAATTGATAAAAAAAGTTATGAATTTTGCTGAAGTTATCATGAAATTCCTAATTAAAAAAGTTAAAATAGAAAAAAACGAGGTTTTCTGTGGACAAATGTTTGATCAATGCATTTGTTGATTAAATTTGTTCAAAGAAATCATAAAATTTACAAAATTATTATGAATGTTTATGAAATTTTCATAAATTTCCCAACTGAAAAGACTGGCATTGAAAAAATTGATTTTTTCTACCAAAAAATGCCCGAATAATTCATCTGTTTATTAAATTTGTTTAAAAAAATCATAAGATTAATCCATAAATGATCAATTTTGCTGAAATTATCATAAAGTTCCTGATTGAAAAATATGTCGAAAAAATGAGAAAATTTTAAAACAATAGTTCAATTTTCATCCAAAAACATTTCAATTGACTTTTCAACACAAAAATACGAATTCCAAAAAAAAGGTGAATTTTAGAGGAAATAGCTGAATTTTCAACAAAACAGTTGAATTTTTATCCAAGAAAGATGCAATATTTATACTAAAAAGCATAAAGTTTTAAATCAAAAAGACAAATTTTCAGAAAAAATAGTTTTTATCCAAAAAAGATTTCAGTTGACTAAACAGCAATAAAATATGAATTTGAAACAAAAGGTTAATTATTCTACGAAAAGATCTAAATATTTAACCCAGAAAGACTCATTTTTATCAAAACATTTAAACTTGCAACCAAAAAATTTGTCTTTTCAAGAAAATTTTAAAATTTCCAAGCAAATAATAAAATTTCTCACTGAACTGATAATCTTTTGAGCTGTTATATAGTTTAATTACGGTCCCATATTGATTTTTTAAAATATTTTTTATTAATCTATGACACAAGATAAGACTTTTTACACTCGTGTTATTTTTGTGTGCGTCGAGCCATTTTTTATTTACAGACTTTTAAGCAATATGTATTTTAAATGAATACACACCTCTTTGAATAATATTGCAATTTTTTATGGAAAATCTGATATATCAATTTTTTATTTTTTAAACATTTTTCTTAAATTTTTTCAAACAATGAGAAGGCCATGTTTCTAAATTGGATACGACTTTCAAAAGTGTTGATAATGCTACATGGTTGCGTTATTTAATAACACATTTCTATTTTTCACGTTTTCTATTTTTATAAAAATTTATAAAAAAAAAGTAAATTTTATTCATTTGCATCAAGCAATTAGTTATTGGTTTTTACTACGGAATCAGCAAAAATATTTCAACTAATTGAACTACTGATTTACTAATAGTTTTTGGGGGCCTATTATCAAATTTATTTAAGCTGATATACTCAAGGTGAATAAATTTTAAGAATTTTTTTAGAAAATTGCAATTTTCTATGGATAATGAGAAAATTATGCAACAAAAATTTTTAAAAATCGAAAGCTGAACTCTGTTGAAATGTAGCGCAAAAGGATACTGAACCTTGTTTAAACAATGAGAAGGCAGTGTTTTTAAATTGGAGACAGACTAGATTATTTTTACAATTTCAAAATATGACCTTCTTATTGTTTCAAAATAATTAAGTATGTCACACTTTTGCGTCGTTTTATTAAACTTTTCTATTTTTTAACGTTTTCATGTTTATCACTTTTTTGAAATTATTATACAAGTTCTAAATAATCAATTTTCTGCGAAAAGCAGACAAATTTTCAAATAAAATCTATTTTGTATTTTCTATCTATATTGTCTTGTTCAAATAAATCAGTTTTCAATCAAAAAGGTTAATTTTCTACCAAGAACAAGAAAAATTTTCGAGAAGATAGATAAATTTTAAACTAAAATATTTAAATTTAAACCAAAAGGATGAAATGTTTTTTTAAAAAAAAAGGACAAACAATTTAGTACAATTTTTATTTAACAAAATTAATTGACAGAAAAACTAATTTTAAATCAAAAATATTAGTTTTTATTCAAAAAGGTATAATTTTTAACAAATCATATGAGTTTTTAACAAAATTTTTAAATTAAATATTCAAAATAAAAAAAGAATGAAAATTTTTAATGGTCTTTTCAACACAATAATTAAATATTTACCAAAGCCTTAAATTTTCTCGCAACATAAAGACAAATTTTCAAAGGGAACACAGAAAAAACAATTATGCTAATTAACATTTTATTGAACTTTGTATCGTTTTTTGAACGACGTAATTTGTTTATTTTCAATGTTATTTTTTAAAATTAAAACAAAAAATGTGCGTTCAATCAAAAAATGACTGTGCAAAAATTTATGGATTTTTTTAGGTGTACAACATTCGTTTATTAATTATTCTTCATACCTTGCGTAGTTTTTATGAAAATTACATTGTTAAAATTTTATTTTTCACGATTGAAACAAAAACTAGGAATTATATCAAAAAATTATTGCTTAAAAATCTGTAGCTCTTTTTTAGGTGAACACATTCATTTATTATTTTAATTATTAATTTTTAAGAATAAAACAAAAATTACGCGTCAAAAAATAATTTACAGCAAATTTTTAGATCTTTTTTTGGTGAACAATTTTTATAAATTCATTTTTTTCGTTTCTTGTATATTTGACCGAAAAATAGAAGTTCTTATTTATAATAATATTTTTCTCGATTAAAACTAAAAATATGTGTCTTATAAAAAAAGATTTCAAGAATTTTTTTACATATTGGGGATAAACAATTATCTTTTTTCAACATTTTATTCATAGATAAAATTAGAACCGTCCGTTAAAAATGTTCGTCACTCATGGATTGCGCTTTTCATAGAAATTTATTGAACTTGATTTTTTTACATGTATAAAATAATAATTAAATGGACCCATGATAATTTTTATAATATCTTTGGACGGGGATACATTTGTGTCAAAGAAAAAAGCTTTCGGTCATTTCCCGATTTTTTTCGGTCAATAAAATTTTAAATTTTAAATTTAGAGCATTTTCAATGCTCTAAATTGAAGAATCAATTAATAAATCAATAAATTGAAAAAATTAAATAGTATAATATAAAGTAATTCAAAGATAGAAACATTAAAAATTTAATAATTACATTTTTTAAATTGAATTGAACACTTCTAAAATTAAAAGTTAAATTATTTTTATTTAAAATAGTTTTAAAATTCTCAAAACGCTTCAAAATTTTATTTCAAAATCTTGAATCATCCACATGCTGTTTTACATTTTTTCAAATTCTAAATTGTTTTAAAAATTTTTTCAGAACTTGTAAACATCTTTTAAAGTGATTCGAGTTTCTGGTAAATATTTTTCCTACAATTTAAAAAAAAGTTCTGCCAAGTCGAAAAAATTATTCTTAAAATCTTCTGGATTCATTTTTGAGAATTTTCTCAATCTTTCTAAATTTGTTAAATAATCTCATAAAATTAATTTATCAAAATAAAAAATTATTTTTTAATTTCCAAGAAAATGTTTTACATTCTTCTAAAGCATTTTTTAAAAACATTTACATATCTTTTAAACATAATCGATTTTTTCTAAGAATAATAGATGTTCAATAGTTACTTATAAATCAAAATACGACTATTTGAGTTGAAAAGTAAATTTTTTAAATAAATGAATTCAAATTGTAACATTCAAAGTTTAGTTGTTTTGTTTTTGAATTACTGATTTTAAATAAACATTCAGATATTTCTACATATTGAGTTATCGTTCTTTTTCTTAATTAGAAAATTTCAAATTAAATGGTTTTAAAATGGAATACTTAAGACTGAAAAAATATTTAAAATTAAGTAAAAGTCTTTAAGTACGAATATATTATTTTGAAGTTATTTAAATTTTTAAAATATTTTATAAGGTTTCATTTGGGCGTTTAAATTTGTTTAACTAATCAGACGTTCCAATGGAATAGTTTAATTTTTAACGTTTAAATCTGAAAAATTTAAAATTCTACTGATTTCGAATCGTTTTATAAAATAAATTACCCTTCACATTTTAAAGTACAGTTTAATTTAAAAAATAATTAATTTATTTATTATGGCATTTGATCAACAAAAATATTTTTTATCCGAAATGTTTAATTTCCCACGCTTCTAATTTTTAATTGTTTAACTCTTTAAAGATGCGTTTGAAAAATCTTTAAAGTAAAATGTAGGTTTTAAAATTAAGATCTAAAATGGAGAATGTTTAATCTGAAAGATTTTTGAATTACGCATTCTAAACTGAATGATATCACGATTGAAAAAGATATCGATTTAACTAATTATTTAAAGAACGGTTGAAATCAAAGTTGGACCGAATTTTGTACGGCTTATATGCCGGCTTTTTCAATTCAAAGTTGCCGGTCAACTATAAATAAAAATGGTAAAAATAAACAAAATAAGATTTCCTTAAAACAACTTCATTATACATAGATTAGATTTCTTATACATGTATATAAAGTTTATGACCTATACTTTTGATCACGTAAAAGGTGTGTATAAACGATGAGAAAACACACTTGACCTAAAAATTTCTTCAATAGCAGTGAAAATGAGCATAATTATCATACATATTTGCCACCATAAGTCTTCTAAATCTCAATTAATCACTCACTATACACTCTGTATAGCTGTTCAACTCAAAAACAAGTAAATCTGCACCAACCTCGAGACCATTTCAAACATCCAACATATCCTCAAAAATTTTTCTAATTCGCATAAAAATCAGTTTCAGAGCATGTCTTTTACATGCGCTTTAGATCTATTTATTTTTTATTCACATCAATTTGAACAATGCACAGAAGATAATTATGATCCGATTTAAACGTTTTTTTTAAACGAATGCTAATAAAATGTTGCATCGAACTGTCATGGCCGATTTAAAATTTTTCATTTATTTTTATAAAAAAAATGGAAAAAAATGTAACTTTTGAAGTATACACTACGAAAAATTTCTTTTGAAAAATTCCACTACATGTATTAGAAGTTTATTTCCAGAACGTAAGGTAACGCTGCAATGCAGAATGTTGTAGTTTTCAAATGCTGGCATTGGTATGCTACCTTACATATATTGTAATTAAAGGAATTCGTGGAATCCACAGAATTTACTGAATTCAAGAAATTCACTGAATTTATATAACGCCCGGAATTCATAGGATTCACGAAATTCATGGAATTCACGGAATTCATAGAGGTAACGAAATTCACGGAATTGAAAGAAATCACGCTATGCATTGAATAAAAAATTCACGAGATTCATGGAATTCATGGAATTTACAGAATTCGCGGGATTTAGGGAATTCGTGGAATTTAGTGAATTTATGGAATTTACGGAATTCAAAGAGTTAAAAAAATTCATTAAACTCACGGAATTCGCGGAATTCAAGATAATCAGGGAATTCATGAAATTCGCCCAATGTACAGAATTCACGCAATTCTTTAAATTCGCCCAATTTATGATTTGAAGGAATTCTCGGAATTAAAAGAATTTACGGAAATTATGAAATTCATGGAATACATGGAAATCACAAAATTCATGGATTTCAAGGAATTCACGAAATTCATGGATTTCAAGGAATTCACGAAATTCATGGATTTCAAGGAATTCACGAAATTCGTGGAATTCCCGGAATTCAAGAAATTCATGGAATTCCCAGAATTCAAGAAGTTAAACATAATTGAACTAATTCATGAGTGCCAACTAAATAGTGGAATTCATGGGATTTACGAAATTAAAGGAATTCATAAAATTCAATGAGTTAATGAAATTCAATAAAATCACAGAATTCAAGAAATTTATGGAATTTATCAAGTTCCACGATTTCCTTGAACACCATTAATTCCGTGGATTCCTTGAACCCCTAGAATTCTGTTAGTTGCTTGAATTCCGTGAATTTTGGGCGTTACATAAATTCCTAGAATGCTTTTATTTTTATGAATTCTATTAATTTCTTGAATTCCGTGAATTCCGGGAATTGCACAAATTCCATGAATTTCTCGAATTGCATGAATCCCGTGAATTCCGGTTGTTATATGAATTCCATGACTTCCTTGAATTCCGTAAATTCCATTATCACAGTCAATTTCGAGAATTCCTTAAATTCCGTGAATTTCCTGAGTTCCATGAATTCCGTAAATTTCGTGGATTCCGCCAATAAAGCGTATTCTGTGAATTAGGTGAGTTTCATAAATTCAGCATATGCCGCGAATTCCATGAAGTCCGCGGATTTCTTGAATACCGTAAATTCCACAAATTCGATCAATTCAGTAAATTCCTCGATTTCATTAAATTCAGCGAATTCCTTAAGTTAAATGAATTCCATGAATCCCTTCAATTCATTAAATTCCGTGAATTCCACTAATTCAATGAATTCCATGAACTTTGCGAATTCCTGGAATTCCTTGTTTCATAAATTCTGCAAATTCCGTGACTTCTGTGAACTTTATAAATTCCTTCATTTTCATGAATTCTATGAATTTCATGAATGTTATGAAATTCGTCAATTTAGAAAATTTCGTGAATTTCTTGAATTTGATGAACTCCGTGAATTCCTTGAATTCCATTAAGTTCGTAATTTCCTTTGGCACAATTTTCATCTTACAAACACTCTAATACATGCAATATTGCAATTTCGTAATTCCAATACTAATGTTGCAATTTTACCTTACGCTTGTATTGTATAATTCTGGTAGATGTGTTGTAGAATTCCAAACATTTTTAACAGTCTACCGATTATTGTTAAATGCTTTGATACAATCAAAATGATCTAGAATACTGAAAGCATCTATCCATAAAAGATGTCCAATAGCAATGTAAATTTTAAAAAATCTACTCAATTTGTTATATGCAAATTAATGAATGAAAATGGTTTCGTGGGGATTGGCGGTGATTCGTAATTTGTTATTTTAAAAGCAATTTTCATAAACAAATATCCATACCAGGTATTTTTGATGAAATAAATAAAGTATTAGCCGAGAAAAATTTGTTTACTACATTGTTAATAGAAATTAACATAGTGGATCGTTATCGAATTATAAAAAAAACCTGGTATTTTATTTATAAGCAGATAAAATTATAAAAATTGTTATAAATAATTCTTGTTTATGATAATAAATTTGTAACTGTCATTGCAATTTTACAGTTATTTATTTTCAGTTAATTGCATCGATAAAATCAATGTTGTACCTCCAAAAATATCCTAATTGTGCATTTGTTAATTAAGGTAGTTAAAAAAATTATTAACCTTTATTTGGTGCCCAAATGGGATCCGAAGGTTTTATTTCCAAGTAATATATGGTCAATTTCAACGAAAAAATCTTATTTATTCTATTAAAAATATCTGATATGGATATTTGTTTATGAAAATTACTTTGAAAAGAATAAATTATTTATTAACTTGTATTAATTCACTCAAAAATCTCTTTTTGTCCATAAATAGTTAAAATTTAGTGCGAATCAAGTGACGAATTGCCACCAATCCCCACGAAACCATTTCCATTCACTTATTTGTTTATAACAAATTCAATAAATTTTTTAACGTTCACATTAGCATTGGATATCTTTTTTGTATAGTTGCTTTCAGGTTTATAGGTATTTTTGATTAAATAAAAGCATTTTTTAAATCGGTATACTTCAAAAGTCAAAAAGAATTCTTTCATTGGTATTATTAAGTAAACAAAAAAATAAACCTAGGTTAAAATCGGATAATAATTGTCTTCTCAAAATCCATTTGTCTACGGATAATCTTTTTAGTTACAAATTTTACTATTTGGTTCAAAATTTAACAGCTTTCTTATAAAGACATCTTTTTTTGTTACAAATTCAACTGTTATGTTAAAAAATCGTCTTTTTGGGTTAAATATTCAAATCTTTTCGTAGAAAATTAACCTTTCATTTCAAATTAATATTTTGTTGCTGATAACTCAACTGAAATTTTTTTTGGATAAAAACCATCTTTTTCTGAAATTTCGTGATTTTAATTTAAAACTCTCTATAAAAAGCATTTTCTTCTGACTCAGTGGATCTCAAAACGTGGAGGAGATTTGATGAAAACAGACGACGTCAAATTTTACAGAAAACTAATAACTTCTCACTTGAATGACAATGTTTAAAAATTCGGCACCATTATTTTACAACAACAGAAAACACTTTTAAAATAAATGAATTGTCATTAAAACAATTTGTTTCAAACTGTTGAATTTTCATCCAAAAAATATTTCAGTTGACTTTTCAAGATCAAAATATTAATTTTTTAATATGAAATAATTTTCTACGAAAAGACGAATTTTCAACAAAAATGGATGATTTCTTACAAAATTGTTGGATTTTCTACCAAATGTTTGCATTTTTCTCCAGAGAAGATAAAATTTCTCTTGAAACAAAAGAATTTTTATATAGAAAAAAAACTTCAACAAAAATTATTGAATTTTCATCCAAAAAAGATTCCAGTTGACTTTTCAAGATAAAATTGTGCATTTTTCAACAAAAAATAAGTTTCTACGCAAAAAATTGAATTTTCAAGCCAAAATGACGATTTTTTTTAACCAAAATGGATGTAAGAATTTTTGATAAAAAAAAACGACAAATTTTTTGTTTAAAATTTAAACTTTGATCCAGAAAATATTTCAGTTTATTTTTCAGCAACAAAATATAAATTTTAAACAAAAAGGAAATTTTCTACGAAGTAGATCAATGTTCAGAAAAGCAATATAATTTTAAAACAGTAAAATCTTCAACCAAAAAGTATGAGTTTTCAATAAAATTGTTAAATTTCCAACAAAATGGTTGCATTTTCCTTTGAGAAAGATGTCCTTTCTGCTGAATCAGGTGAATTAAAAAAAAAATTAAAAAATGGAATTTTCAACTGAAAAGTTTTCAATTGACTATTCAAGAAAATAATAGGAATTTTAAACAAAAAGTAAATTTTCTAGGAAATAGTTGAATTTTCAACAAAAAACTCTTATTTTTTCAATAAAGAATCTTTATTTATACTGAAAAAGATGAACTTTTAAATCAAAAAGATAAATGTTCAGAATAAGTATAGTTTTCAAACAAAAAAGATTTACGTTGGCTTATTAGCAAACAATATCAATTTTAAGCTAGAGGTTAATGTTTGATGAACAAGCTGAATTTTTAACTCACAAAGACGAATTTTTAACAGAGTAGTTGAATTTTCAAATAAAACAGAAGTCTTCAAATTGTCTTGAAGGTAATCGCAAAACAAAATTGCACCCCGGCCCTTCGGTAAATATTTTACCTGATGTTGAAATTTTCTCAAAAGGTTTTTTTTATAAGGTATTTCATTTTGCCTTCCACTTATATTCTAAAAGTGTTTTAACGTCCCAATACTAAAATTATATAAAAAAACTACCTAACGTGCAATTTTTTGTTCTATAATACCTAATACACAGATTAATTACAACTTTTAAATTAATTATTTAATTATCTGATCTACTCTGCTTACCAAAAGAATAGAAGAAAGCTACTGAGGTTATCAGCAAAAACCCAATAGTCGTCTTCATCGTCCCAGAATGGACGAAAAAATTTCTTGAAAAATTTCTTGAAAAATATATTTAAAAATTTCTTAAGGATAATAAATGATGACGAATGATGTAAATCCCGCGTTTGCCGGTTTATA
>NC_046661.1:82964544-82973347 GCF_010883055.1 Belonocnema kinseyi | reverse complement strand
TTATCTTGTTCTCACATAGTCGTAAACACACAAAAGGGGACATGGTATAAAGTAAGAAATACTTTTAATCCTCAGGTGAATGTTTCTTTCATGTGAGTGGAATAGTGTTGATCTTAAAGTCTTCAGTTATTTGTCAATATTAAGGACAAGGTTAACAATTTTTAAAGATTGAAGGAAAATATACTATGGCGCGTTGCGAAGGAAAAATATACTTTTCAAATAAAATTGTATCAAATATGATATTTTTGATAATACATAATTTACACTTTCTTCCTTAAACTAAAATAAAAGCTGAAACAATTCTGCACCCACTGACATGAACATCATCTGCTTATCATAATTTTTTAAAGATTTAAGGTATTCAGAAAACAGTCGAAATGTTTTAGTTTTGTGCAGATTTTTTTTTGCTCAAGAAATTTGATTGATTTTTTGTTGATTTTATTGACTGGAAAATAAAATAAAAACGCTAGGGCCCATATCATGTCACATGCGGCAAGTCTCCCTGCGGCAAGTCCCACCCGCGTCATTTCACATTTGAGGAATGTCACATCTGCGGCATGTCTCTTTTGCGGCATGTTACAGAGATACGACAAGCCGCAGTTGTGACATACCACAGATGAGACATTCCGCAGATGTGACATGCCTCAGATGTGACATGCCGCAGAAGAGACATGCCGCAGATGTGACATTCCTCAGATGTGACATGCCGCGGGTGGGAATTGCCGCAGAGAGACTTGCCGCATGTGACATGACATGGACCCCTTCGCTAAAGCAAAATAATTTCACTTGGAAAAGGGAATTTTTGACATGGAACGGGTATTTTTTTAAATAATTAAAACTGGGATTTAGATGAAAGAAGTTTAAAAAATTCGATCCAAGTCAAAATTCGTCACAATTTAAATGTTCCTTCTTCCAAATTTTATAAAAAGAGAGTGCTGCAAATAGTTATTAGAGTAGAGGTAGTATTTCGAAGAGAAAATAATTCTAAACTTGAATATAAATTTTCTTTTTATTTTTCTTTGGGAATTTTACTTTTTCCTTGTAAATTAAACTAAATGCATTTAAAAGCTAAACTCTTCTTCTAAAATTAATTTTTGTTGGAATATTCACCATTTATCTCTTTTTAAAAATTTAATTACTTTGTTAAAAATAAATTTTTAACTATTACTCCAGTAGAAAATTCAACTATTTTTCTGAAAACCCGCTTTTCTTTTAATTAAGAATTAGATTTTTAACGGAAAATTCATCTATTCTATTTTTGATTGAAATTTCATCTTTTTTGAATGAAAATTCAACTATTTGGTTAAAAATTGATATTTAAAAAAAAATTAGACTATTTTTTTTAAATCTTGATGCAACTTGTAGAAAATTCGTTTATTTTCTAGAAAATTAATCTTATTGGTTGGAAATTCATATTTTTGGTAAGGATAAAATTCATCTATTCTAGTTGAAGATTCATTCATTCATTTTTGGTAAAAATTTACCTTTTCTAGTTCAAAAGGTAACTATTTGGAATTAAATTAGTTTTTTTTAAAAGAAAAATCACTTATTTCGTTGAAAATTCACGTCTTTTGTTAAAAAATCGATTTTTCCGTATAAAATCGATTTTTTTTTATAGAAAATGATTTTTGCTTTGAAAGTTAATCTCCTTGATTAAAAATTCTTCTTAAAAATTCTTCTTTTCGTTTGAAAATTCAAGCATTTCAGTTAAGTATTCATAATTTTAGTTGAAACTTTATTTTTTAGGGTAGAAATCAATTTACTTTGTTCAAAAATGAATTTTTTCTTGAAAATTAATCTTTTTATTATGGATTCAATATTTTAATTAAAAACTCATTTCTTTGGTTGAAAAATGAGCTATTTGATTGAAAACTTGTTTTTTTTTTAGGATGAACAGGGAGTTTTTCACCGAAAATTTAAATTCTCTCTGCAAATCCGACTTCTTTTTAGTTAAGAATTAAATTTCTAACGAAAACCCAACCATTCTATTTTTGGTTAAAATCTTATCTTCTTTGGATGAAAGTTTAACTGTTTGGTAGAAAATGGTTTTTTTTATATTTAAAAATTGAACCATTTCTTTTCATTCATCTAATTTTTGGAAAATTTATCCTTTTTTGTAAAAAATAAATCTTATTGGTTAAAAATTAAACAAAATATTTTTCTGAAAATCCGGTTTTGTTGCTAAGAATTCATTCATGCACGTTTTGGAAATTCGTCAATTAAATAATTACTTACATGAATTGTACAGAAATTTATTTAAAATTTTAAAGAATGCAGGGAATTTTATTGTTTAGAGAAATCTCAAAGACTTGAAAAAAATCTTGCAAAATTCAGGGTGAAGCAGAATGAATCAAAAATTTTTCAATTTTAATTTGAAATTGTTTTATTCTGTTGTGTCAAAAGGTGAACTAAAATCTTTTTTCAACCTTTTGTTTGTTTTTTGAAAATTGATGTTTTTATATACAAAATTCATTCATGTTAGTAGAAACTGTAGTTTTCTTACATAAAAATCTGTTTGGTTAAAAGTGCAACAATTTTGGCTAAAATTCTGCCTTTTCGATTGAATATTCAAACTGTTTAGGAGAAAATTCAAATATTTCGTAGAAAATTAACTTGTTTAAGAGTCATATGCTAGTGCTGAAAAGTAAACTAAAATCTTTTTTAGATGAAAATTCAATTTTGTTTTTAAAATGTTCTCTTTTTGATTGAAAAATTCATTTGTGTTAGTAGAAATGTCATTTTTCTTGGATAAAATGCAACTGTTTGGTTGAAAATTCAACAATTTCGTTAAACAGTTATCTTTTTTTTGTTAAAAATTCAACTTTTTTGTTGTAAATTCAAGTATCTTCGTACAAAATTTACTTCTTATTTAAAACTCATACCTTGATATTGAAAATGCAAATTAAAGGCTTCTCTGAATGAAAAATTAATTTTTTTAAAAATCTATGTCCTAATTAAAAAAATGAATCTATTTTTGTAGAAACTGCATTTTTCTTAGATAAAAATGAAACTGTTTGATTGATAATCCAACAATTCAGTTAAAAATGTATCCCTTTTGGTTAAAAATTCAAGTATCTTCGTAGGAAATTTATTTCTTGTTTAAAACTCATATTTTAATTTTGAAAAGTCAAACTAAAATCTTTTTTGTATGGAATTTGAAACATATATTTTTTTTATCATTTCGATTGACAAATTTATCTGTTTTAGTAGGAATTTCCTCTTTCTTAGATGCCAAAAATTCATTGTTTGGTCGAGAATTAAACTTCTTTGCTTCAGGATTCAAATATTTCGTTTGAACCGCTTTGTTAAGAAATCATTTTTATCCGAAGATTCATATTTTTAATTTAAAATTCATCTGTTTGGTAGAAAGTTAAACTATTTTTGTTTCAAAACTTATCTTTTTTAATTGAAAGTTCAATTGCGTGCTTAAAACATTAACTACTTGGTTACAGTAATTTTTTTAATAGAGGATTATCTCTTGGTGCAAATTTAAATATTTTGATGAAAATGATGTTTTTATCGCTCAAAATTCCTCTTTTCTGGTAAAAATTCCATTTGTTTACAATATCAACTATTTACTCTTTTTGTTGATAATTTTCTTCTTAGGTCGGAAATTTAATTATTTTTCGAAAAATTATTTAGTTTGTTGGAAATTTAAGTGTTTAGTTAAAAAATCATCTTTTATGGTAGAAAATTAATTTTTAAATTTAAAATGCATAAGTGAATTTAATCAATCTTATTCTGTATCCGAAATATTGTTTTATTCTGGTTATACACGAGCCGATCTTTAAAATTTTTAAAGAATAAATTGCCGGTATCTTAATCCTTAAAGACCATACTATGGTTGGTGGACCGACGCGTGATTTGCCATTCTGTTTATTTGGAAGTACTTAGAGGGCGACACTTGGGAACTGTATGGGAAAAAACTTTAGGTAGAACCCTAACAGCAAGGCATACTACTCAACTCAGGATAGGCATAGCAGCGGCAGTGAAAACGTTTAAGGTGATGTGTCGGCCTGTGTGACCATAGTGTGGCTTAAGCGTCATTTTTTCGAAAAAATTGTAAGTATGATTTTTTATTTTTAAAAGTTATGGCTAGCTCCCTACTATAATAATAAACATTATATAATTTTAAAAACATGTAATAAAAAACGATCCCATGGCTCTTAGGCACCTAGGGGTTACGAAGGTGTCCTAACGGCCTCTCGGGGACACCAAACGACCTCCCCGAGTAATTAGTCTTATCCTTGCATGTGGTGCTGTGCAGGGGCGGACCTTTTACTTCCCTAGCTACTCGTGGAAACCAAAATGGAACACGCGATAATTCGAAAAGAAGAAGGAGGAAGGGAGTTGCGGAGGGGCGAAAGGGGCTGGATACTAACGGGTCTAGCATAACACTTTCACCCCGACCTGTCTCTCCGGAAAGCCTTACTCAGATGGCGGCTGTGCTCTCTGCTCTTTCGGGAGCTGCAGGTGTGACGGTCCCTCTGAGTGAGGCTATGGAAATGGGAGTGGCCAATTAGTCCCCTGATAAAAAGAAACGCATCAGCGGTTTCCTAAAATGGAGACTGAGGAAGCAAGCGCTGCGGGCTAGTAAAGCAGCTACAGTACCTGGTACATCGACGACCACAATGCCGATGAGCAGCACTGGAGCTCAAAAGTTATCCGGACTCGCTGCTCACCAGAGACGCAGCTAGAGCTTCACAGGGAGGCTACTTGGAGGGCCCTCGAGAGAGTGTCCCCAGATCAATGGCCTGAATTCAGGACCCATTTCTGCAGGGGAGGGGTCTTTGCATTTGAGGCAGCGGACCCAGAGACCAAAGTTTGGCTACACAAGTTTTTGGCCAAGACAAGACCTTGGGAAGGCGCATCTCTTAAGGTGGGTGGGGTTGAGTTGCTCCAGAAGATGATTAAGGCTACAGCGTGGTTCCCAGGTAAACTGACGGACCCGCAGGTGGTTCTCGGTCGGCTGGAGAAATTCAAGTCGTCACTTAAGATGGCGTCCCAGCGGTGCGTCAGGCACGACAGGCAAGTCAGGGGCGGGAGAGGCCTGTCGGTTAATAGGAAGAACGGGATCAGATCTAAATGACTGCTCCCGGCCTAGCCATTACCCAGATTAACTTGCATCATAGCAAAGGCGCCTCTGCAGTTTTGCAGAGGGGCATGGTTGTGAGCCACATAGGTATTTCACTCATCCAGGAACCCTGCCTAGTTCGAGATATCATCAGGGGCTTAGGGGGGGCTGGTTTTTGTTACAGTGACCCTAAGGCGGTCAATCCAAGGACATGCATACTTGCGAACGGAGTCAACGTTCTCCCGCTGCTTAAGCTATGTTCCAGAGACCTGATGGTGATAGTCACGGATCTTAAAGGACTAGGAAGGATTGTCATGGGATCGGCTTACTTTCCATATAACAGCGATACCAATCCACCATTGGAGGTACGTACACTGGTGGAATATTTCAAGGTAAGGGGTCTTCCTCTTCTGTTGGGGTACGATGCTAACTCCCACCATACCCTGTGGGGTAGCACGGACAACAACTCAAGAGGTAAAGACCTATTGAAACACCTAATTACTACTGATATAGATATTCTTAACACAGGGAACACCCCGACGTTTCGTAATTCGGTCAGGGAGAAAGTCATTGACATCACTCTCTTTACTGCTGGTTTTACAGATAACATCAAGAAGTGGAGAGTCTCAGATAAACCCACTCTCTTAGATCCCTCAATGATAGAATTCGTGTTGGAATCCGCTGTACCCACCGGCCCTAAATGGGTCAGAAATCCAAGAAGAACGAATTGGGGTCAGTTTTCCTCAGAAATAAGAAGTGCACTCTCAGGGATGCCCAGGTCAATTATTGACGTGGATACCCTGGAGATGGCGGCAGAGTTTTTCACGGAAGCCATCAAATCCACTTATGAAAGTAATTGTCGCCCTTCAAAAGTCCGAAAGGCTGGAGAAACACACTGATGGAACGCGAAACTCGAAGAGCTTCGCAGGAAAACCAGAGAGGGGTTCAGACGTGCCAGTTCTGGCAAAACGAATGAACTGTGGACTGCATTCACATCGATGAAGGATGAGTATAGGAGAGCAATACGCAAGGCAAAGCATGAAAGCTGGACCAACTTTTGCACTGATATCTAGATAGGAGCAGAGCAACCAGACTAGACAATCTGTTTTCTCGAAATCCGGATGCTATTCTCGCTACTCTAAAATTACCCGGCGGGGGATACTTAGAGTCGGATGGGGATACCTTGGCTCACCTGAACAAGACACATTTTCGGGGCTTCACAAAGTTAGGAGATAGGGGGACGGCACCTACGAGGCAATCAAAGCCGCCTGTGGCCCAACTGGGCCCGAAACGACGGCAAGCCAACGAGATTGTGACCCCAGCGAGGGTCAGGTGGGCCCTGAAGTCCTTCAGTCCTTACAAGTTTCCCGGCCCGGATGATATATAGCCAGTCCTCTTGCAGAGAGCTGGTGAGATCATCATTGGGCCTTTGGTGAGACTTGTTAGAGCTAGTCTGACGTTAGGTTATGTTCCGGCGGCATGGAGGGGTGCGAGAAGAGTTTTTATTCCAATGGCAGGCAGAATCGGTTATACTTCATCTAAGGATTTCCGACCCATTAGCCTCACATCTTTCCTACTAAAAACAGAGAAAGACTCGTGGACAGATATATCCGGGATAAGGTCTTGTCAAGTAGTCCTCTTCACAAGCAACAACATGCCTATAGGGCTGGTCATTCGACTGAGACGGCCCTGAGTACTGCAGTTGACATAATTCAAGGACAACTGAAGCAGAAAGGTCTAGCCATTGGAACTTTCATGGACATCGAAGGATCCTTTAACTACACCTCTGGAGAGGTAATCAGAGCAGCTATGATCGCACACAGGGTGCCTATTTCAGTCGTGGAATGGACCTGCCACATGTTGGCCAATAGGAATCTAACCACGACCAAGGGTGACACCACTTTATGTGGAACCGCTGACTCGGGATGTCCGCAGGGGGGTGTTCTATCAGTCTTGTTGTGGTAATGCAGCAAGCACTAAGAATAGTTGATTCATGGTGTAAGGGGACTGGACTATCAGTCAATTTGAGCAAGACGGATGTAGTTGTGTTCATTAGAAGGTACAAGTGGGGAACCACGGGTACATTGAAATTAGGGGGACAAAAACTCGAAATCAAAGGGCAAGCCAAATATCTAGGAGTCCTCCTGGATAAGAAGCTGTCATGGAACAAGCACGTGGAAAACAAGTGCAAGAAGCTAGTAGCGAATCTTTGGCTTTGTAGAGGAGCCATAGGGAAAAGCTTAGGCTTGAAACCGGAGACACTTATGTGGATCTACGCAGCGTTCCTGCGACCCAGACTAACCTATGCGGCAGTCGTCCAATGGACCAGGGTCGAACTTTCTACAATGAAGTCCCGACTGGAAAGAATCAGGGGACTGATTCTGAGAGGTATCACTAATGCCTTGAAGTCGACACTCACGATAGCCCTGGGGGCACTAATAGGTTTGGAGCCCCTCCATCTCACCATAAAAGCCGCGGCTGCGAAGGCGGCCTGGCGACTAAATATGGTAAACGATAGTAGTATCTCGACAGTTATGCGGATACCAATCGACATCACGAAGAGGCTGACACTGAGCATGCTCAGGGACAAAATGTCCACTTGCCACTACCTCTATGACAAGAAATACCAGGTTAGCCAAACCACAAAATAGGAATGGGCTAACGGTGAGGTACACCTGCCCAGTGATGGAGACAGCTGGTTTACAGATGGTTCCAGGAACAAAGAGAACGCTGGAGCAGGTGTATACCGTAGAAGACACGGAATGGGCTGTAAAATAGCGATGGGGTCCTACGCAAGCGTTCTGCAATCTGAAATTATGGCCTTACTTCAGTGCGCCTATAAGGTAATGGAGTACGGCGGGAAAAGAAACATTAGTATCTGCTCAGATAGCAGGGCTGCTATCATGGCTCTGAACGAAACAACGACTACGTCGCTGCTAATATAGGAGCGCTTTGAGGCACTGAATAAGCTAGCGACAGAAAATCAAGTCACTCTGCTCTGGACCCCTCACACAGTTGCATCAGGGGCAATGAAATATCGGACAGGTTAGCAAAGCTAGCAACAAAGGAAAATTTTACTGGACCCGAGCCAGATGTAGGCATTTCCAGTAGGTCGGTCACAGAAGATATTAACAGTTGGGTGACCGAGGAACATCAGAATGAGTGGGATGCGGTCTTTGGCTTCAGACAGGGTAAAACACTCTTGGCCTCAAAGCTAAACCCTCATCGAGCGAAAGAAATTCTTAAGCTCGGGAGGAAGGAAGTCAAAATCCTAACATAAATGTTTATAGGACATGGAAACCTCCGGTGCCACAGACATAAGATAGGGCTTGAGGAAAGTCCCCTCTGTCGTCTGTGCGGAAAGGACAATGAGACTTCCACTCAGAACCTCTGTCACTGCCCCGCGATTTCGGGGAAACGTGTAACACTTACAGGCAGTTTCTACATCAGTGAGTTTGAAATACCGGCCAACAGCGTGGCTGCGGTCCTCTCACTATTGAGAGGACTTTAGGGCCACGCTTAAGGCTTATGAGGGGACGCAACGGGATCACCCAAGCGTCAGGGGCTGTGACGGTCTCACCCCAGAATATATAATAAATAATAATAATAATAATAATAATAACAACAATTGTAACATCCAATCCCCTTGTTTCTTTATTTATTTTATTAATTTTATTTATTTTATTTATTTTATTTATTTTATTTATTTTATTTATTTTATTTATTTTA